>NC_079165.1:59788320-60125820 GCF_947568905.1 Ostrea edulis
TTCCTGTAATTGACTGTCAAGATTGAATGAACTACTTTCCAACAAACTTTGAAGATAATGATGAGTAGAACTTTTTCCAGCAAATTTATCGGAAACGCACTTTTGAAAGGTCAATTTACCTGATGACTCTGATTTCTTCTTTTTTTGTAAAACTTTTTTCGGTGTGCTTGTTCTTTTTCAGCTGTAAAACGTAGATTGCACTCTCGCATGAACTGATTAGAAGACATTCTCGGATATTTTGACAAAACCTCATTGAAGATAGATTATACTATGTTAAATTTTTCATATACATCAGTGAACAAACTCCTCCATTTCTCCTGAATGTACTTAGACTCATTTATCTCAGATGAGATAAAGGCATAAATGTTAGTTGTGTATAGGTTCAGGTTTTGAAGTGTCTCAAGATCTCTTATTTTCTTATCCAGTTCAATGAAGAATTCAAAACAGCCATCAGTCACATTAGTCAGTCCATGACGTACATTTTGTTTCCTCTGAATTTCCATCAGGGAAGAAATTTCTGTTGTATTTTCCATGATTTCTTCTTCTGTAACGACCAATTCCTCCAAGCATTGTATTTCATTATCAGTTAAGTTTACCTTTTCTCTATTATTCTGCTTGTACAAATTTCTTTTGACAAATTTCTTCGTTCTGTTTTTCAACGACCCTATGAGGGCCTCTGTGGCCGAGTGGTTAGAGCATCGCGCTCAAAATCACACAGCCTCCCACCTGTGTCGGCGTGGATTCGAATCCCGCTCGCGCCGGCAAGTGAGAAAGTTTCCCAGTTTACTTTCGGAAGGTCGGTGGTCTCTTCCCAGGTACATTGTATCTGGGTTCTCTCTTCCACCAATAAAAACTGGGCGCCACCAGATAACTGAAAAATTGTTGAGTGTGGCGGAAAACATCATCAATCAATCAACGACCCTATGCACCATCCCGCTATGTATCTAATTTTGGCTCTCCCCGCATCCGAGGACTTTTAATGTTTCCCTCTGGGATCACATTCCTATTCCTTTGAATAATTTTCTGGGTTCTTTCTTGTAATATCCTCTTCTTCAGCTCTTCCACAATGCTGTATGCAGCCCTCAAGTGTCTGCTAGAAATGTCAATTCTATCAAACAGCTTTCCTATCAGAATTTTATAAGAGTTTGTGCCGATGAACTGTCTCACTGCCTTTTGAAAATTTAAGATGTGATTTAGTCCCTACAGATTCACTTTCCTCAGGCACAATGTTCTTAGATTCTTTGACCATCATATCCCACAAACCTTTACTGACATCAACAGTGATTTCATTGTGAGTAAGTAGGTACTGAAGATCTTCATTTAGCTGCTCCTGATCCTGTGTTTGTGGATTTTTGTACATCCAAGATTCAATGAGAGATGCTGAATATAAATCACTGGGCAAGTAAAACAGTTCACCCAATTGCAGATTTGTGTCACGTGTATCCGATATAAGTTTCTGAATCAGATGATTCTAAGCTTAATAATTCACTCTCTCTTTGAACACATGCATTCACCTTGGTGTTTGAAATGTCAGGAATTTCAGGGCATATTTGCTTACAACACTCTGCACCAGGTAAGTGGTTTACTTTCAGAAGAATAAAATGTATCTATACAGTCTGGTTGTTTTTTCAAATGACATTTCCCATAATTATACCCCCGCAACAAGTTGTGTGGGGGGTATACTGGAATCGGGTTGTCCGTCCGTCCGTCTGTAGACGCAATGGTTTCCGGGCTCTAAAGCATTATCCTTTCCACCTACCGTCACCATATCATATATATGGACTACCCATGGGATGAAGATGTTCCCTATCGATTTTAAGGTCAAAGGTCAAGCGCACTGGACATCGAAGTAGCAATATGGTTTCCGGGCTCTAAAGCGTTATCCTTTCCACCTACAATCACCATATCATACATATGGACTACCCATGGGATGAAGGTGTTCCCTATCGATTTTGGGGTCCAAAGGTCAAGCGCAATGGACATTGAAGTAGCAATATGGTTTCCGGGCTCTAAAGCGTTATCCTTTCCACTTAAAGGGACTGGTTCACGATTTTTGAAAAAAATATTTTTCATTTTTGATGTTGAACATTAAAAATATAACTGATTTAATGTTGACAGCCAAAATTTTGAACTTCTCAACGCAAGAATAAAAGCAATATTTTAGCCTTAAATTTGTGTTATGTAAACAAAGAATCGAGTCTTTTCATGTATACAAACAAACCAGTGAAATGTTAATTTTGTAATATAAAGCATTTTAATATTACATAGTCACAAATTTTAACTTTTAGATGACACATTTTACCCAAAGAATGCTTGAAATGTAAAAGATATAATAAACTTAGATCGATATACATTTCTTTTGAAAATTTCGTAAACAATAACATATTACAATCTTTGTTTACAAAACAAATAATAAACTCTCTAAAATGAGCTTCTGTGATGATGTTTAACCTTAATTTTTATGTGAAATCTTTTAAACACATTAGATAATAGATTTTGATCATTAGAAATGAAAAACAAAATTTTGGGGAAAATCGTGAATCAGTCCCTTTAAAGTCACCATATCATACATATGGACTACCCATGGGATGAAGATGTTCCCTATCGATTTTGGGGTCAAAAGGTCAAAGGTCACGCGCACTGGACATCGAAGTAGCAATATGGTTTCCATTTAAATTCTTTAACGGCTTTTTTCATCGCATGGAGATGCTGTGTTCCTAGATACCTTTTGGATCATAATACTGAAGTTTTACCTATTACCAACACCCTTTGGGAGATTGGGGTAAGCGGGGGGTATTCTTAGTGAGCATTGCTCACAGTACCTCTTGTTGAACACGCGCAACCCCTCGACAGACACTGCTCTTCCAATGGCAACTCTCAATTGTCCAGGAAAATTCATGTTTCTGTAATCCACTTCTACATGCTGTAGTGTCAATCCCTGAGCCTTGTGGACTGTGAAAGCATATGCAAGCTTTAGTGGAATTTGCTGTCTACTAGCAATTTCACGTCTTAAACTCCTATCATACACAGTGAATAGATGCTTCTTTAAAGTAACTGTTGCTGCCATAGACTCAAATAAAACAGTTACTGTTTCCTTTGTAAAACCTTTCACTATTCCTCGGCTGCCATTCACTAAGTTATCTGTCAAATTAACCATCAGAACAACTTTGGCGTTCAGTTTGAGATACAAGATAGAAAGAGCTTCACATGACCAGAGTTGCTTAGTATTTCCATCATCTTCACTTCTAAATTCCTGCATTTCTCCTGTAAATGTTGTAAAGAAGTATGAGCTAACCCAGTTGTATAGAATAAGATTTGTCAATAAAAATATTTTATCTTTTTTTTTTAACAAATCTGGATTCTGCATATATATAATCTCATGTATATGATAATAATAGCAATATTCATTTGATTTAATTCTGATAAATGATCATAGGAAATTGAAATAAGTTATTTAACTCTCAGATCTAGAAAAATCAAGACCAAATTTAACCATATGTTAACTGTGTAAAACCATGTTTCAAAATTTAATTCTAGGTTGATAAGCAATCTGAAGGAAAGTTCTAATGGCAGTGTCTTGATGTGAAATACAATGTTAGAGAAGTATAGAAGTTCCTACAACACTGATATAGACAAATAAAAATTGGGTCGCCTCATCAAAAGACTTTTTCCAAACACTTTAACAAGCCATCCCTTTGAGGGAACTCCTTGTAATATGAGAAATATATCCCAGTACCTACCACCCTCATGCCATGTACAGTCACACCTACAAAACTGGGCTTTTGTTACCATTCCAACCAAATTTGTTATAAATGGGAATGTTTTATTTAAAAGAATAACATTTAAGGATTCCACTTGGAATTTATTAATCAGAGGGAAAGAAATATCCCTGAAAGATGTAGGAGTAGACAATTCATTTGACCATACAGTAGAGTGCTTAAGGAGAATAATGGACCTTGTGGACAAAATTGATGTTTGTACTGGGATATGGATTACTTATATTTAGATATGAACAAAAGGTCTGTAGTGAAGGAATTTGTAAGTGTTTCTGGTGATGATAATTCTTCAGTGACAAAAATGCGAATGACTTATTGTGAACAAGCCCTAAATGGGGAAGTGCCTCAGGGGCATGTCAAATATCTCAAAATAAGAATCAATACGGAACTTCAGAACAAATGAAGATGTTTATGATTGATTGTATCTTGCTTAACGTCTCACTCGAGAATTTTTCACTCATATGGAGACGTCACCAAGGGCTTCAAATTTAGGCCTATGCTCGGCGCTTACGGCCATTGAGCAGTGAGGGTTCTTTAGCATGCCACACCTACTGTGACACGGGGCATCCGTTTTTAAGGTCATCTCCGAGGACCCGTGACATTCACACATGATACCGAGCGTTTGGCGATGGAACTGTCACTTCCTGTTTTAACGACTTAGGTCTGTCGCGGCCGGGATTCGAACCCCGGCCTTCCGCATTCGGGGCGAACGCTGTAACATCTCGGCCACTGCGGCGGTCAAATGAAGATGGGAATGCTGCTGCTGCTGATGATAGTGATGATGAAATTTCAATATCTTTGAATAAATCAGATCACAAAGGCATCTCAAAAATATTTGAAAGTATATTTCCTGGAGCATCTGCTGAAATGAATACATTAATGCAAAGCCAGGCAAAACATTGAACTATAAAAACAGGAAATCCATTAAATGGGACAAACGAATTCTGGGCTTGTGTCTATCCCTGTGGATAAGAAGCCCTGGGAATTACCAACTATTACGTGAAGGTAATGTTTTAATTTTACCATCAGAACGGCAACTGAGAAAAAAAAAAAAAAAAAAGTCCCACAAAAATCTTGCATCAATGATGAAGTCCTCCATTGGATGTATACTGCCGCAAGAGAAGGAAATCTTGCGGGACATGGATATTCTGGGGGTTTAGTTCACGATGAGACGAAGATAAAGGAGGGTCTGGTGCTGAGCATGAAGGGAGGATACCCTAACCTCATAGGGTGGTTAGACACAGGGGAGGAAAATATGCATGCCAACATTTTAAAGACAAATGCAATGCAGGTGAAGCTAGCAACCCATGTTTGGCAAATTGTATTCATTGGGTACACAAGATTCCGATTTCCTGTATGCCATTTTCCAACTACAGGCGTTAATGCCTCTGAGCTCCACACAATTCTATGGTCTGTTGTAAAGAAGCTGTGTGACTGGGGATTCCATGTGAACTTTATCATTCAGGATGGAGGGCAAGAAAATCGGAAGTTTGTCAAATCAAACTTTCGTGGAGACCCCCTGGAAAAGAAATATGTAAGTCCAAATTTAGTTGATCCCAGCGTGGAGGTGGCCCATGTCCAGGACTTTTCACACAATATGAAGAAGATTAGAAACAGTATTCTCACCAGTGGACACAAGTAAAACTGAAAACGACTCATACAGAAAGATGGTCATGACATAGTATGGGGCCACTGGAAGGCAGCTGTTCGGTGGGAAAGAGATGTAAATACTCGCCCAATGTCATAAAATTACTGATGTTCATCTTAACCCCAACAGTACGGAAAAATTGCGCAACCATTTTGTCGAAGACATGTTAAATGAAGATTTTCTTTTCATTTAATGGAATGCTATCAAGCTAGTCAACATGATGGGACATACCTTAATTCAACTGTTCAGCTCCTTAAGCAGACATAAAAAATAATCAACTGTTCAGCTCCTTAAGCAGACATAAAAAATAATCAACTGTTCAGCTCCTTAAGCAGACATAAAAAATAATCAACTGTTCAGCTCCTTAAGCAGACATAAAAAATAATCAAAGTATTCAAGGAAAACCGTCCTCTGACATCATTGTCGGACCATCCAATCGGCTTTCGACTGGTTTTAGGAATGGAAGCAAGAAATATCTACATTGAAATCCACAGGCGTTAATACGTCCAAAATGATGATTTCTTATAAATGTTTAGAGGACACTGAGAGTATGCTCCTTACTTTGAAAGAAATTTGTAGGATTCATCTGAAGAAATATCCACATGGATATGTTGTACCCTCTCGAATTAATTCAGCCATTGTTAAAAATCATTTCTGTCAACAAAGAGGAATGTACAACGGGTGTACTTCACATCCAACCTATAGTAATTATTGTACCACTGCAAATTCTGTTATCCTGGGGCAATCTCTGAAATCAAGAGGTCGTAAATCCAATGCTGGACTACATTCAGCATCCTGCTATAACATTAGTGCCAATGTCAGTATGAACCGAATTCCAGCCAAGAAGTTTAAAGTTCTAAAGGAAATTCGCTGATTTGTAAGTACATTTGTATTTTCTTTTGAAATGGCTTAGTACCTTTACTACTAGTCACTGCCTGATTGAGAACATTATTATTTGACAAGATTTACCATAGTACCATTGAACTCTGTCAGTTTTCAAACTGACAGCATGTTTCAGAATACCGTAGTAGGTATACATGTGAAAGGGGCACTTGAATGAATACCAGTAATCAGACTACTACATGTACATGTGTTATACATGTACTTTGTGACCTGTTTTGATACTCTTACAAGGGCAGAAATTATCCGAAAGCTTCTACAAGAGAATAAAAAAATCTCTGTATTTTATTTTGCTTGTTGCCATTCAGCTGATATTTGTGTGATTTAGATTACTTAACATGCTTAAGGTGATTAATGATTACAGATGGAATAGGAGTAAAGAACTTGCTGAATGATGTGTGTGTTTTTCCTTTGAAATTATTATATATCTATAACCCCAGTCACCATGTATACTTATATAAATAAAGTTCTGCAAATGAAAACAAATTCTTAAAGTAAAAATAGTGACTAAAGTACCATTGATTGATTGTTTTATCTGCAAATCTTGTCCATCTGCTTAGTTCATCTGAAATAAATATCTTAAAATAAAAGTAAATTAAACAAACAATTGAAACAAAATAAGTTTAATGAAATTGGGTGAATTAGTTTATATGGTAGCAGAAAACTGCAAAACAAATAAACTTGGGGAGCATCTATACTTAAGCACTATATGGCTACTATAACCATGGTTGTATAAACTTGTGACAGCACAATTATGTATCACTACATGTATATTTGTAGTTCTCAGGTATTGGACTAATCTTTCTTCCCATATAGATATATTTAGTAAACCAGAAGTGATAAAAGAATTAGATAGGTTACATGAGGAATATGTTTTGGTTCCAGCTGACAAAGCTAGTAACAACATTGTCTTTGTTTGTAAGGCTCATTATTACAACTGTATTTTAAACGAACTTGGCATTAATTCCACTTTTGGTAATCATACTTATACTCCAACTGCCCTTTCAAAAGATGAAATTCTTCAAAACCATGCTTCAGTTTTAGACACATTTAATATTCCAGTCAATGGGTCGAATGAATATGAGTTACCGTACCTATACTGGATTCCTAAACTACATAAAAACCCTTACAAACAAAGATACATTGCTGGATCCAGTAAGTGCTCTACCAAGCCCCTATCTTTGCTCCTCACGAAAATGTTAACAGCTGTGAAGGAGAAACTTCAAACTTACTGTGCGACTACATATGCCAGAAGTGGTGTTAATCAAATGTGGATTCTAAGAAATTCTAAAGAACTTTTAGTAAACTTGAAATCACAGAATTTTTCCCAAATCAATAACATTAAAACCTATGACTTTTCAACACTATACACAACCATTCCTCACGATAAATTAAAGACTAGACTTTTTGACATCATAGACAGTTGCTTCTTCAACAAAATCGGAAATATTCATATCTAGTGATCAGTCATTCAAAAACATACGTTGTTAAACACCACTCTGATTCCACGCACAAATACTCTGAAGTTGAAATATAAAATATGCTGAGTTCCTCATTGACAATATCTTCGTGGTCTTTGGTGATCAGGTCTTCCAACAGTCTGTTGGAATTCCCATGGGCACGAATTGTGCTCCTTTGTTAGCTGACCTGTTTTTATATTCATATGAAGCAGAATTTATTCAAAAACTTCTACGTGAGAAGAAAAAATCTCTCGCTGTGGCCTTCAATTCGACTTTTAGATATATTGATGACGTTTTGTCTATTAACATTGATAGCTTTCATTCATATGTCGATTTGATATATCCCTGTGAGCTCGAAATAAAGGACACCACAGAGTCGTCCACTTCTGCTTCATACTTTGATATTTTATTGAAAGTAGACATTAACGGCAAACTGACAACTCAACTGTATGACAAACGGGATGATTTCAGCTTCTCCATCGTCAACTTCCCATATTTATGTAGCAATATTCCATTATCACCTGCATATGGTGTTTATATATCTCAACTGATTCGATATGCAAGAGCTTGCTCTGAGTATAGTCAGTTTTTAAATCGAGGTAAGCTACTGACCAACAAGTTGATGGTACAGGGATTTCAACAGTCTCGATTGAAGTCAGCATTTCGCAAATTCTATGGTCGTTATAGCGATCTACTTCGTCAGTACAACCTCGCATTGGGTCAAATGCTGTCTGACGTGTTTCATACCGATTGTTAAGCCGTTCTTGGCACACTGATTTTTCACTGCGGATAACTCCGTTTACCTGATCAGGATATAGGGCTCACGGCGGGTGTGACCGGTCAACAGGGGATGCTTACTCCTCCTAAGCACCTGATCCCACCTCTGGTGTGTCCAGGGGTCCGTGTTTGCCCAACTATCTATTTTGTATTGCTTATAGGAGTTATGAGATTGATCACTGTTTGTTATCTTCCCCTTGCATTTACAACTCAATATACAAATGCTTCCCATTGAAACTACACTACAGTAAATCAAATTTTAAAAAAAATTGAATGGAATTTAGAACAACTTCCATCGAAGCATCATGCTCAATCTTATACCGAATTGCACTTTTCAACATCATAATTCAATGAGAACTTGACAGGGTGTACATCATCTGGCCAAGGTTGCTGAAGCAATTTCATGAATTTTGACGTATTTTCAGAAGGCATTCCTCTACTGAATTCGTGTATGGTACGTATTAGATGTTCTGAAGGTAATTTGTATTCATATTAAAAGAAATATACAATGTTCTGAAAGTTATTTGTAACAGGGGATGCTTACTCCTCCTGTGCACCTGATCCCACCTCTGGTTTGTCCAGGGGTCCGTGTTTGCCAAACTATCTATTTTGTATTGCTTATAAGAGTTATGAGATTGATCACTGTTCGTTATCTTCACCTTTCATTAGAAGAAATATACAAACGTATTATTTTTGTAACTTTATCTTTTGTTATTATTCTATAATTCAAGAGATTAAGAATCTATCTCTCTCTCTCGATCGATAGATAGAGAAAATTTCACAGTTTTTGGACATGCACCTACGACCTCATGTAGAAACCATACCGTCCTACCTCAAAGACATGACAGACTACATGAACAAAACCGCAACTTCGAATTTGCCAGACAACACCCTTCTCGTGAATATGGGCGTTGCATCATTATACACGAATATTCCTCACGATGAAGGCATTGAGGCATGCAAGGAAGTCTGGAACAGTAGAAAACACCAAAAACCGTCCACGGACTCCTTGGTTGAACTTTTAGAACATGTACTTAAACGTAATAACTTCACGTTCAATGGGGAACATTCCCTCCAAGTAAGTGGCACGGCCATGGGAACTAAAATGGCACCCTCTTATGCTAACATATGTATGGGTAGACTAGAAAAACAACTTTTGCTACAAGTACCCACCAAACCCCTAAGCTGGCTTAGGTTCATCGATGACATAGAAATCAAATGGGTCGAAGGAAGGGAAAGTCTGGACAATTTTGTTGTCCTTTGTCAATTCATTTCACAATAGTATTAAGTTCACAGTGGATATTTCAGATACCACCAATACATTTCTTAAAACAAAATCCACTCTTAGAAATAGTGAAATTGAATTTTATCTCCATACCAAACCGACTGACGCCCATTTATATCTAATGCCATCCAGCTGTCACCCACATCACATTTTCAAGGGTGTACCGAAAGGCCTAGCAATTAGTACCAGACGAATTTGTTCCAGTGAGGAATCCTTTAAACGACAGGGTCAACAATTAAAGTCTCATTTATGCAAACGAAGTTACAAGTCGCTGTCTGTCACCAATGCCATTGATGAGGTTAAAACAATTGACGGGTCTTCACTGTTGCAGTATAGGGAGAAAACGAAATGCTGTAGAGTACCTCTGGTCACCACTTACCACACTACATTGAAGGACCTAAACAAAATCCTAAAGGATAACTTCCCTAAACTCTTGGATAATCCTAGATTGGCAAGAGAATTTGGTGAGCCACCAATGGTGTCCTTCAGACGACCCAGGAATATCAAGGATTTGGTGGTAAGGGTCAGATTAGACAACCCCCTACCCAATGGAGGCTTTTCAACTTGCTCTGACAAGCGCTGTTTGCTCTGCAAATTTAGCCATGATTCAGAAAAGTTCCAAAGCTTCACTACAGACAAAACATATAAAATATTGGGTCAACTCTCCTGTAAAACCAACAACTGCATATACCTCATCAGTTGTAAACAATGTGGACAACAATATGTTGGGGAAACTACAAACATCAGACAACCATCAAAACCAAACGCGTGACCGAACCCGTAGGGTAACACTTCAACAAAGAGGGTCACATTTGGCAAGACATGCAAGTGGTTGTTATTGATCATAACCCAATATGGACCGATGCAGAGAGAAAGAGCACAGAAAAATCCTGGATGCATCGTTTGAAATCATTCCGTTAAGGTGGAATGAATAATTTGAATGATTTCACGCGCATGAACCTTAGTTAAAATCAGTTTCCACAGTCTAATCGCCAAAATTCACCCGATAAGATATCTTATTTTGTATGATTAATATAAATACAATTCGTTTCCCACGTTTCAAGGCTCTGACCTTGAGTTCCTTAATTTAGCCATAACGAGGATTCGCACAATTGTGATTATTGTTTGACCTTCAATACTTCCTAATTATGTTAGAACATCATAAGAAATCATTACAATTATGAATTTATATAGCTCTCTCTTCTCCCTTTCATATTCTAGTCTCGACATTGCGACTTTTCTCTCTCTTTTTTTTAAATAAGGGGGGGGGGGGTGATAATAAGAAAAAATGTATTGACCTTGAAGACTAGTATATCATTAATATATCATCTTGAGACCTCTAAACTATGGTAAACATTATTCTAAATCAACATAAGTTCGGATTCGCATAGCTCTTTATGTTGCGATATCAGAATTTCCAGATTGCAGCCTTAATTTGTCTGACCTTGAAATATATATTAGCTTGAAATTTAATACCGTATCTTTTTCCTTAGACTTCTCTCCCATTCACCTCTTGGATTGTTGATTTTAATGCTAAGATCTACATCAATGGTACGGACTACCAAATATTGTTTTGAACTTAATCACTCCATATCATTATCTTCCCACCATTTTATTCCATAATCACATTGTTTTGGAAGTTTTCTCTCTAAATTTATCTGATTTCTGTAATTCTCAAGAATAATTCTATTTTCATCCCGACCCGAGCATGGTACAAACTCTCTACACCATCGTCAGTAAAGGTGGCAGGGGACAGTTTCTTTGGTTTTGAAACATGTGGATAGGGGGTATACACCAAAGTTAGATTATGACAGACTAATGAAAAATCATATTTCCCTTTTATGTCAATACTTGTATTTCATATTAGTGTAGTTAATAAATTATGACCCTAAATTACATGTAATCTATAAATACTGGTGCTGGTGCACAAAACATGCTCTGAGCAGGTTCCCCTTTTTTGCTTTGATTTTCCCTCATTTGGGCTAATCCGCACCACCCCCACACCATCACAGTACCAAACATGGGGATTTAGACACTGTGCACAATCAAGAACCCTATCTACCCTTCTCAAAAATCTACCTCTCATATGGGGCCATCCACCTTCCCTCTCAGCTACAGACCTTTTGCTAGACCCTGCATGTTTTCACCGGAATTTCTTCAGCAATTGACCACGTGTCTTAGTTTCGTATTTGCACCCATCTATATGCTGGGAATCATGGTGACACCTACATGTTGTATATCAACATTTTTATTAAACACAATGAATAAAACCACTAAGTAAAATTTTGTTTAAAATGCAAGTTTTTATGCATTAGGTCAACAAATCTTAAAACTAGAGCTTTAGTAATTAAAGAGAAAGTGGGTTAAATAGTGAGAGGTGGAGCTACCATTACAAAGCGATAGCACACTTGAAAATCGTACATATCTGCTTCATATATGGATATTTTGCTGATCATAAACATTAACTGCAATCTAAATCTCCACTTTATGGCGAATAAGATGAATTCAATTTCTCCATCGTCACTTCCCATATTTATGTAGCAATATTCCATTATCATTTGTATAATCATTATTGTGTTTATGTCTCTCAACTGATTTAATATACGAAAGCATGTTCTGTGTATGATCAATTTTTTCCAGTTTGTGAAACATGTGACGTAAAAATAGGTCGTGATTTCCCCTTCGCCAAACGTTTGGTATTTAGAAGTGAGAATTGTGATTCTTTCGGATAGGACCTTAAAACTTTACCTACAACTTGTATCTATCAATAAGAGTGAAAATTCTCGAAAGGAAACAAATAAATTTTATCTATAATTCTTGATAATGACGTTTGTCATAAGCAGCCAGCAGAGATAATACTATTAGATCTTTTCAATACGCATTACTCCTGAACATTAAGCACATATTTTTTTTAAAGCTGTACCTATCCTGAATGTACATATAAAACATGAAAACACAAGATACCATAAATATGCTAGATAAGAATAAACATCAGTTTCAGGGCGTATTAAAATAATAATGATGAAATACGCACACGCAGCATATAATGCCTCGGTTACAATACATTAAAAGATAGAATTTTTTTAATGAAATATCACAAAATGGTACTCGAAAACTAAAACATATAGTCAAAACATACAAGATAATCTTAATGCACTGAAACAGCAAAACACGAATGACTGAAATGATAGAAACTAGTCCTGGAAAACTTGATGGAAAAATGTGTTTTCAGTGACTTCTTGAACGCACACAGTGTTCTACGTATACAGTCCCTTACATGTTCTGGAAGGGCATTCCCTAGTTTTGGAGCTATTGTTCTGAAACACCGATCCCCGTACGTAACAATTCGACTTTTTGAAACAACTAGAGTGACAGATTGTTTTATAGACCTAAGATTTCGGGTAGGCGTATATACCTCTAATAATAGTTTGATATAAATTGGGCACTCATCATGTAAGACTTGGTAAGTATAAGTAAGTATCTTATATTGTGTCCTATACTGCACAGGCAACCAGTGTAGTTCTCTTAGTATTGGAGTGATATGGTTGTAACGAGAGGTCCTGGATACGAGAATGCTTGAGTGTCATTCGTTGTGGTTTCTATGTGAGAAATCTCTGTGGTGTGGGTAAAGTTTTTTTAATTACACAAAGTGAAAGTAGATATTGATATAAATTAAGACTTGATTATATTTACTTTCATTATCACTGAACCGTCAGCATACCCAATTGAGACCTAGGATCGAGTACATAATTCACTATGTATGGCAACAAGTGCTTTATATATGACTGATGAATTGACATACGTCTTTTGAGTAAAGAAGAAAATTAGAAAGAAATCCAGAGGCCCGTTTTACAAAACGTCCTAAATCCTAACTTACGGTATGTCCTAGGCTTTGTCTTAAGTGCTCCATAAAATCTTTGTTACTATGGTTATAAAAATCGTTCAACATTGGAGCATTTCTAATGTTCGATGTCATATACAAGTATTAATCTTATTAAAAATAAACGTGTGTTGCGGGTGTTTCGTGATAGAAATAATCCGTTGGACTACCTCAGTGATGTTGAAGTATTCAAAAGGTATCGTTTGCCCTGTCGGTACCTCTACGAGCCAACATATTTGTGCGAGGAAATGTAGAAGCAATTTATACGGCTGTACAAGTTGCCATTTATGATTTATTATTGTCTGTATACACATAAATGCCGATTTTGCCACCTTTGTTTACTACAATGCGTCACTTCCTCCAATAACTTCATCACATAACGTGTACTCATACATTTCTGTCAGTGTGCGAATCAAACAAGTGACAGGTGTGTGCCATGGATCCATTGTATTTTTGTGTATATTCCCGCACAAATCATACTTTTTTTCCCAATTATCCCGTGGGGATCCGGGTTAGAATAGGTCCTCAGTACCCCCTTGCTTCTCGTAAGAGGCGACTAATAGGGGCGGTCGTTCGGATGAGACCGCAAAAACCGAGGTCCCGTGTCGCAGAAGGTGTGTCACGATAAAGAACCCTCCCTGCTCAATGGCCATAAGCGCCGAGCATAGGCCTAAATTTTGCAGCCCTTCACCGGCAATGGTTACGTCTCCATATGAGTGAAATATTCTTGAGCGTCAATTATGTTGACTATTTCAAGCATTCTTCTTAAAATATGCATGTCATATCATACCCTTATTTACACACGTCTCTTCACATGAGCCGTATGTACAATATGTATATACATGTACATAAAACTTTATATGCACGGTGCTATCCAATGCCAATTATTATACCCTCCCCCCCCCCCCCCTTCGTTCGGGGGGGGGGGGGGGGGGGGTATATAGGAATAACTCTTGTCTGTCTGTGCAGATTCGTGTCCAGGCCATAACTTCTTTGTTCTTTGACATAGGCATACCATACTTGGCACACAGGTGGATCACCATGTGACAATGTGTCGAGTACCTTCATGACCTCTATATGACCTTGACCCTTGACCTTACGGTCAAAATTAAAGGTTTTTCTTAAACAATGAATTCGTATCCGGGCCATAACTTCTTTGTTCTTTGACATAGACATACCATATTTGACACATGAGTGTATCACCATGAGACGATGTGTCATGTACCTTCATGACCTCCATATGACCTTGACCTCAAGGTCAAAATTAAAGGTTTTTACAATGGATTCGGGTCAGGGCCATGACTTCTTTGTTCTTTGACATAGGCATACCATATTTGACACATGAGTGTATCACCATGATACGATGTGTCGGGTACCTTCATGACCTTGAACTTTGACCTCAAGGTCAAAATTTATTATAGAGTTTTGACATAGTCATACCATAAGACATGGGTGTATCACCATGATACTATGTGTCATGTACATTCATGACCTCTTTATGACCTTGACCTTTGATCTCAAGGTCAAAATTACAGGTTTATCCCATGGATTTTTGTTCGGACTATATCTTCCATTTTCTTCTACAAAGGCATACCATATTTTTACACTCGGGGAAAGAGGTAATTTATACCTATTAACAATACCCTTTGGGAGATTGGGGTAAGCGGGGGGGGGGGGGGGCTGGGGATTTTTAGTGAGCATTGCTCACAGTACCTCTTGTTAGTATTTGTGCGAAAGAAACGATGCTGCGTTTTTTCAAATGAAACTAGAAAACTTACAAGGCCAGCGAGGGCCCCGGTGAGGGCTATCAAAGAAGTGACATTTGTATTTGATACAGTAATATATAAATCTATAGTGTGCGTCTTTACATACATGGGTGGGGCAGTATCCCTTCTTCGTAGCAGAACTATACCATGTATGCGCTTTACAATTTCATAAGCAAATAAGAAAATACTTACGTAAAACATGGGAGCTTTTCCTTCAACGAGCACGCCATTGCGGAATTTTCACCGACAAAGGTTCGGTAATATTAATGAATAGGGCAGTCTGATTAAAACCACCACCTCCTCCTTACACTCGTCAGAGTCTGACAGGCATCGCAAGGAGGTCATCTTCACACGACCTCTACATTTGCATGCGATAAAAAAATATCAACCAATCATAAAAGTGTTTTTATCTGTTTTATGAGCGGGTGTAACACTTCAAAATTGGAGGTAACAAAGTACACAAGAATGGACAACGCTATTGAAAGCGTTCTGTGGAAGTTTAATATTAAAGAACGAAAAAATAAAGAACAACGCCAGGTTTTGGATAACCTTCTTAGAGGCGAAGATTGCGTGATGTTTTACCAACTGGCTATGGAAAGTCCCTACCATATCAAATATTTGCACCGATTTACCACAAACTACAAGACCAGAAAGTGATCGTTTTGGTGTGCTGTCCTCTCAATGCGTTAATGGAAAATCAGGTGCAGCGGATACCAAAGACGCAGTTTGTATCCGCTAAATATATAGGTGAGTTATATAAAACAATCCGACATCAATGGTGGGGATCCAGATTAACCTGCTACAGGACATTGCACAGGTCCAGTCCAAAGACTATTTCTACCTACGTAGCTATTAAGAGAAGCTGTCAGTAATCATGGAGAATTTTTTGGAAAGTGCAAAAAAAAAAATTATTGAAAAATTCTACAATTTTATGCAGCGTTATTGATAAAATCATTCAAAACGCATGTGTGAGTCACTGAAACTGAAATAACAGAGTTATTGACCACTTTGTTGTTACCATGGTAACAAGGACAAAGTCCTTGAAAAAACAGTGAAATATACCTCTTTAAAGTCCAAAATAAATACAATTAAGATAATAAGATGCATATTTTTTTAGTTTAAGGTAAATGAAAAAGGCTTATATAAAATTTTGTTGAAATAAGAAATTTAAATATCTCAGCAAAAAATGGTTTCCATGACAACCAACATACCTTGCATTGTATACAGTCAAAAATTCAATAAAACAATAGATTTTTTAGCTAACTTTTTTCAGAAACGCAACACAATCATGCAAGGTCTTTCATATAGAAAGAAATAACAAATGTTACCTAGGTACATTGTATTTAAACCTACTTAAAGTAGCTATTTCTGTCTACTTTTAACTGTTTTTAAAAATATAAATAAATAATAATTAAGGCGCATCCTCTAGACAGGTCAGTCGTGTTGTGCATCATGTTGTGCACTTGCAGTTTTACAGTGTCATAAAGTGATACTGCTGTGTAGATTTACTCAGGCTGTCCAGCGGCCCTAAAATTCCTAATTTTTTTAAATTTAGTTTTGCTAAAATGCCTTAAAAAATTTTTGATTCAAGGGGAAATCCTGAAAAACCCTAATGTTCCCCAATTTCTATTTTTTGAAAATATCTTGATATTCTGGCCATTTTGAAAATGCATTCACAAGAAGGTGCCTGGAATGCATATCCCTATGTCCACCGGAAACTAACGCAGTGTTATTCAGCTGTTATGTGCAGTTGACTGCTTGTATTTGTGTAGTTCTGAACCATATTTGCTTTACGGCTGAAGGAATATAAATATACAAAACATCACTCTTCTGTCATATGGTCATAAAAACAAAATAACTTACAAGTTAAATTGTTTTCGCATTAATCACATGAATAACAGAATAATAACCTACCTGTCGACATCTTTCTTCAACATATCTATACGTTCGACAGATCGGAAACATGATATGCATATGCCCCGATCGGGAGCATCCGTCTTAATTTGCTCCCCGATGCATGTCTCGACCAATCGTATTCTATCTGCTGTCAACTTCCAACTTCTTGTTAAAGAATTTAAGAGAGCTTTCAATTCCGTCACTGTTTTTGACAGTTTGTATGAAACGAAACCCACAAATCATACAAAAATTGTCAATTAAATAAATTTTCTGAGGTGTCAGCCCGGGAACACCGGGTGCCACCATTTCTGAATCAACTTTTTTATCTCCTATTGAAGAGTTCCGAAAGACTTTCCAAAGAAGAGAAAGCTCTTCTCCGATTGGTCAGATGCAGATGTCGTGTGAAGATGACCTCCTTGCGATGCCTGTCAGACCCTGACGAGTGTAAGGAGGAGGGGTGGTTTTAATCAGACTGTGAATAGGACACACTCATTTGAAATCTATTTTGTGACTTTGTTCATTAGACAGCACAGTTAACTAAGGTGTAATAAGCAAGGAATACATAATTCAATGCGTAGTTGCAGTTGAACCTACCTCTAATTTGCAACCAGATGTCAAAAATTTAATCTCGTACATGTACATGTATATCAACCCAATCGAGAGTTTGTTGACTAGGAATGACGTGCATTGTTTGTATTGAATGATATCAATACATGTCACACGAAACATTTTCGTATATTAAAATTCAAACAGAATATATATATATATGTGTAAGTCGATGTTTTGGGGTAATAATTATGTAAAGGATATAAGCCAAAAACTGTCCATTCTGTGAGAGAACGAACTGATCGAGGCCCGTAGGGCCGAGATCAGTTCTTTCTCTCACAGAATGGACAGTTTGAGGCTTATATCCTACTTGAAACATAACATCTTTTGTTCTAAGAATGGACAGGCTCAGGTAAACCCATTGACGATGATGATTATGAATAAAGCTATTTTTGAATAGTCTGACAATATAACCAGTCTTGTGTAGAAGTCTGTTTCTTTTGTTCACTTATTGGACAGTGTCAGGTAAGTAGTCTTGTATTGCAGGTTTTATATTCACTCTTTCTATAGTACTGAGCCATATCAACATGTTGTCCTCTGATGGGGAGAGCATTTTCATTGCACAATCAAAATTTAAGGATTTTGATGAAAGTACTGCGAATATTATCTTAATGAGTGTTATATTCTGGATATGGAGGGTGGGAAAGTTATGGAGCCAAATTATGATCTTAATAGCATTGTGTTTTCGAATATTTGGAGGAGGAAATAATTAATGCCAGCCAAAAGAACCTAATACGCCCATCTCGTGAAATGAAATGAAATTATTCATGAAAGTGAAAATAATAAATCAGAATTAGGATATGTTAATAAAGAAAACATAAAAAAGGCGCTGTGAAGAAGTTTCGGGATGTACCATACCTCTGGATCAAGCGAAATTCAAATACAGCATGGAAATATGTCTTTCAAATTTAAGTTTTGATGCGATATGATAATGGCCAATGGAATTTTAAAAAATTGTGAATCTTAAAGTTGGAGCAAAGAATTCCACTCAGGGGAAATATCGTTCTAAAGTGTTTCAGTGATTTTTTCGATATCTGCGTTAATTCTTACTTGTAGGGAATTTAGAATTTTGCCTCTTTGACAAATGCATTGCCTTTCTCTTATTTTCAGCCTACGTGTAGATGTCTAATAAGTTATTGGGTTTACCTGGCATTGTCCAATAAGTTGACAATTACTGTCCATTATTTTTAAGAACGGACAGTATCTGTCCTTTCTTAAAAATAATAGACAACAATTGTCAACTTATTGGACACCTACATGTAACCTTTTCACTATAGGTGGACTTTCTTCTATATAAAAGCCTAAAAAGACAAAGGATTGCGTAACAAAAATGTTTTAATTTTCATTAAACTATCATTATCGTTTTAAAATTCAAATTGAATTACCTCCCTTTGACAATGTTCACAACAAACATGTTGATGTACATACAGACACCAGAATTTGTAAGTTTCTTGAAGTTCCTCTTATTCTAGAGTATATATGTGCACAAGTTGGCAACTGTACCGTGGAAACTCGTTGAGTTATCGCATCATAACAAAAATGTGGCAGACAGACGGACGGACAATGTGATCACTTTAGGGCTCCCGCATTTCATGCGGGGCCCTAAAAAGTGTGAATTAATAAATTAATTCCTAATCTTTCTCCAGTCCGCTGTTCCCCCGTCGGGATCCGGGTTAGAATAGGTCCTCAGTACCCTTTACTTGTTATAAGAGGCGACTAAATGGGGCGACCCTTCGGATAAGATCGCAAAAACCGAGGCTCCGTGTCACAGCAGGTGTGATACAATAAAAAAAAAAAACTCCCTGCTCAAAGGCCGTAATCGCCGAGCATAGACCTAAATTCAGACCTTCACCGGCAATGATGACGTCTCCATATGAGTGAATGTACATGTACAACCAACCCCCAGCTAAACAAGCACTGGGTGACCATCATATTGTTTGTTATAACCATTAATGAATTGCAAAGATCTATTTTTAACTGAATTAGGAAAGCAGACAGTGATACAGTCAGGCAAATGTAGAATTATGGGGTTCCCCCATCTTTTCGGACAATGGTCATTTTCTGTTATTTTCATAATCATTTAATAACTTTTAAAGTGATGACTTAACAACGATGCTGATTGGTTGAAAAATTCGTTTGATTTCTCTGTCAAAATTTCGTTCGGAGTTCATCTGCACTAACCATGCAGGACTACTTTTCTCTGGAATGCGTCTTCCCCGTTCTAATTTTAGCGCTATTTATAGAACGGGATTTTCCTCACCAGCATTATATATAACGAAAAGCATTCGTTTGATTTTTGTTTTTCATTGCTATCAAAAATAAGCACAACTAAAGATATGAATAAAACACAAATCAATTTAAAGAAAAAAACATACATAGGCGATGACGTGGCAGAATAATCAACTTGATGACGTAGACCACGTACTGGTAGAAGTAGACAGATTACACGAGTCGTCTGCTTTACGAGATCGATAATATGACGGAGCAACTGGCGACTTCTGATCTGGTAAATATTAATGAAATTGAACTGCATTATATGGGGCCCAGTCAACGAGTGCGTTTTAGATGAAGAGGTGTTGAACTTTTTACTCGATATTGAAATGGAGCCAAGTTGCATTCCACCGTTCCAACGACACAACCAGTGTTCAACGTCTCCTCCAACACAATGCAGCATAAATCCAGTCACCACTTGTTATCTTCCTATATATTTAATTCAGCTTTTAACCATTGCATCTTTAATTTGGCGAATAATCCATTTAAATCTGCACAGTAACTGTACCTGACCTGAACGCATAGCCATGCCGTTTTGTTGTTCAACTTGTTGTTTTCATTCTTGCATATATGTATTCATACCCGCCATTTCAAAAACGTTAATTCAAGCTTTTTGATGGGAGAAACTATTTGTTTTTCTATCTTAAAAACATAATTAGATGATAAGAAATAAAACTTATAATTCTTTGTTTGATGCATGTATCAAACGAAACATTGGACGGAAAACTTTTTCATCAATGCACTGCTACGCGCATTGATGAAGTTTTCCGTCCAATGTTTCGTTTGATACATGCATCAAACAAAGAATTATAAGTTTCATTTCTTAATGGAAATAAAGGGATATTGGGTGCCTGCTCCCCCACCTAGTAAGTATTATAGTACATGTAGTAGTTAATGGGGAGAATGTAATGTTATGAAACGAATTTTCTTTCCATCCTAGTGCCATTGCGGAAATAAATTATTTGTGCGTCAAAGCGTCGGATTTCGCGCAGTATCTATGTTTATATTCACAACTTCATGCGCGGAAGAGTTCCGATACGAATTGCGACAAAAGAAGTTAAGGTATAAAATTACGATACGTTTTGTAAAACGGCCTTACGGCTACGATATGCCGTAAGTTCTTCAATTTTAAGATTTACGGTTTATCTCGTCTTTTCACCAAAAAAATTATGACAGACCTTTTTTCAGCCAAGGATGTTAACTGGTGTGGGAAAATTAGTAAAAGTTTCAAATAATGGGGAAGATGCAGTCCGAGAAAATGTACTTTTTATGCAAATGATTCTCTTTTTTATAGGCAAACATGTTTTATCTTTATTATCAATGCATTTTTCCTAATTGAAGTTGATATGATATTCAATAATTAAAAAAAAACCAGTATTCACAAGTATTGTAATAGTATATTTGTGAATCTGTGCATATTGTCTGTGCAATTATTTGTTTTGTGAATTGAAAATTAATTCTTTAAATACAGTAAGTTGTAAAATTTGCGAACACTGATATTTCCATATTCTTTGTACAGTTATAATAAAAAAAAAATTGTGGTGATAGAATTACTGACGATTACGCTCTTTCTGCATCAAGTTGCGAAACATAATCCAAATGCAATTTTCTAATCACACAGAGCAGTTATTTAAGTAAAGATGTCAATATGAAAGCGAATTTTATATCTCTCCTGACTCTTCAGAACATCTTTAAAAGCATTAAATTGTAGTAAACATTGTGTTCCCATTTAAAAGATAAAAATATTTAGTTTCAGTCTGGGGATTATTAAAATAACATTTTGAAATGTATGCCTTAGATTGCAAGTTGTTTCATATTCATACCAATATTGCTTTTACCTAAATTTGCCCTGACAATTGGATTGGAACGAGGATGGTTGAATAAACTATGAAAGTGTCAATCTTCTGATGGACCCAAGGTCACTGCTTTCATGTTTACCAAAATATAATGCATTTATCTATTACACAGACAAACTTGAAGTGCCGTCTATTTCTGTACACATGCTACTGGAATAAAGTCTTCTCTTGCAAGGTATTTACTAGTGAAATGGAACATTGTATATCAAGTCTCTTACATGGCGTATCAAACATTACAACATCTGATATTCTTCCTATGTTTCGCGTATATATCATTAATATCTGTTTGCAATGCATAAGTCTCCCTTGCTTATCATATCATTTCCCATTGTACTACATAATGTATTGTGAATTTGTCTTTTGTATTGTATGATTTTATTTTGCTTTTTATTATAAAGTGTTTGTATTTTCTTCATAAACTACTAGATAAATTACAAAAGAAGCACGGAAGAGTTTAAGTAATGTATCATTCAAGTAGTAAAATATAGAATCTAAACAAATTGTGTTTGTGCCGCACTGTGTCCATGACTGACTAAGTTCAACTTTGACTTCTTTAAAATACATTAACTTTTATCACTGCTCTTAGTCTTTCAGTTCATCAAGAATGAATTAAGAATTGATCTTCTACAGATCAAAAATTAAATTCAAAGTATACTTTACTCTAGGGCCAAATTTTCAAATGAAAAAGAAGTAAGCATAAAAACCATTACCATTCACTCCGGGTTCTTCTCAGTGGTCAGTGAATCAGGCCCTAAAATAATATATATAGAAAAATGCCACATAGAGCAGCACGTTTGAATATTGCGTACAAACATGGCTAAATCCATATCAATATATCTTTTATCTGACGGCTGAATTGATTCACAGTTGGGAATATTCATATTGAAGCATTGCTATTATCTATGGTTCCAGGACAATCCATATCATGCACGAGGCTAGAATAAAAAGTGTGTTTGTCACTGAAGGTCCAAATAAAATCAATCTTTTATCTGTAATCTTGAATTAATCGGTATCCGATTCGACGTTTCCTTGGCTTCTAGATTCCATTAAAAATGGCAATGATTTTGTCTACCTACCTACCAAACCATATAAACCGGTCGCGGTAGAGCATTCGCTTCATAAGCGGGAGGCCGTGAGTTCGAATCCAGCTCGTGCCAAACATAAGACGTAAAGAGTGATTGCCCCTTCGCCAAACACTTGACATGTAGAAGTGAGAATCATGAGTCTTTCGTATATGACCTTTAAGGTAACTCCATATTCGCAGTTTTATCTGATAAAAGTTTTTAAAATGTATTTATTTCCATTTATTAGAGTTAAAACTAACAAATTATCAAATAAAATATATACATGTAGGTCATCACACTTTTTAAGATGCGAGACATACATTTGCAGAATCATATATCACGTCAGAAAATTGCAATTTTATCAAAATTGTTATCAAAATTTCGGGAAAAAAACTGGTTGTGACGATATAATAGCATTCATAGCAATTTCATGAAACTGTTTGTTCACAAAAACACATAAAATGTCTGTAAAAAATAAAGGAAATTTACCGCGTAATAGAGAAATCAATAAAAACAGAGTTTTTGCCCTTGCATTCAATATTTTGAAACTTATCGTTGATTATTCATCCATAACTTCGACTTTTAAAATAATTTATCTTAAACAAGATTTTTTACAATAACTATCAGGAAAGACTCCAACAAAATTTATGTTCCTACCATGCATAAATCTAAATAAATCATTGATTTTTGCAAAACCTGGTGACATCACAGGAGGGTGAAATTACTTTAAAACAGTGGTCCCTTGTCGCGGCAGGCGTTGGCACGTTAAAGAACCCACACTGCTACGACCCTCGGCGCTAAGAATAGGTCTAAATTTGTGGTACATCACCTACATCTGGTGACGTCTCAATAAGAACGAAAATTCCTCGAAGGGAAAACAGTAAAAAAAAGCAACATATATTCTGTAAATTTGTACATTTAGCGCCTATCAAGAGACCTTCGAGAATTCTGTTACATAACACACCATTCTGTTTCAAGTTTTCAGAAATGAAAATTTATCAACATCAGTCGGTCTGGATTTTTTTTTTCAGTGCGACTCTTGAAATTTCTACAGATTCAGTTCCGACATTTGACTCGCATCATACATTAAATTTCGCAAATGTTATTGATCAAAAAAGGTATCTTGGTGATACTATTTAACGTTTAACTTACCTGAACTCATTGAGCTTTTTTACAAAATCAAAGTTGCTAATCCTCCATCTGTCTGTGGTTTGGAGCCTGTCATATTGTCACATTAATTAATTCTTTTATAGAATCACAGAGTTGATTTGAACCACAGCTTGCACAGATCATCCTTGGGTGAAAGGGTTCTATTCATGATCCCGGATCGGCGTCAATCTTAAGACGTTTAACATAGGCTAATAACTGTTTCTTCGCTAAGCGCTAGAGATCGGAAGAGAACAAAATATGACCTCAAAACGGAGGTCTCGTGTTAGGGTAGGCGTTAGCACACTAAAGAAGCATCAGTGCTACGACCATATAGAGGTCAAAATTTGTGGCGCTTCGCCTAAAAAACTGATAATGTCTTTACATGCATGAACAATTCTCGAATGAACAAGATTGCTACACGTAGCCATGTCCCCCACCGCCGCAAAAAAAGTTGAAGCACAAAAGTCCCATAACTCCTGTAAAATTTGTAGAATCAAAATGGCGGCGCAATATGATCAACTACATATAGTGACTAACAATCCTACAAAATTTGAATGAAATCCGGTGAGCGGTTTCGGAGGAGTTGCGTCCACAAAGTGTTTCAATAGTGTAGCATATACAAATTCAACAAAGTTTCATAACTCCTTTAAAAATTGTCAAATCAAAATGACTGCGGAATATGATCAACTACATATGGTGACTAACAATCATCCAAAATTTGAATGAAATCCGATGAGCGGTTTCGGTGGAGTTGCGTCCACAAAGTGTTCCTATAGTGTACTATGTACAAAGTTCAACAACTCCTATAAAATTTGTCGAATTAAAATGGTAGCACAATATGATCAACTACACATGGTGACTAACAATCCCTCAAAATATGAACAAAATCCATTGAGCGGTTTCGGAGGAGTTGCGTCCACAAAGTATTCCTATAGTGTAGCATGTACAAATTCAACAAAGTCCCATAACTCCTGTCAAAATTGTCGAATCAAAATTCCGGCAAAATATAATCAACTACACATGGTGACTAACAATCCTACTTAATATGAACAAAAGCTGTTGAGCGGTTTCTGAGGAGTTGCGTCCACAAAGTGAAGTGGGACGGACAGACGGACACCGGTATTTCAATTTCCCCTTCCGCGTTGCGGTGGGGGACAAAAAAGGTGAAGAACACAGTGGGTTCAGGTGTCTAAAAAGAGTTCTTGGCACACTGATGTTGACTACGGATAACTTCATTTACCTGATCGAGATACATTGTATAGGGTTTACGGTGGGTGTGACCGGTCAACAGGGGATGCTTATTCCTCCTAGGCACCTGATCCCACCTCTGGTGTCCAAGGATCCGTGTTTGTCCAACTCTCTATTTTCTATTGCTTATAGGAGTTATGAGATTATCTATCTAATGACATATTGTATTTGCAAATAAGGTCATTATTTTAACAACATTTGAAACCCCTGTAACATCAAATTATTTGTTAGCAGTCTGCCTCGGTTTATAAATTGATCATACACAGAACATGCTCTCCCATATCGAACCAGTAGGGAGACATCAACACTATATGCTCGAGATAATGAAATATTGATGTATAGATATTGGAAATGACGATGGAGAAGCCGTTAGTCATAAAGTTGAGTTGTTTGATATCCATTGATATTTATGTTCAGTAAACATCCAAATATGAAACAGATGCGAAAGACTATGGAATGTCTTTTAAATCCGAGTTCACCGGCATATATCAAATCAACATATGAATGAAAATGAATATTATTAATAAATAAAACGTAGTTGGTGTATTGTAACGTCAAGTTTAAGGCCATATCTATGTATTTATTCTCGTTTATAAATTTAAGAATAAATTTTGCCTCCTCAGAATACGAAAACAAGTGAATTAATAAAGGAACACACTTTGTGTGATCATGGGAATTCCAACAGACTATTGGAAGACTTAATCTCCAAAGACTATATAGATATTGTCAATGAGGAATTCCAGCATATTTTTTATATCAACTTCAGGGTATTTCTTCGTAGAATCAGAATAGGATGTAAATACTAACAAACAAATCAATGAGAGACAATTGTTGTGAAAAATGAATTAACTTTACTTTGATTAAACCTTTATTGTAACATTAATTTGATGCTCTGCACTTTTAAATACACTTCCTCTGACAAAAACTGCCATATATATATATATATATATATATATATATATATATATAAAATCAGAATGACACATTCCATAAAAAACAATCATTTACTGCTAGCGCTTTCTCCATGTCTACATAGTTCATCAGGCAGTTCAAATACAGTAAAATATCTGTATCTCGATTATGGTTTATCTTGAATACCCCGCTTGAGACGAAGTCGACCGCCGGGGACCGCTTTCCCTATATAAATAATTTTAAAAACTTCTGATATTTCGAACACGGTAATCTCGAAAACCCCGCTTATGTCGAAGTATTTTCAAGGTCCCATACTCTAAATTTACCTGGTTTATCTCGAAGTGCAGTCGAGTGTCTGCTCTGCTTACCATACCTGGCATCATTAAGTCACACATTCACACCCGCAGCTACGTCAATTATAATTAATGACCGCTAATCCACGCTCGCCTTTTCCGAGTAGAACCAGGTCGCGATGAATGGTTCAACAACTTAGGTGATTAGTGAAGCCTTCCAACAATACGGCTAAAGTTCACCGCCAATTATGAACTAACACCCGATTCTAGGGATGGTGTTGTGACATTACACACGCTCTATCATTAACATGTGGGTTAGATAAACGCACAAAATCGGCAAAGTACGCTTGAAGGTAATGCTCTTCATAACGATTATGCATTTAATAACAGCCTTCACCATTAAAACTAGTACTGAGAAAACACGAAAATTTATTTAATAAACATTTAAAAGTTTTTTTTAAATCTGTCTTTTCTTTTTTGTTTCTTACGTGATAGGTTCTTTCATTACAATGCAATAACTGCATCTCAGTCCAGCCTGGACATCTTAAAGTAAGCATACAGGCACGATCATCTTAATTTCGAAACACAATGTCAATTCAATTGGATGTTTATATAAATTTAAAAAAAAACCCGGAAATGTTTGTCTTGAAATTCCACAATATTAATTTATCAACTTGTATTAAACTATAAGAAACGGTAACGGGGTTGTTGTTTATAATGCAAATCCCATACTATGCATCAAATATCCTCCTTCAAAAATATATCCAAGATCGATTTTGGATATTTCGAACCCCTGGATATCTCGAAGTTTTTTCGAGGTCCCCCGGACTTCAAGATAGAGATATTTTACTGTAATATACAAAAGTTGTTTAGCAACGTCTTTGTTATTTATTTACAACTGTGCCGAATCAACTTCTAATATATATATAAATAGAAAATAGAATATATATATATATATATATATATATATATATATATATATAAGCACTGAAAAGGCCACGACACTGTTGGTTATTTAAAACTCAAATTTTCGACGCAACCGGCGTCTTTATCAAGAGATATATATTACATAAACAAATAACACGAAAAAACGACAAGTATCAATAATCTACATTGGTAACAAGAATGATTCACTGTTGTGTACTGAGTGATAAAAATGGTGGTTTCGTTGTAAAACGTGTTTACTGACGATGGTTTAGAGAGTTGGTACCATGGTCGGGTCGATATGAAAATAGAATTATTTTTCAAAATTGCAGAAATCAGATACATTTAGAGGGAAAACTTTCAAAACAATGTGATCATAGAATAAAATGGTGGGAAGATAATAATATGGAGTGATTAAGTTCAAAACAATATTTGGTAGTCCGTACCATTGATGATTCGGATATGGTAAACAGTGCTGACAACAAAAAATGATATGATTGCCAGAAGAACACGATTAAACATCAAACAATGTCAATCAAAATACACAGATCTAGCATTAAAATCAACAATCCAAGAGGTGAATGGGAGAGAAGTCTAAGGAAAAAGATACGGTATTATATTTCAAGCTAATGTATTTTTCAAAGTCAGACAAATTAGGCCGCATTCTAGAAATTCTGATATCGCAACATAAAGAGCTATGCGAATCCGAACTTATGTTAATTTAGAATAATGTTTTACCATAGTTTAGAGGTCTCAAGATGATATATTAATGATATACTAGTCTTCAAGGTCAATACATTTTTTCTTATTATCACCCCCCCCCCCTATTTAAAAAAAAGAGAATAAAAGCCGCAATGTTGAGACTAGAATATGAGAATATGAAAGGGAGAGAGATAGAGAGAAAGAGAGCTATATAAGTTCATAATTGTAATGATTTCTTATGATGTTCTAACATAATTAGGAAGTATTGAAGGTCAAACAATAATCACAATTGTGGGAATCCTCGTTATGGCTAAATTAAGGAACTCAAGGTCAGAGCCCTGAAACGAGGGAAACGAATTGTATTTTATATTAATCAAACAAAATAAGATATCATATCGGGTGAATTTTGGCGATTAGGCTGTGAAAACTGATTTTAACTAAGGATTTATCCTTGATTCATGCACACACACACACACACACACACACACACACACACACACACACACACACACACACACATATATATATATATATATCAAAGCACATCTTCACAAGTCAAGGGTTATTGATTCGTTACCTCGCACTAACCCTTGACATCAGTCGCTATTTAAAAGTTGGGCTCGAGAAGAAGCAATATGATTGGTTTGCAGCCTGAAGCTGCAAACCAATCAGACAACGGCCTTTATAATCGGTCGAAAACTAAACTAAACAGTAAATACGCATGGCGACGGCATTATGGTGTAGAATTTGTGGCCAATTAGTACAAGACCGATGACGTCGATTGATTTTCGGGAGTTCGTTTTGCTTGAAGAAACAATTAGACGAGGGTTTGGGGTATGAGCCGAATGAAAATGATGGATTGTCGAAGTACGTTTGTCGACTATGTTTTAACAAATTAAACAAATTGTCCAAAATAATGGGAACAACTTCTTAAGATAACGATTTACCACTGCCGGTTTTAGTCCCAATAAAAACATCTTTTCCTTCTCTGATACATGATATTGAAAGCTTTTGGTTTTCAGTCAAATGATCGATTTGATGTTTTTCACATATCTTTTCGTCAACGGACGCCATTTTTTCCTTTCTGTTTATTCCCTTACCAAACTTTCATCTGAAACAAGAAATCCCATTGGCTGATTAATTTTAGCGTATTGCGTCATCCTTTTTCTCGAGCCCAACTTTTCAATAGCGACTGATGTCAAGGGTTAGTGTGAGGTAACGAACCAATAACCCTTGACTTGTGAAGATGATCAAAGCACGTAAACCCAACAACACCCTACTTTCTTAAAGTGTCGGATCTGAGAAGATACAAGTAAAAAAAATTATAAATGCACTGAAAAGGCCACGACACTGTTGTATCTTTTCCTTAAACTTCTCTCCTATTCACCTCTTGGATTGTTGATTTTAATGCGAGATCTGTGTCTTTTGATTGACTTTGTTTGTTGTTTAATCGTGTTCTTCTGGCAATCATATCATTTTTCGTTATCTTCCCACCATTTTATTTCATAATCACATTGTTTTGGAAGTTTCCCTCTAAATTTATCTGATTTCTGTAATTTTCAAGAATAATTCTACTTTCATCCCGACCCAACCATGGTACAAACTCTCTAAACCATCGTCAGTAAACACGCTTTACAACGGAACCACCATTTTTATCACTCAATACAACAGTGTATCATTCTTGTTACCAATGTAGATTATTGATACTTGTCGTTTTTTCGTGTTATTTGTTTATGTAATATATATCTCTTGATAAGAGACGCGGGTTGAGTCGAAAATTTGAGTTTTAAATAACCAACAGTGTCGTGTCCTTTTCAGTGCTTATATATATATATACATGTATATATATATATATATATATATATATATATATTAGTAAACAATCGCAGACTCTAAATAAGCATAAAGAAGATATATTCCTTGATACCGACTGGCTAGATCTTAAAAGCGATTCTGATATATAGTTGTATTTAGAAATTCTATGATTTCCCATAAACCTGCTATTATTATACACTTTGGGAATTTCATTTTATGACAATTGTATGGAAGTGAAGCCCCATTAATGGCCACTCCTAACGCTCTTTTATATCTTTGGAAGCAAGCGCGTTATTTTGTTACAATATTTGTACAATTTTCGTAAGACTAACAATCGATGGATCATTTTTGCCTTATACTGTCCTTTATATCGCTGTCCTGAATGACTCGCATCGTAGCTTAGACTTGTGCATTTATATAGTCTTCACCAAGAAAAAACCTATTATGTTACACAATGAAACCTGCTTGACGTGCATGTTGTTTTCTTCAGCCCCTAATGTAAGAAGTTCTATTAGCGCTTAATGAAAAGTGTCTTTACAAGAAGGGCAATCACCATTTACATTTCTTTACAGAACACTCCTTTAAACCAATATCATTCTTCTTGAAATGAAGACAAAAAACTCCAATAGATTATCAAAATCATTAACTTTATTAATATCATGACTCTCAATTTTAATTGTCATAAAGCACTCAAATAAGCAGACATCTAATATGGTGTACGACAGAATTGTATTTCAATGTATCTTCATCATTCACTCCATTTTTTAGTATGATAAACATTTTAAATTTACAATGACAAAACAGTGGCTTAAATTGGCGGATTGAATATCTTTTTATCAATGCATACACTCTCTATTTAGTGGATTGCAACATTCTATAAATAAATCTTTCTAGACATATTTTGCCCATCGATTTATTTTCTAATATTTTTTCCAATGTTATTACAAGTATGTTCGTGTATATGGGTGCATTCAGAGTAAACCGAATGGTACCATCATCGACTTGCCAAAGGGAAATATTTAAGTCATTGGTACCATTGGATCCTTGTGTACTCTGAACGATGTTGGGTTACAAATGGTGAGAAATCCAACAATGGTACCATTGATCAATTAGTACGAAATGTCAAAGATATACGCTCATATCACCTTTGTGAATAATTTTGCACCAAGAAGATACGTTTAGAAATATATTTTTAAGTTCTATTTATCAAGATTATTTGATGCATATCAAATAGTCCACAATTGATTAAGATTGGCTAATACAGTTCGTACCGTTTACGAAATAATTCTGGTTCGAACTATCTCGCCGCATAGACAATTCCGCCTAACGGGGAATGAGTAACTTTTCATTCTGCTAATACCTTAGATTGAACACATTGTGAAAAACAAGTAAAGCTTTTTAAAAAAAAGCTTGCCGTCTTTAGCAGCAACTCTATAGAGCGAAGTTGAATTATGTCCAATGTCTTCATTATTGAATTGAGCTAAAATAAATAATCTCACGGACATCATGCCTACAAAGCTGTGTCCTGACTCCCATTGTAAAAGTTTGTACCTCGCATTGGGTCAAATGCTGTCTGACGTGTTTCATACCGATTGTTAAGCCGTTCTTGGCACACTGATTTGACTGCGGATAACTCCGTTTACCTGATCAGGATATGGGGCTCACGGCGGGTGTGACCGGTCAACAGGGGATGCTTACTCCTCCTAGGCACCTGATCCCACCTCTGGTGTGTCCAGGGGTCCGTGTTTGCCCAACTATCTATTTTGTATTGCTTATAGGAGTTATGAGATTGATCACTGTTCGGTATCTTCACTTTACATTTAACCATCGAGTTTGTATCTCTGCTGGTGGACAGTCTGTCCCCGAGGATACTTGTCGCTCGATATATGTTCCTTCATGAATATACACAATAACGAAACAATACTGGCTGACACGTCGCCCAGTATAAAAAGGTGTCACTCTGTGGAGTCTATAAGGGACACAGGCTCCTACAGATCGGTTGGTGTCCCTCGGATTATCCTTCGAGATATAAAATATTTGTCGTATGTACAATCGTCAGATTGTCAGCTTTGGTACAGAAACCAAAATTCTTATACCCAAATTAAAGACTGTTATGTTCCTTTAAGAGATATATTTGATAATTCCTTTTCAGACCTCATGTGTTCAACCTCAAAATGTTCTGCAAAAAATTGCAAAACTTGTGATATACTTATCACTAAAAATTCATTTAGTAGTAATTTAACTGGACGTAGTTTCTGTACCAAAACGTTTGATAATCTGACTTGTAAATCTTCTAACGTCGTCTACCCCATTGAGTGTAACCTGTGTGGCTTAATTTATGTGGGAGAAACCAAGGGCTCACTTAATAAAAGAATATCGGGGCACAGATTTCAAATTAATAATGGTGGTAACCAACTTCTTTACAAGCATTTTAATGCACCGGACCACTCCATCTTGTCCATGAGAGTAAGGATTTTAGAAAAAAAAAATTACCATCACACAAACAATCCTACATTAAGCACCCCCTTTCGTAGACAACGAGAAGATCACTGGATCAGGACCCTAGGCACTGCATTTCCATATGGATGCAATGATAATGTATATGATGTGGGAAATTTGACTAGTCCACAAGGAAATAACGTTAATGTGATGGGACTCTTTCCCAATACCTAAAGACGAAAACGCAGTCACGGACATCGTTCATATAAAAGACCAAGTATAAATGATGTCACGTTTGATTCACTCTATTCCATTGAGGGTTTTACATACGTTATTTGAAGAAGCTATGGCTAGTCTATACTTGGATTTTTCAACACCTGAATATAGACTGAACTCTATGATTATGGATGTTGCCTACCACAGGCTCTATAAACCAGTACGGACCATGGATGATATTCCTTCCAAATCATGTCGTCAGTTCCTTAAGCTCAAATTTACAAACAAAGGAATAGATGCCGTCAACATAAGCAACATTCTTCGTCATAAAAGGGTTCAGTCGTGTATTCCTACTTATTTCAAGTTCAAGTCTACACCCTGTATTTCCTACAGCTATACTTCTACTATTGCATCCAAACTTTTTAATTATAAACAAACTTTGCAGTGCTTAGATATAGACCATCTTATACGTAATCCACCAACATGTTCTTGTTCTTCATCTTCTTTCAACTACAGTCCAGCTGGACATGTCATTACTGGTGATGTTGATATAATTGAAAATGAGGACCTCAAATCACTTATTCTTAAAGGTCCTAAATACAGAGAACCTCGGTCTTTTAATTGGCGACAGAACTTCATCTCTATTATGAGTTCTGTCGAAGATTATGCCAGACGATGGGCTAAATATGAAAAAGAAGAACTTGATACACTGTCAGAATGGGAAAAAGCATAAGAGGGATATTAAAATCCCACATTAGACACATGAAAACAAAAGTACGTATAATCTATCCTTCTGTGTTTAGTAAACCAGAAGTGATAAAGGAATTAGATAGGTTACATGAGGAATATGTTTTGGTTCCAGCTGACAAAGCTAGTAACAACATTGTCTTTGTAAGGCTCATTATTACAACTGTATTTTAAACGAACTTGGCATTAATTCCACTTTTGGTAATCATACTTATACTCCAACTGCCCTTTCAAAAGACGAAATTCTTCAAAACCATGCTTCAGTTTTAGACACATTTAATATTCCAGTCAATGGGTTGAATGAATATGAGTTACCGTACCTATACTGGATTCCTAAACTACATAAAAACCCTTACAAACAAAGATACATTGCTGGATCTAGTAAGTGCTCTACTAAGCCCCTATCTTTGCTCCTCACGAAAATGTTAACAGCTGTGAAGGAAAAACTTCAAACTTACTGTGCGACTACATATGCCAGAAGTGGTGTTAATCAAATGTGGATTCTAAAAAAATTCTAAAGAACTTTTAGTAAACTTGAAATCACAGAATTTTCCCCAAAACCAATAGCATTAAAACCTATGACTTTTCAACACTATACACGACCATTCCTCACGATAAATTAAAGACTAGCCTTTTTGACATCATAGACAGTTGCTTCTTCAACAAAAACGGAAATATTCATATCTAGTGATCAGTCATTCAAAAACTTACTTTGTTAAACACCACTCTGATTCCACGCATAAGTACTCTGAAGTTGAAATAAAAAATATGCTAGAGTTCCTCATTGACAATATCTTCGTGGTCTTTGGTGACCAGGTCTTCCAACAATCTGTTGGAATTCCCATGGGCACGAATTGTGCTCCTTTGTTAGCTGACCTGTTTTTATATTCATATGAAGCAGAATTTATTCAAAAACTTCTACGTGAGAAGAAAAAATCTCTCGCTGTGACCTTCAATTCGACTTTTAGATATATTGATGACATTTTGTCTATTAACAATGATAGCTTTCATTCATATGTCGATTTGATATATCCCTGTGAGCTCGAAATAAAGGACACCACAGAGTCGTCCACTTCTGCTTCATACTTAGATATTTTATTGAAAGTAGACATTAACAGCAAACTGACAACTCAACTGTATGACAAACGGGATGATTTCAGCTTCTCCATCGTCAACTTCCCATATTTATGTAGCAATATTCCATTATCACCTGCATATGGTGTTTATATATCTCAACTGATTCGATATGCAAGAGCTTGTTCTGAGTATAGTCAGTTTTTAAATTGAGGTAAGCTACTGACCAACAAGTTGATGGTACAGGGATTTCAACAGTCTCGATTGAAGTCAGCATTTCGCAAATTCTATGGTCGTTATAACGATTTACTTCGTCAGTACAACCTCGCATTGGGTCAAATGCTGTCTGACGTGTTTCATACCGATTGTTAAGCCGTTCTTGGCACACTGATTTTCACTGCGGATAACTCCGTTTACCTGATCAGGATATAGGGCTCACGGCGGGTGTAACCGGTCAACAGGGGATGCTTACTCCTCCTAAGCACCTGATCCCACCTCTGGTGTGTCCAGGGGTCCGTGTTTGCCCAACTATCTATTTTGTATTGCTTATAGGAGTTATGAGATTGATCACTGTTCGTTATTTTGCATTTACAACTCAATATACAAATGCTTCCCATTGAAACTACACTACAGTAAATCAAATTTTAAAAAATAGAATGGAACAGAACAACTTCCATTGAAGCATCATGCTCAATCTTATACCATTCAATGACAGCAGGTTTTCCGAATTGCACTATTCAACATCATAATTCAATGAGAACAACTTGACAGGGTGTACACCATCTGGCCAAGGTTGCTGAAGCAATTTCATGAATTTAGACGTATTTTCAGAAGGCATTCCCCTACTGAGTTCGTGTATGGCACGTATTAGATGTTCTGAAAGTAATTTGTAATCATATTAAAAAAAATATACAAAAGTATTGTTTTTGTAACTTTATCTTTTGTAATCATTCTATAATTCAAGTTGTTTCAAGAGATTAAGAAAAATTCATACTAGTAAGATACCATTCATATATATATATATATATATATATATATATATATATATATATATATAAGTATTAACATATTACAATGTGTGTGAGTGGATCCAGTAGGGCCAGGGAGGGGCAAAAGATGGTGAATCACAAATCTCTCTGACTAATTCTCCGAGAACCCAATTCCCATAAGGAATGAAACAACATCCATGGAGTAAATTCATGTCCTACACCACATAATATACCTAGCATCGCCGGTGCTCTATTAGTATGTATCCCAATGGCAAACCTATGACACAATTTTGATTGTATCTATTTGGCCAAAGTGCCATTCATGATTCAAGGTACTTGGTAACGTAGGTTTCATGACCTTTCAATAGGCATGGCTAGCAAGTCGGTCAAGCAAAGGGCATCAGATAGTCAGATCATGCTACAAATTCCAATGCTTGCTTACTAGATTAATTCGTCCCATTCTGTAATTAGTCCGTTACGTCGCGTTACTTTGTATTTATTCATTTATACATGTCATACACGGGTGTACCCGGACAACGTTCAGGTATACCTGATTGTGTCAAAATGTCGGCACAGCATAGACCAGGGGCTCGTACCTCAACCTACCACGAGGTTTAATTTGCAATGTGGCCAACCACTACATTATCTCGTCAGGTTTACTTGCTAGGAATTATTGGGCCCAAAAGTTTCAGGGTAGGCATTGCTATCCACGGCCTCAGGGGTTCACAGATTTCACTACGTCACGATCACGATTTTAGGTACCAAGGACCTCACAGGTGTCAATTTATGCAGAGTTATTAACTTAATAGTACTTATCTATTATTAACAGTCCCTATGCAATTACGTGGTATTACTTGCTATTTCAGCAATTTGCTTCTCTTAATTTATGTAGTTTACAGATGATTCCGACAACGTACGTGACGTGGAGCGCTATATGCTATTTCGTACACACGTTTCAGGTTTGTGCTAGAACCAGTCTCACAGCGTACGAGTCTCAGTATATTCTCACCTTGTCGTTCTTTAGATCTCTAGCACCTTCCATAGCACAGAGACCCTAGTTCCATATCATTAGTCTCCATTAATTGCAATTTTTGTTTCCGATAATTGTCAACAATCTCAATTGAAGTTCGGACTTGCAGATTGTTGATCGGTTCGTCGTTGTTTATTCTCAATGTCAAGCCTAACCAAAAGTTATTGTTTGGTTATTTTAAGTTAATCACACTATCCATTCCATTTTTCATGTAAATAATTGACTGGTTTTGTCTCGGGTGTATTCGGCGTTGACTTTTTTCTAAGTCATTCAATAGGCAGTTATTGGAGTTTGTATGGTTCCAGCAGTCAAGAAACCACGTCAGGAATTGTCATGTTTTGTTATCCAACTTTTTCAACATTTGTCCTACGCTTTCTAACCTTTACGTCATGTTTTAGTTAAAACGGGGATCTCGAGACGGTCGCTCTCTGCTGCTTAGGACTTGCTCCGAGGAGGCGTGCTTTGAGGGTATGGGCCTAGGAGTGTTAATGGGCTGGGTAATTTCGTATTTGGCTCAAGTAATCAGTCTTTAATTTGAATTCTTAGCTGAGTTTGGGTTAATTCTCACTGGCTTTGGAACGTTTGGATTAGTTTGACGAATTTATTAGGAATTTCCGGTCTTAAAAGTTTGATCCAATACAGTTTATTGTTTTATCTTAGGAATTGTCGAAATTGGTATTTAGCATGGTGCCATTCTGCTATCATTACAGAGTGTACCTTAGTTTTTAAGGAAGTTTTTGGGACTTGTAGTTAGATCTTTTTTGACGGAATTCAGAATTCAAAGTTATTCTAGAATTTTCTGCTGAAAATCTTCAGAATCAATAGAAATCTTTTAGAGGTATATCTGTACTTTCAGTTATGGGACGTAACTTTCCTCCAGTAGGACTGGGATATGGTTTTCTAAATCGGTGTTAAGAAATTTTTGCTTTCCATCATAGGAGTTATTCTAGAGCTGACACGTCTTACGGTCCGACTGAACTGTGACTACTTTGTTGTTAATCTTACGTCACCTTTGAGATTACACATTTTGAAATGGTCATTTCAGAATTGAGTCTAATTTTTGGTCAGGAATCCTGAAGTTTTAGATATTCCCATGAAAAATGCAGGAAATTTAGATAATTTACAACTTATAATCACTATCAAAATGTGTCAATTTGGCGATACCTGTGCCCTCTTGGTTAAGTAACCATTGCTTGAGAGTACGCAAGGGGGTAGCATAGAGATAAAGGCTCGTGTCTCCAGGGGGTCTGGGTGACGGACGAGGGTGCATGTCGCCCACCCCGCAGAATTGAGACTACCTTGTTGTTAATTTTTACATTTTTGCAACGGTCAACTTCAGAATTCAATCTAATTACGGGTCGGGAACCCTGAAAGTTAGATATTCCCATGAAAATTCAGGTAATCTACAAGTTGAGAGTGTTTATCGAATGTGTCAATTTGGTGATACCTTGGTCATAGTAACCATTGCTTGAGAGTACGCAAGGGGGTTCGAGGGGAAAGCATACAGATAAAGTATCTCTCCTCGTGCCTGCAGGGGGCCTGGGTGACGGACGAGGGTGCACGTCGCCCACCCCACTATTTAAAGTGCCTCCAATTTCAAGTATGCATGGTGAAAGGAAAAAATTAAGAAAAAGTAAACAACTATCAAATTTGTTGTGGGGGACATTGTTCCAATGTCTGTAGCGGACTGGGGAGTGCGTTGGGGTAGTCGATCACTAATTCTGCGCCAAAACCGGCTCTCCTCCCACCTACTTCTAAAGCAGGGGGCAGGTATTTCACGTGTACCCTCCAGACGACCACTAAAGTAGGTCAAGAGTCAGTGGATATTCATAGAAAAAACTAATTTCTTGCATAAGTTGCTAAAAGTTAATTCCTGGGGCTCTCAGCTAGTTCATAGCCGGGGTCACATCCACCTCCTACTGAGGGAGGTGATGCTACAGGCTGGTGCATGTTGCGATAACTGTAGGAGGGTCTACAAGCTTGCTTTGCACGTGCTAATGAAACCAGGTAGCACGCAGGAGACAGGTGAGATACGAAGAGGTCTCTACCTCCCTTAGAACGTGGGGACCCGTTCAGGTTCGGCCACCTATCTCCACATAGGGCCCCCTGTGTTGCCCCTACTTTGGTAGTCACACTGGCGCCTCCCCAGTTCCCCACAAAAAATTTGCATGCGACCCTTTCCACCGTATATGTAAATTTGCATCCTGTTTCTGATTACAATTAATAAATATTAAACTTGTATCTTTCTTGTTAATCCAGCTGCTAAGCAGCCTATGAGGGATTACAGGGCAGCCAATTAAGCTTCGACACACCTACTTGTCTATTCAGATATTAGGTTAAGGTCACTATTCAATTTAGGCAGTAGGTCAAATGTCTTACGGCTGATTGTGCTGTATATTAAGTTTAATTTAACACAATAGCACCTCTAAGTAAGTTTAACATACCCTAGGTCAGGTCATGGTCATGAAGCCAATTCTTTTATTAATTACTTTCTCCTGCAGATTATTTTCTCCATCTTCGCTTGCCAAGAGTTTTTGATCAATGAATGCGAAGCAGGGTGAACCAAAAACCCTTTGGCTAACGAAGATGTATTTTCTTTTGTATACTGGCGCGGATCTAGAAATTTTTCAAAGGGGGGTTGAAGAGGAAATGCAGGGGCGGATCCAGGAATTGCGGTTACGGGGGCGCAACTTTATGAGGCAGGGGGTTAGGGGGCTGCCTTGAGGCTCCCAGTGGGTCCAGGGCGAAGCCCTGTTGGGAGCCCAGGGGGCGTTGGAAAAAATTAAGTTCTCCTAATGAAGTAATTCAAGAAATCAAAAAGATTTTGTCATTCATTTTTCCGGGAGTGGAAGAAATTATTGCTTCTTTTATCGTTTAATACATTTGTGTAAACAAGATACCACGATTTACTTTAAATTTGAAAATTTATGAGGGGGGGGGGGGGGGGGGGGGCGACTGCCCCCTCAAATCCGCCACTAAAATGAGAGTTGTTATAACGTACGTTAACATAGTTAAACGACAACTTAACAGGAATGCTATCAAATTTGGATTAATGTTATTGTATAATTACCAGACGTAGACCTGCCACTCTTGATTTCAAAACGAATCCTGTTTTAAAATACATTCCGATTTACTCCCAGTAATTCATTTTTTTAAAAATAAAATGTAATATTACAGATATAAATTATGACGCACAATTGTATAAAAAACTTCCATCGCCTAGGATTTTAATAACTCTATAGTCATTCTCTCTCTCTTTCTCTCTCTCGTGTTTTTTTTTTTTTAGCGAATCCAAAAGGGAGGTTGTAACCCCCCTCTAGATCCTCCATTGGTATAGATCATCTGACGAAATGGTTGGACTGGGATATTGCTATACCATATCACTTACACTTGATGTTTTTAAAACCCATTTCCGTCTATGCAGGGGTATGTTTGAAGCAATATGTGTGAAATTGTCTTTAGTTGATGCCTGCGAAGATTTATAAGGGGGTAAGATGTGACACAAAATCGGTTTCTTTCAGTGTGTGCGCCATTTTTGATTACGTCATAAATAGAGTTACCAACGCTAACAGAGCTCTAGGTTGTCTGCAGAAATGTTTACCATTGGTAAATTTTATTGGCAAACATTGGTACCATTGTCGTACCAATGGTAACAAATTTTGCCAACGGTAACTTATGTCAACCAATGGTAGTACTCCGAACGCACCCAGTATACATGTATTTGGCAAAAACGCTAATGAAATTACTTTTTCTTAATATTGGACTATTGTACGACGGACCATTAAAATCTATATACATGTATATATCTTTCTACTTGCATAGGAGATGAGAGTGTCTAGGATAAGAAATGGGTAGGATACTACATAATGTATAATGGGATTTGTCTCCGGAAACCTAATTATGGAAAGAGGTAACTCCCACGGTATGACCGGTTTCCAGGGAGAAGACCCACTTTCAATTCAGCCTTCCATGGGAAATACGTCACGATACGACATCAGCTCTATAGAAACTAATACATGCTGACTTCAGTTTCTCCACCGTCAACTCCCCGTGTTTGTGTAGCAATACTCCATTATCACCTGTATATGACGTTCATATATCTCAATTGATTCAATACACGAGAGCATTTCGCAAATTCTATGGTCGTTATAATGTACAAGCTATCACTGGGTTGAATGCTGTCTGACGTGTTTTATATCAATTGTTATTTATTAAGTTAAATCTGTTAAATTTTGAAATCCCCCCACAGAGTTCTGTTAAACCTTCCCCAAAATGTACCCTACCCCTCTTCAATCTAAAAACAAAGACATTTTTGCACAACTAGATATATTAGCCTATCATATCATTGAGTATCTAATAGTTTCAGCAACGGGTTACAATCCCGTGAGGATCCGGGTTAGAATAGGTCCTCAGGACCCCTTGCTTGTCGTAAGAGGTGACTAAATAGGGCGGTCCTTCGGATGAGACCGAAAAAACCGAGGTCCCATGTCACAGCAAGTGTGGCACGATAAAGATCCGTCCCTACTCAAAGCGCCGAGCATAGGCCTAAATTGTGCAGCCCTTCACCGGTAATGGTGACGTCTCCATATGAGTGAAGGATTCTCGAGCGACTTTAAACAATACTCAATCAATCAACGGGTTACGGAGAAGGGCTGAGGACAATTTTAAGCGCGAGAAAGAATAAGAAATGGATGGATAATTATAAGAACCGAACGAAAACAACAAACCTCCAAACTTTGTTTGGGAGACTTAATAATAACCTTTGGTACCTGGTGTGACCATGAATTGATTTGCATAACTGAAATATGCGTTTTACTAGAATTAGATCTGATTGATGGAGAAGCATTTGAAAAAACAATATTTCCCTCTGAGAATAGAAAGCTCGCGCTCCAGGATGATAGTATATCTAGCAACGGGTAACATTACTTGACAACTGGTGATATTTTACATTTATTATACTTTCATGTAAACTGTTCGAATCCGATTGGTCGAGAAGCATTTGAAAAAACATATTGTTACCCTCTGAGAACAGAAAGCACGCGCTCCAGGATGATAGTATCTAGCAATGGGTAACAGTACTTGACAACGGGTGATATTATAAAAAAAAAAAATCACATGCGTCCAGTTTATGCGCGTACGGTTCACTGTAGATTGTTAGACGACGTCGTTTGAAGACAACTAAATCTTCCTCAAAAAATGTCAAATTTGCACAGCAGGTGCCCGTTTCATTCATCAATAGTATACCCCATGCACACAGCGATCGGAGCAAGATAACTGACGTAACTGGTGATTTACTTCCCCTGGGGACTATCGTGATTTCTGCCTGTTTCATCAGTGAAATATGAGGCGCGTGTGGTACTTTTTAAATTGAAATAACTTTGTATAAAATCAAGATATTTCCGCAAAAATGGTTTCATTGGAAAGAAGAATGATGAAATTTGCTATTTCAATCACTTATTAATCCTAAATTTATTTATATTTTTTTTAAATTGCTAATTATTTCAAATTTCATATGAGTGAGATCTTTGGTTTTGTGAAAATATTCAATTTTCGGTACTATAATGGAATCTGCATCTGGTCAATTTGGTATCCTAGAAGAGCCCATTAATTACGCTTAACAGATTAAACCAAGTTGATACTCATGGGTGATTAGTGTTTCAGATAATGGCCCCCTAATCTGGCAGGGGTTGTGCGTATTTAGCCTTTCTTCAAAGCAGGGGTAACACATTAAGAAGACTAAATACTGATTAAAACAAATAAATAAGACTAAAGTCTGACTGGATAATATGACGTTTTTAAACGTGTACACAAATCATACAGAATCATCCATGTAACTGTTCATTACAAAAAAATTAAGCTAAAACATTTCCTAAATTTTGGTTCTAAAGAAGATGTAGGTCAAATATCAAGGGCGCTAGGTATAGTGACGTTGAATTGCAAGTGTTCAAAATGCTCAAAACGGTAAGAATATCTAGTGAAAAACTTGATATGCAGGACAGAACACAAATTTTTGGTCAACGCTTTAGAAGCCGGCAATAGAATTATGGCCTACGCCGTCAGAGCCTTGATATCCTGCTACGGAGGGGACTGTCGTAAATCGTGCCAGAAATATTACCTCGCGTGTTGGGCCCTTAAAACGAATAATTTGATATCTTCTGTGTTAAGGAGACATTTTGATGTTCATATGAGTGACCTTGACGGGCATTTACCATGAATTATCTGAATTTCTCTTTATGACATAAAATTAAAAACAAAATAAAATTTCTAAACTCTACGCAAAAATACGAAATCTCTTAATTGGGTTAATTTACAATAAGGGCATTGAATCAAGAAGTCATAGAGTTATGTATGATGCTTATGAATGTCAAGGAAAGTCCATCTAACAGTTGCGCAAGGCAGGAGGAGGGGGTGGGGTTAGTGTGCAATATGCGTATTGTAAAATCGATGTGAAATTTTGATACGTCTTTTGGATGTGTTAAGTGTTAAAACCGCCGGTGTATGCTATGTAGATGGGTGTTTATACAAATATTTACGATTTTCTAGCTGTATAAGACAAAAAATACGTTGTTGATACGTATTTAGATGTAATTGAAATTTCGCATTGTGTATTGCGTCATGTTTCTTCAATGACCTATTAAAACACCGTTTTGTTTTTCAAACCTCTTGTTTTGATATCCAGTGCTGATTTTGAGCCGATGAAAAGGGAAAGGACTGAGAAAAACGGGAAATTCTTAAATTCACGACTTCCTTCAAGGTATCACACCGGTAATTATTTTCACTATATATTACTATAGAGGGGAAAAAATCATTAAAAATCAGTTTACAAAATTGATGCCGAATAACGCAGTCAGACACGTTCTATGTTACCTATCTCGTCTGCCGACACCAGAAAAACAACACCCTACGCGGCATTTTCGAAAAAAAATTACCCGCAAACAAGACTACCCTCAAATCCACGTGTTTTTCACATGTGTGTAAACAGCCGGAGTGCACCTCAGGAAGTAGCCTCAGCTACCAACAGCAAATAGTTCCTTTGTATACACTTGATTATTTCTACAAATTACACAAAATTTCCTAATCAGGGGTACAAAAATTAAGAGAAAAGAAGAAGAGGAAATGAGAAAAATCGCGCAAGGAAAAAAAATATTTCTTTAAATATATGGAACTACAATTGACTAAGTTCATTTGGATTGGACAATTACCGGTGTGATACCTTGAGTGTTTGTAATAAACACGAATACCTGCATTGATATACGAAATATCGCATAACAGTGATTGATCAAATGTTAACAGACGCAAGTCTTTCTGCTTTGTTGTTTATATAACATTCAGTATAATAAAACAAATATTGCATGTAGTTGAGGGTAACATTGAAAAATTTTCACCCCTCGAGAAACCATTGTCAACCTCGGCTACTACGTGCAACATTTATATATTATTGCAGATAGTGAGGGAGATGTGAAGATTTAGTCACCCATGGAAAGTCATACTCCCTGGGGGCAAACTGTACGCGCATATTTTTTATTTTTTTTTTATAATATTAAGTACTGTTGTTACATACTATCACCCTGAAGCGCGTACTTTCTGTTCTCAGAGGGTAACATTATGGCTTTTTTTTTTTCAAATCTTCTCGACTAATCAGATTCAAGTATTTTACATAAAAGTATCATAATATAAAAATTATCACATGCGTCCAATTTATGTGCGTACAGTTCGCCGTACATTGTTAGACAAAGTCGTTTGGGTGTTTGTAATAAACGCGAATACCAGCATTGCTATACAAAATATCGCATGATAGTGATTGATCAAATGTTAATAGACACAAATTTTTCTGCTTTCTTATTTATATAACAATCATTATAATAAACCAAATAGTTGAGGGTAATATAAAAAAAAAAATTCACCCCGAGAAAATCATTGTCACGCCCCGGTTACATGTAACAATAGTTTTCTCAGGGTGAGAATTTTTAATATCACCCTCAACTATATGCAATATTTATAAAATATTACATTGCATTGTGACGTAACATCAGCAGCAACATGATATTCATTGCCTATTTTCCTAGACAATATTGAGAGCATTTACATTTAATGTGCATAAATACTTCTCCATAACTGAAATTCGTTTTAACATATCAATTTCGTGTACACTGAAGTTAAAGCCTTTAAAAAGAAATTTTAGTAATGAAACAAAAATTGGATTTCAAATCATTGAAAACAAAATCGAAATAAAAGACACCATAGAGTCGTCCACGCCTGCTTCACACTTAGATATGTTACTGAAAATAGATATTAACAGCAAAATGACAACGCAACTTTACAATAAACGGGATGATTTCAGCTTCAGATGTTTGTGTAGCAATATTCCATTTTCACCTGCATATGGTGTTTATATCTTTCAAATGATTCGATACACAAGAGCTTGTTCTGCGTATGATCAGGTTTTAAATCGAGGCAGGCTACTGACAAACAAGTTAATGGCGCAGGGGTTTCAACAGTCTCCTTTAAAGTCAGCATTTCGCAAATTCTGTGGTCGTTATAACAATCTAGTTTGCCGATACCACCTATCATTGAGTCAAATGTTTTCTGATTTGTTTCATACCGATTGTTAGGCTGTTCTTGGCACTCTGATTTTGACTATAAATAACTCCGTTTACCTGATCAAGATATAGAGCTCAAGGCGGATGTGACCGGTGGACAGGGAATGCTTACTCCTCCTAGGCACCTGATACACTCTCTGGTATATCCAGGGGTCCGTGTTTGTCCAAATCTCTCTGTTTTGTATTACTTATAGGAATTATGAGATTGATCACTGTTCGTTATCTTCACCTTTCATCAAATCAGTTGTCATCGATAGCTGTAGCTCAGTGGTATAGCATACACTTCGTAACCGGGAGGTCATGAGTTCGAGCCCCGCTCGTGTCATGGCCGCGCCAAACGTAAGACCTTAAAAACGGAGGTCGCGGCAGGAGATGGCACGATAAAGAACCCTAACTGCTACGGCCCTAACCGTAGGTCTGAATTTGTGGTACTTCACCGACAGTTGGTGACGTGAGTGAAAAATGCTCGACGGAACGCAAAACAACCAATCAATCAAATCAGTTGCCAAAATAACTTTAATTCAAAGAACCATAGCTCTTCGTATGATTCCCTTAAATTCAGGTTGCTGCAGCTCTAGCAATAACGCCAACAAACGAAATCATTTGAAGCTGTGAGTTTTCGGGTCGTATGGGGCTTTAATGAATATTTGAAGGTATGTTTGAAAACAAGTATAGTAGGAAAATATGTTCGGAATTTTTTAAATTAAATTTATGAGACATCAACACAAGACTACAACGATATTAGGCCTCAACCGTGCGCAGCTTTTTGTGTGCCGTAAATCGAAGGTTTTTATAAGGGGTGGATCTGTACCTCTGATCTGTCCCAATATTTTCTTAGAGAGCTACAGTATTGGGATGTCCCAATGCAACTACCATTCAGATCAAAAGGTCACCACGTTTTCTACGCATGGATTTCAATTTTATATATATTCGAAACCCCGCGCAAGCGCGAGGAATCACAATTAAATACATGCAATATTGCACTTTTTTAATGCATGCTTGAATTGTTGCGGAACGATATGTTTAATTCAAATGAATTTAAGAATTTTTTAATAACTGCATGCATTAATTATGTTTATATTTATTGATATCATATACAGTAAATAAAACTTGATTATTAGGAGGTCACTTGGAGGTCCAAATTGAATGGTCCTTATGTAACATAAATGATGATATATATGTTATATACATAAACTTGCAATAGAAAGTGGTAGATATAATTCCACATCAATGAATGAAAGATGTTGTAATGCTTGCAATACGGGTGTGATCGAGGATGAAATTCATTTTCTTTTTCAATGTAAATCTTATTCTAAGCTAGGAACACCTACCTACCTACCTTAGAAACATTTATAATATAACACAGAAAAATATTACTCTGGACAATGAAAGATACATGTTACAAATATATTTAACAGTGATATACATAAAGTCTTAAAACTTACTGTGAAATTTATTAGAGACTGTTTTGAATACAGAAGTCAATTACTTTCGACTACATAAAGATTATGTAACATTATGTAATGATGTTCAATGGGCCTTTGCCAATTATTGTAATAGTGTTTGTGCCAATAAATATTTGTATATTATGATTTCTCATATATATCATTATGTGGATATTACCTTGTACCCTTAAAGGAGAAGGTTTATATAGGTGCTGTGCTGCCTGATCCTCATGTTATACATAAAAAAAAAAATTGAAAAATCATAAATGATCTTTCTCTGTATTGAAAATTAGATAATGAATGCAATTGTAATCTGTCATGCCGAATATTTTACCAAAGACAAAATGAACAGTCGTTCATAATTTCAAAATTTGAAACTCAGTATTGCGAGTATGTTTCTAATGGTAGTTTTTGTCCAGTGCGACAATTTAATTAAGGACAAAATTATGAATACACGTCGTTTCTTCTCGTCAAATGCAATAATCGAAAACATAATGCATCATGTGAATGACAAACAGAAAAACTGCTATATTGTAAACAGTGGCCTGGACATTGTCAAGAATGTGTACAACGTAATTTCGGTAAAATGTTTAAACTTCAAAGTTATGTGGCGCGAACTTCCCAGAACAGTCCCCGACAATTCGATACTTGACACATTGGATCTGATCAGGATATGGGGCTCACGGCGGGTGTGACCGGTCAACAGGGGATGCTTACTCCTCCTAGGCACCTGATCCCACCTCTGGTGTGTCCAGGGGTCCGTGTTTGCCCAACTATCTATTTTGTATTGCTTGTAGGAGTTATGAGATTGATCACTGTTCGTTATCTTCACCTTGCATTGGACAGTTTCGACTTCTTACTTATATATTACTTTCAAGATCTGTATCATCACAAAACATGTTCAAGCAAAATAGAAAAACTTTTTTGTGTTGATACATGTGTCTGTACGTACGTGTATCAGTAACTGCTAATAAATCATTGCAAAGAGTCGGAACAAAAAATTAACAACATCCAAAATATCAGATGAATATCGTAATTTAAAAAGATCGTTGGTCTCGGGAGGGGGTGTTCTTCGTTGAATGAGGTGTATATAAGTAATATAATTATAAACCTTCATAAAATGATAAATATGGGCCTAGTCAAAATTATTATAAGCATAACTAGCACTGAACACGTACACAATCTTACGCTGAACATGTTGTAAACCAATTGCAACTTCTCGGCTTGCCGGAAAGGCCCGAGAAAGTACGATTGGTTGCATGATGTTGCAACGTTCTGGGCGCTTCGTTCTGGAAATTTCCATAAGGCTGATTCAACACTAAAACCACGGATTGAAAAAACGAACAGGCATATTTATTCATTCAACAATCATCAAACCTTATTTCTTCTGTAAGATCGGTATCAAGCATCGATAAACAATGGATTTACTTCATATCGTACATGTAATATCTAAGATTGTCAGTAGAATAACTTAGATCCGCCACTTTACTCTCATTTTTGCTATTTCTGGGTAGTTTATCGAAAACAAAACTAGGTTTTTTAATTAAATTACGATATTTACTAATCAAGTAAGATTCTATTTTAGCTTACGGACTTCACCTCACATATGAAACAATATTAAAAGTGCAAGCAGTAACTCTGATGCCAGCGTTTCGGAGTTTATTGGCAAATATTGTTAATATATATATATGTAAAACTTATACGGTACCAATTTTGATGCACCAGATGCGCATTTCGACAAATAATGTCTCTTCAGTGATGCTCAACCGAAATGTTTGAAATCCGAAATAACTATGAAGTTTTACATCTAAATATAGCCAAAAAGCGTGCCAAACAAGTGGAGCCAAATTCGTCCAAGGATAAGGGCTATGCATGAGGGAGATAATCCTTAATTTTGAAATGAATTTCTAAATTTATATAACAGCAATTAAATATACATCCGTATTTTCAAGCTAGTAACGAAGTACTTAGCTACTACTTTACAAACATATCTTGTTTTGATACTATATTGCTTTTCCAAAATATGAACATCTTAAGTGATTTCAAATGCTTGCGTTACTTGTCATGAATAGAAATCGTCTCGGGAATCTGACAATCTCTTTTTCTGATAAAATGCCGTTATTCTTGTTTTATTGCATTGTAACATGAAACAAGACCTTAAATTAAATTCATGTTCAATTTTCCAGATGAGAATTAACAATTATATCTTATTTTCACCCCACGACATTTATATCTCGGAGAACGGAAATGGAGCCATTCTTCTAGTAACGCTAAATGAGCTCAAATGAAGTACACAATATTCTATAACGGCATGTATGATGCTTGTCGCTGGTTTCAGTTTCAACTTGCTTGCTACGAACAGTTACTTTATGAAGTTGGTTTCCGTATCAAAATTGTAAAACGGGCCTTGTAATTTGAGCCAATTTATTCTGGGATAGTTCGTATTACTTGCCGACTAGTCGTATGGACAAAGAATTTCAACAGATTATTTACATTCTTTTGTAATTTGGAAAACGGGGAAGGAAATACCATAAACTGTTTTCCGCCATTTTTAGGTCACCTGAGTAAACTCAGGTGACCTATTGCAATTGGTTTTCGTTCGTCGTCATGCTTTAACAATTGAACATTTTTAACTTCTTCTTAATAACTAACAGTCCAATTCTTTTCAAATTTGGTATGAAGCATCATTGGGACAAGGGGGACAAAAATTGTACCTTTCAGGACTCCAGCACCCCTAGGGGCGGGGCAAAAACTGTCCAAAATTGACCAATTTTCAAAAATCTTCTTTTCAAGAACCACACACATGTAAGAAAAACTAAATGCATGGTGATGTAGAACAGGAAGGCCTCTACCAAAATTGTAATTTCATGATCCCCGGGGTAGGGTTTCTGACCCCAGGGCGGGACCAAACTTGTTATATAGTGTTTATGTGAAAAACACTTAAATTGCATCTTTAATGCTATTGATATTAGATTGAAAGTAAATACATATTTATAAAGAACAGGTAGTCCTTTACCAAAATTGTAAATTTGATTATTCCAGGGGTAGGGGTTTTGGTATCAGGGTGGGGCCAAAATGGTCAGTTATTAAATGTGTGAACGATAGATATTTTAACTTCTTCTTGAAGGCCTCATCAAAGTTTTCCAAATATGATTCCTCCCATAAATTCACGACAGAGAATTTTAAACGTGTGCAATCAGATATCGAAAATACCAATTCACGTCAAGAAAAAACCGATTGTGAAATCAAAAGACTCCAAAATATGTGCAAATAACAATAAGAAAAAGAGCCCATCTAAATCATAAGCAAACGCCTTAACATCAACTGATCAGTGGAAACATTCAAGTAATCCTACAGAGGATGTAGGTGAAAGTTTAGAAATCTCAATGGACAACATTATAACCAAGAACATTCAGTCACTCAGGAACAAAACACAAATATCTAATGCTGAGACTGGACCAGATGCCAGTACTTCAATACATTTAGATTCCCCATCGAGTGCCACAAGGTAAAACCAAGGTAAACTCGTCACGGTCTTACAATAAAGAAACACGAAAGGAATGGACACTGGGATACACTGGAGATGGATCAAAAGGCAACGCTAAAGAATTATTCCGATCAGTAAAGTGCAACGGAGACTCGTGTGTAGTAACTGTAGATGATCGGATTAAAAAGGCTAACCAGAACCAAGACGAAAAAGACATATTTATCGGGGTTACCTCTACGAAAACGACAAGGTTTTACCTATCCGGAATCAACAAAAAATCAACTAGTTTTGGCATTCAAATCTATATTCAACGCAATGGTGCAAAAATCACACATTTCGTGCTATTCAAACCGAAATACAGAGGCAGTTTTCTCACTGCAAAAACTAAATGTACCTATGCAATACGCAAACCTTATTGAAAAAAAAAAAACCGATTTCTTGCCGGAGGGCGTAAGATGCAGTCGGTGGCTGAGTGAGCGTCAGTGGGAAGAAAAATGCGTGTCCTCGTCAGCTCCAGAAGATTGGGAAGCGGAAGTCTACAACGAGGTGGACAAGTATTGACTCTAACCAGGTTTAACAAATAATAAAAGGGTTCTTTCATTTTAGCCATAATGAGTGTAATATCGCTGTTCCTTTTTCTAGTTCTAGTGATTATGGTACGTATTTTAGCTTGGAATGTCAGAGGTGCAATGTCTTCAACCTTGTGTCTCTCATCTTTGTTAGATTATACAAACTATGATAAAGCGGTTCTATCCTAGCATAAGTTTAAGAGTCAACACACTGGAACTATTTATTTAGACTCTATTCATAAGAATTATTTCAGTATTGTCAAAGTAGATATCAATGAAACGTATTCTGAACCTAAAGCCTATTTTATAGGTAAGGGTGGAATAGCATTACTAATTAGTAAATCCCTAGCATATACAACTAAGGAAATAAAAATAGACTCCGGGCGGATTGTTGGAGTAGAATTGTTAACAAGTACTGAAAGGTTATATCTATTTGGTGTTTACTTACCTGCGGATGTTAATATGGACTCTTATATCAACGAACTTAGTATTTTAGAAAGCTTACATAATTACTACAGTGAGTACGGTAATGTGTTAATAGCAGGTGATATTAACAGTAGCTGCATTAGTTCGCTTCACACAAACGCTGCGAAGCACATTTTTTTCTCTGATTTCATAAAACGATGTTGTTATGGTGTACCCCCTGTTGACTTTGATGTTACAGGTGAGAAGTTCTCCTTTATTCCTAAGTGCACTATGCTAGACTATATTTTGTTCAGCAAATGCTTAATAGACAAGCTTTTATTCTACAAAATATATGAGGAGGGCTCATTGCCTATTACTTCAGATCACTTGCCCGTACTAGCAAAGTTAGATCTTAAATTTTCACAACATTCTATACTCTTGTGTAATACACAATTACCAGCATGGCATAGGGCAACTTCTGATGCTATTGCGAATTACAAGACTCGCCTGGACCAAGTCACCGAAGACTTAATGCAGCGTAATCTCCAGTCTGTGTCTGGTACCAATGTATTCTCCAATGATTTAGTCTGTATTCTTCTAGACTCTGCCAAAAATACAATACCACACTGTGGCTTCAACCCTCATACACGTCCAGGCTGGACCAAAGAGGTAAAAACTCTTCACTCCAATGAGCGCAGACTACGCCGAATATGGATAGCAGAAGGGAGACCAAGGGGGATGATCCACGATTCGTACAGTAATTATAAACGAGTAAAACGACAATTCCATAATGTCCTTAACATGGAGTATGAGCGACACATGAAAGACGTCTACCATGATATTGACTCTGCAGCTGAATGTGACATTCGTCTATTCTGGAAGCTCGTGAAAAAGCAAAAAAAGAGAACGTCACGTACTTATCCTGAAATCCACGAAGAGAACGGCAATGTCTATAACGATCCTGAGGGTGTAGAGGAAGCTTTTGCAAGACACTACGAACAGCTTTATACCACTTCAGAAGACGATGCATTTGATGAGGAATTTCATCAGTATATTGAAAACAGCTATCAGCGCATACAGGAAGAATGTACAAAGATGTCTGGGGATATTCCTGGAGGCCCTATTACATTCGAAGAAACATAACCATGTGTTAACAAATTTAAAAGAAGGAAAGCTCCAGGCCCGGATCAGATAACTTACGAACATGTCATTTTTGGTGGACAAAGTGTATTTCGATGTCTTGCTAAACTATTTAATGGGGTTATACTACATGGAAAGATACCCCAAGCCTGGAAACAAGGACTTATAGTTCCCCTGTACAAAGGAGGAGATAAACAAAAAACGTCTACCAATAGCTACAGACCAGTTGCCTTACTGTCATGTTTCCTTACGATTTTTGAAAGTATTTTGAATAATAGGATTAAGAAATATACTCTTCATGATCATTCTTTTCCAAACAAACAACAACAGGGGTTTCAAGAAAAATTGGGTTGTTTAACTGCATCATTTAACCTACAAGAAACAATATGCTATTATTTAGAACATGGTAGTAATGTTTATGTAAGCTTTTTAGATAGTTCTAAAGCCTTCGATACTGTTTGGAGGCATGGTCTTTTATACAAATTGTACAATTTGGGTGTAACAGGTAAACTCTGGTCTATTATCAAAGATTGTCATGACAAAACTTCTAGTGCTATTGTTGTTAACCAAACACAATCAAGATGGTTTTCTGTTTAACAAGGTGGTGTATTGTCAACGTTTTTATATTTAGTATTTATTAATGAATTAATTGATACGTTAGAGCAATCTTCAGCATGTACTAGAATACTCAATGTTGCAAGCAATTGTCCCTCACTGGCAGATGATATATCCTGTATAGGTTTATCGCCCAACTCTCTACAAAGTATGTTAAATATTGCATATGAACACTCGAGAAAATGACAGTTTAAGTTCAACGCGTGCAAATCTTGTACTCTTCGTTTTCGAGCAAAGGGCAATAAAGTTAATCAAGACCAAATATGGACTTTAGGTGACGATCAATCTTCAGTGAGAACGATCCATCTTCCTTCTGGAGAACTCCTAAGAACTGTTATGAGATTCGCTTGTGCAAGTTCATATGTAAACTTCTCTCTGATTGTCCGCGAGACTTCATGGATATCTGTCGCCTCTGTGGCGCAACATTTAGTGACTTTTTTGTTCATGTTGCCTGTTCTTGCGTGACTACTTTCAGCATCCGTAACAACTGGTGGAATGACATAGTTAATAGTTTCTGCATCGATCTATCTGCTGAACTATGTGCTCTCATCGATGAAGACCTTTATGTTGTCCTGTTAGGTTGCTCTCCAAGAACAAAGATAGATGTCTATGATGTTGAAGTTCTCAAGTTTAGAAACGATCAACTTTTACGGGATGCTTCTGCCCATTACTACCGCGTCATGCATCAACATATGCCAGTGGGGGGCAACTAATTGCCAACTCATATCTTGTGTCCTTCTTATTGAATGTATGGACGCTCTACTTAGTTATATATATATATATATTTTTCTATTTATTTCTAATCCTGTGTAATTTTGTATAATTTGTTCACATGCAATAATCTCATGTAATGAAAAAATAAAGAATGAATGAATGTCCATCGTCGTCCGTTGTGCGTTAACAATTGAACATTTTTAACTTCTTCTTAATAACTAACAGTCCAATTCTTTTCAAATTTGGTATGAAGCATCATTGGGACAAGGGGGACAAAAATTGTACATTTCAGGACTCCAGCACCCCTGGGCCCTAGGGGCGGGACAAAAACTGCCCAAAATTGACCAATTTTCAAAAATATTCTTCTCAAGAACCACACACATGTAAGAAAAACTAAATGCATGGTGATGTAGAACAGGAAGGCCTCTACCAAAATTGTAAATTTCATGATCCCCAGGATAGGGGTTCTGACCCCAGGGCGGGGCCAAACTTGTTATATAGTGTTTATGTGGAAAACACTTAAATTACATCTTCTTTAATGCTATTGATACTAAATTGAAAGTAAATAGATATTTAGAAAGAACAGGTAGTCCTTTACCAAATTGTAAATTTGATTATTCCAGGGATAGGGGTTTTGGTATCAGGGTGGGGCCGAAATGGTCAGTTATTCAATGTGTGAACGATAGACATTTTTAACTTCTTCTTGATAACTGTCATTCCAATTGTTTTCAAATTTCGTATGAAACATATTTAGAACAAGGGAAACATAGTTGTAAATTTCAGGATTCCTGCACCCCTGGGGTTTTAGGGGCGGGGCAAAAACTGCCCAAAAATAAAAAAATTTCAAAATTCTTCTTCTCAAGAACCACACATATATAAGAAAAACTAAATGCATAGTAATGTAGAGCAGGAAAGCCTCTACCAAAATTGTAAATTTCATGATCCCCGGGGTAGGGGTTCTGACCTCAGGGCGGGGCCAAACTTGTTATATAGTGTTTATGTGTAAAACACTTAAATAACATTTTCTTTAGTGCTTTTGATACTAAATTGAAACTAAATGGATAGAGCAGGTAGTCTTTTACCAAAATTGTAAATTTGATTTTCCCCAGAGTAAGGGTTTTGACCCCAGGATGGGGCCAAACTTAGTATTTATGTGTAAGTTTGCTGATACTGTATAAAATCTAAGTGCATACTTAGAAATAGCAGAAAAGGATGTACAAAAAATTGTGAATTTCATAACCCAGGGTTATTTATGACTTTAGGATGAGTCCAAATTAGTCATATACTTTGATGTTTTAATGTTAATACACCTATTATTTAAAGCCTTTCATCAGTGTATGCACTTTTGAGGGCAGTGAAGTTTTAAGAACAGATCATGTTTTATACTGTTGCTGAACATTAGAATTTAGCTTAGATATTCAGAACAGGAATTTTTTTTCTAGATGTCATAGCCCATGGAAATAGTGATACTTTTTCACTAGTATTCAGGTGACCGATAAGGCCTGTGGGCCTCTTGTTATACATGTAAGTGATACTTTATTACATAAAAAATGTAACGTTTATCATCGTGAGAAACCTGAGTTGTTGGTTTTTTTTAAAATGAAACTCTGCTACGCACAAGCATAAGTAGGGATTGTGTAAGATCATTTAACACGCGTATCAAAATCATGTGTGACATTTCGATTTGAAAGGGGATCTTGATGTGATTCAGGGCCGTAAATTACATGGAGGCGGAGGAGGCAGCTGCCTCCTCCAACTTTTGAGCCAAAAAAAATTAAAATTTAAAGTTCATTAGAATTTATGTTGTTTCCAATAACTAAGAACATGATACCTCCCTTAAAAAGCATTCCAAATCTTTCTTTTAGAATGAGTTAGTCAAGTAACATCTTAGAAGGCCCTAGAATCAAGGATTTTGCACGAAACGTGTTCAGTGTGCACAAAATGTGCTCAGCGTCTGGGGGCCTGGGCGGCCCCCAGACACCCGCCTAATTTCCTGCCTCCTCCAAATTGAAGGTTAATTTACGGCCCTGTCAGATTCAAATGCTTTTAATAAGTCTCACTCTCTTCCTTTCACTGCTTACTCCTCCTAGGCACCTGATCCCACCTCTGGTATGTCCAGGGGTCCGTGTTTGCCCATCTCTTTATTTTGTATTCCTTGTGGGAGTTATGAGGCAGATCACTGTTCGTTATCTTCGCCTTTCATACTGAAGCGTTCTAATTTGTGTTCTGGTATCTAAGGAATAAAGATGCAGAAGTAACACAGCACGCATGTCCGTACTGGGACTTAACATTTCTATTTAATACATGTAGTTATAATTTAGTTTGCCCTTGGATAAATTCTTTTCTAATCACATAATTTCCCCCGTTTTTGAAAATATCATTTTAAAGACTTATTTATAGTTAAAATGCATCACAGACACGTTGGGTAGATTATAACATGTATAAAGATGGGTGTAAGACCCGGTGTATGATAGGGATTAGGTGTAGGGCATCTAAATTGGCTCCATCTGGACTTAAAAAAATTATCCTCTGTTACTTTTGTCATTTACGACCTAATTAGTACATGTATTTCCATAGTTTTGAAAATCTATTGATTTGATCTTGTTCCACTGGTGAGAAAAGTCAGTATTTTCATTTCTTTTTCAAATAAGGGAAGTGATAAAGTGACTACGTTGTTGATTCCACTGAAATAATAACCCACGTGATTCAGATTCTCCAGATTCCGCGCCAATGTCACAACTGTAAGTAGAAAAGAACAATATGCCTTACTGACCTACACGGTTCCTAACTAAAGAAAATACATGCACATGTGGTACACGCCATCTCATGTGTCTGAATGATCACAAGAATCCATCCTTAAATACGGTATTGACTAGTACAATGCATTTCTTTTTATACACCCGTCTTTAGAAGAGACGTATGTCTGTACGTCCGTCCGTTCGAGGTTTTCTGTTTCTAATTTCATTTCTCTGTCACATATGATGCTGAAACTTGCTATATAGATTCTTTTTGGACTACTCTACGGTATATCATGTAGCAATTTTTCGACCTCTCATGCAGGAGTTTTGCCCCTTTATTTGAAAATATTTGTGATATGGAAGATACATAACTTAAGAGTACGAACTTAGTCCGTTTTGAGGAAATATTACATAAAGAGCACATGATTTGTCCGGTGAATTCCTCCCACAGTTTTCAAGTGAGAACCGTCTTATTTCACACAGTGTGTATATGGACATGGGGGTATGCATGTGGCAAGGATTTTGATTTTCTTCAATTTTTGAGAAAATTACAGGTTATTGAACTTAGTCAGTTTTGAGGAATTATTACATAGAGTACATGATTTGTCTGTTTCTTTCCACTGTTTTCAAGTGAGGACCTTCTTATTTTACAGAGTCTTTGTATGGGTATGGAAGATGTGCATGTGGCAAGGATGTTGATTTTCTTCAATTTTTGAGAAAATTACAGGTTGTTAAACTTAGTCCATTTTGAGCAAATATTGCATTGAGAGTACATGATTTCTCTTTTATTTTTCCTTCTACAGTTTTCAAGTGAGGACCTTCTGATTTTACAGAATATTTGTATGGGTATGTAAGATGTGCATGTGGCAAAGATTTTAATTTTCTTTTATTTTTATGAAAATTACAGGTTGTTGAACTTAGCCCATTTGTAGGAAATATTCATATTATGCGAAGAAAGCAATCCCAGCCTGATGACTGATAATACCTGAAGCAAAGCTCTACAAATTATGGCGTAAGAAAAACACCCTATGTAAACATTTTCACTGGCGTATTTTGTACCGTTTGCGGTACTCTTGTTTTTATATTCCAGTTGTGTATATTTTTATTTAATGTCTAAAATTCCTTTTACATTTTGTATCAGCCATATGCATCTATTGTTGTAAAAAGAAAAGTCGACATTTGAAATGTCAATATACGTTCATACGGTAACATGTCATTTCAGAAGGTTGTCCACCAGATGAACGGCCAAGAGAATCGATATCGGAAAGTCATAAAATATTAGGTAACTAGAACATGGTCACATTTGTTACATGTAATGGTATTTTGCCACCCATTATATTGCCACCATCGCATACCTTCATCAACAGGAGTAGAACGGTTTAAAAAACGTTAATAACGCCAAACTAGCCTGTCGCCAACCGTCACTCCTTTCATGTACGAAACTTCATATCCCCCCCACCCCATAACAATGTCAACACCCTAAAACCAAAAGCCACAGGCCGGACCACGTGTACTATGTTAGAATCGAAATGAACTTAAAGCTGACATGAATTAATAAATACAGTATAATTCTATATGTCCGCCATATTTCTCTGTTAGTCCGCCATATTAGTTGGAATTTCTATTGTTACATGTATCAGGGTTCGCATGGTATATAAGGGGACGAGCTTTGCTACGCTTCACTTCACATCAGTGTCTTCGATTTACCTGTGCGGGTAGCTTCGACAGATACATGTAACACGTACATCGACGATACTAATTTATAGGACATCAAGAAGAAATGAAATCACGTTTTGGAACACCACGCAGTGCTCAAAATTATAATAAACATATCGTACAGTAGTAAATCATTCTAAATATATATATTTGGATAAATATATATAGAATGCCTTTTCTTTACGTGAACGTGCGTACATTTGCAGTAAATATGTCAAAACTATACAAAAATGCGGAGAAATATTTCATCTTTTATCTATTGATAAAATGGAATAAGCAAAGAGTATACAATATATACCATTCACAATTACTTCAAGTAAAAGGCAAAGACATAAATACTACTGTACTTATAAAAATGGCATGTATGCTCGCCATGAAAACGCATCGAATGCGGACGACTATTTACCTGGGCCTACTCGTAATATCTGTAAAGGACCGAAGATGTACGTGTACACTTGTCGAAAATACTCTAAGTAGTAATAAAACTCCCTTTATTTGCATAATCCATGAAACAAAACGATAAACTCCATTTGCATTCCAACAGTAAACAACATTGTCCATTGTACAGACTGCGACACACTTAGCCCGTGCCGATCAGCTATCTTCAATCAGGGGAAGTATCAGAGTATAATATTTACCCTGTATTGTGCATGAATCCTTATACCATATGATTTACTGGTCAGAGTATTGCAGATTTACAAATCAGGAAATCATTTAGGTACATAAATTTGCATATACACAACACTGTACGAGTGTATGGGATGAGAGAGAGAGAGAGAGAGAGAGAGAGAGAGAGAGAGAGAGAGAAGAACGAGATAACGACGAGAGAGAGAGAGAGAGAGATAACCGATGATCTTGTAATAATCGAGCTCTTATCAAGACAAATGATATCGTTTATTCAATAAAAAGAGAACAGTACTAGTAACTCAATATTGCTCTCATTAATTGATAATACAGATTTATTTGATTCATTTAAAGCACGCAATAATTAGAAATTAAACATATTTTTAAATAATGTTATTTTCAATTACTTCATTTTATGCTAATTTGGCGCTCAATAGATCTTATATATCTATGCCATTTTGCGTTATTACATTCTGCGTCGAACTCGACGCAAATTGTACTAATACAAAATGTAATAATCGAGTATATCATATTATGCGTCGTTATCGAACATCAAGGGGAGAGGACAAGAGTGTCTGTCACCAACCTTTAATAACAATATCCATTTTTTGTTAGTTTGTAATGCAAATAAAAGATACATTGAGTGACAACCCCTCCCCCACTTACCCCAGCTTGAAAGTTCTGATATAATAGTAGAAGACACACACCACCACCAATTAAGAAAATGAGGATATGAGGCACTCATAGTAGAGGACTCTAACCACCCCATCCGACCCCCAACGATTGAAGAACATGAAGTGTAGGGGGAAATTATTGAGGTAGTCAAAGTAAAGGACTCTTTAACCCTTCACCCCCACATTAGGACTTTGAACATCGGACAAAACATATTGGTTTGTTTGGGTGTTTTGTTTTATTTTATGGCTGTTTTTGTCATCTTTTTTAATTATTATTTTGAATGGCAAGAAATTTTGAAGAATCCAATTTTCCATTTTTTCCCTTGTTGTACCCCGCCCCCATGAAAAATGACGATACATGTCTGGTTATTACATGTACATTTTGCTTTGCAACACATGCATGTATACTAATTGTATGGTGCATGTAGAATTGCACCCTTTACCAAGTTTTCCTTCATTTTCACAGTGTAAGGAATGGTAAACCAAAATCACAAAACAAAATGCATAAAGACCAAGATATTTTCAAGCGTAGGAACTTCATTCATGAATACATAAATACATGTATTCAGAAAAATCGCATGCATGCATTGCAGGACTATAGCATTTGTGTGTTTTAACGTTTCTGTAACATGCCATAATGATTACTTTGAGGCTTGAGTGTAATTTATTCATAAATATTTTCATTTCGTAGATCTGGCGCAATGGCCATACCGCTGTACGTAGAAATTTCAAATTCAAATGTATTCGATAAGATGTTAGTATGCATAAATCAGTAAAATTCGTGTTGAGGTTTTATTTGATATGATACAATGTCAATATACTGTAATGCATTAGTAAGATATGCAGAAGGCAAGAGTATAAACATTTTCTTTTTTCATTATCAGTATCAATATCTACATGATCACGAAAAAACATTAAATAATTTATATCCGGATTCATTTATACCGATTTAGATATCAATAAAAACAAAGCTGCATAGTTTGGGAGAGGGGTTTCTAATGAGTCTGATGAAATTAAAAGAGGGAACCCAACATTTGCATTCAAACTAGATGTACTTCAACATGAATTCATTTCTGCTCTGACTCAAAGCATGATTCTAAATTCGGGAACGAATCTTGCATACAAAATAATTAATAGGGGAACATGAATTCGAGCTCCTTTGGAATTTAATGTAATGTAGATATGCACCTTTCTTTCAACACGAATTGATATGTTGTTTCAGGCACGAAAACAGGGGGTTGGGGTGGGCAGGAAGGTTAGTCTGCTTTCCCCACTTTTTTTGACAATTTACTTTTTTCCCGTTATTCTAACATACAACAGTCAGTATATTCTACATGCACAGTTCAAACTAATAAAAAAAATTTTAATTTGTAATGAATTCAATTATAAGCATCAACTCCTGTAAGTTTCTAATATATTGTCAATCACAAAGTTTTAAATAGCTGGAAATTTTTAATGCTTGTAAGCTTACATTTATATAAGTGATCAATTTTCTTTCCTTCTGTGAAATGATATATTATAAATCGAAGTAGGACGGTCGCTCTCTCTCTCTCTCTCTCTCTCTCTCAATGAATATGGACATACAGAGACCGTAAATAATTATGTGGTTCCAAAAGAGACAACAAAACTATATTTTCGTTTATAAATTTCCTTTCATATGTGTCTTTGTGTAATGAACTGTTTATTATGGATTGCAAATGTAATACACGCATTTGCACACAGATGTATATTTTCGATCATTATTCCCTTATTTGTATATCCAAGTTTGTATATGATCATCGAGAAATTTTGAATTGCGCACGCAATATATCCAACCAGATATTAGATTCCCGATTTCTATAAACTGCAAAACCTCGACCAGACAAGCATTCAATACAGGAAAAATTTTCGACTCTGACATCTCCCCTGATTGAAGACACCCTGTTTGGCACGGGTGAAGTGTGTCGCAGTCTGTATAATGGAATGACAACGTGTTGTAAAGTTCTAACGAGATACAAATGGAGTTTATCATTTTGTTTCGTGGATTTATCAGAATAAAGAGAATCTAATATTTTCGGTAAGTGCACATCTCCGATACCTGTTGAATAGACGCCCGTATTTGATACTTTTTTTGGCGATTATACCTTGTGCATTGCATATTATGCATATGATATGCACCTTTATTTTGCAAGAATTGATATAAATAATATATTTTATGCTCTTTGCCTATCCATTCTATCAGTATGTAATTGGCAAATGATTTATCCGCATTTATTTTATTAGAAAATGCAAATACTTGCATGCACTTGGAAGTATGCAAGAAAAGCTTCTTTTTTTTTTTTTTTTCTTTTTTTTTTTTTGCATTTTTGTCTAACTTATCTAAACTTCTATAATGTTGCATTAGTAAACAATCAATATTTTGTAATTTTGAGCAAAGCATAATGTTTTAAAATGTTATTTTATTTGTTTCTCATTCCCTATATATTTCTATCGGAGGTGTGCACTGGTCGAGTCCACCTAGAAAAATCACTCAGGTGTGACAATCACATTTGGGGTATATACGGGTAGAGTAAATTAGGCTACCTGAAAGAAATATGGCGGATAAGATGAGAAAGGTGTACGTATTTATTAATTCATGTCAGCTTTAAATCCAGGGCGTACCATGACGATAGTAATAGCGATAATAGCTGTAATTAAACTTCATCTCCAAATTTTTAATTGTCTCAGAAATTGGTTTACCATCATTTTATTGATTGATTGATTGTATATTGCTTTACGTCCCTCTCGAGAATATTTCACTCATATGGACAGGTCACCACTGCCGGTGAAGGGCTGCAAAATTTAGGCCTATGCTCGGCGCTTATGGCAATTGAGCAGGGAGGGATCTTTGTCGTGCCACATCTGCTGTGACACGGGACCTCGGTTAATGCGGTCTCATCCGAAGGACCGCCCCATTTAGTCGCCTCTTACGACAAGCAAGGGGGTACTGAGGGCCTGTTCTAACCCGGATCTCCACGGTATGCTATTGAAGACGTTATTATCTTAATATTGATGTCAACGAATACTCGACCATCGCTCGGTCATACCAATTTGTCATATTCGAGTATTCGTTAAAAATCGCTTTTTGTTAGTAATTTTCATAAATTCTAAACGTTTCCATGTGATCGGAGTAAAAATCATGTAAGGATGAAGTCAATCCATTTTAATTCGTCCATGTTAAAATAAATCATTCGAGTTTGGAAGTTGGTCTGCAAACATGCCTTAGAAAACTGCTGATTGGACCAATACTTTAAAACAAACGGTGAACTGTACTGACTTGTACCTCAGGAACCGGTAATTTTGTCTGTAATTATGATGCTTTTCGGGACGTTAAACAGTATGCAACCAACAAATCATCATACAATGTATTTCTTTGTTCCAGAATTTGACAACCTCTCGGTCATCGTAGCGCAATGGAATAAAGCACAAGCTCAGAGGATTCCATCACTATCTGACGTATGCGTGAGGAACAAAGGAGTCGAAATTATTTCATTGTCATTTGGGTTTTTTTCTTTTTGTTGTGGGTTTGGGGGGGGGGGTTGTTTTTTTTTTATTTGTTTTTTTGTTTGTTTGTTTGTTTTTGGTTTAGGCCTATGCTCGGCGCTTACGGCCTTTGAGCAGGGAGGGTTGGTTGGTTGTATATTTTTAAACGTCCCGCTCGAAATTGTTCACTCTTATGGATACGTCATTATTACTGGTGCAGGGCGGCAAAATTTAGGCCTATGCTCGGCGCTTTACGATCTTTAAGCAGAGAGGGATCTTTATCGTGCCATGCCTGATGTGACACGAGACATCGGTTTTAGGGGTCTCATCTAGCTGCAATAATGTAGCCCTCTCTGATTTTTTTTTTTTTTTTTTTTTTTTTAGGGAGTGGGCTACAACTCCTTAGGATCTCCGTAATGGTGCAAATGCGGGAGTGATTCACTCCCGCAACATTTGCGCTCATTCTAAACATTTCCTGACTTTCTTTACGTAAATAAAATGATATTCTATGTTTCTTAGTCAATATATAAATTTACAACCTGCAACTTTAGATTTGTGAGGCTCTATTCTACCGTTTTCAACAATTTCGATAAATTCCAATTTCTCGATTCATATTTGTGCGCCATGTTTGATGTACTGAAGTTTCAACTTCCGGTTGTCAAGTCATTTGCATATGCCATATAAGGTAGTATTTACATCAATGGACAAGTATGGAGGCGAAAGCTATTTCGTCGGTATTGAAAAGGTTTGAATTTAATATCAAGTTAAAAACCGAATAGCAGAGTGTAAATTCTTTCTGCAACAATATGATTTTCCTTTCTTTGTCGGAGTGGCTCGAGTAACTACATTTTCGCGCTGATTGTCAATGTTTAGGCTTTTCATTAGATCCACCTACGAGATCTCGCGATAACAATCATGGCGGAACAGACGAAGAATTTTGCATGCTGTACATTATATTTAATGAAAAACACCTTTATTAGACATGCCCGAGCACAAAGTTGGTACTCCTTTTGGTGTAAACATCATTTGGGACTAATACATAGAGTTTATTATCGGTTATTCATAAAATTATTTTGCACCATTACGGAGATCCTATTGAATTGTAGCCCTATCCCGAAAACGTCAGAATAAAAAAAATTGGATAGGGCTACATTATTGCAGCTAGGGTCTCATCCGAAGGACCACCCCATTCAGTCGCCTCTTACGATAAACAAGGGGTACTAAGGACCCGTTTATGAATATTCACAGAGATTTATGATTATGCAGGCGGATCTTTAACGTGCCACACCTGCTGTGACACGAGACCTCGGGTTTTGCGGTCTCATCCGAAAGACCGCCCTATTCAGTGACCTCTTACGTCAAGCAAGGGTTACTGTGGCCCGTTATGAACATTCACAGATATTTATGATTATGTCGTGTGCTAGACCAATGCAAAGAAAAGAAAAAAATTACGAAACGCCAAACGAGACGCATGATACAAAATATTTTGACAGTTCTTTCAAATTAAACAGCTCCACATGCATAACAATCCAGATGTTCAACTCAGTTTCAATTCAATGAAAATAATACTGCGTTTGGAAACAAATTAATTAACAGTGGAGCCACAAACTCAAGTCCAAAAGTTTGTGAAGGGTTACATTTTTAGTGGAAAACTAACTTAAACATCCAAAATGATTTAAATTCATCATCCAGAAAAAAAACCGCGTGATCTCTGATGATTGACTTGATACAAAACAGTAATGTAATTATAGTATATCAAAGAGTAAAATGTTAATATTGTAACAAATTTTAAATTTTATCTAATTTGTTCAACTTTATTCAACAATTAAAAAGAAATCTCATACATGAATTGTTTATGTGTTTCAGTTGGCATGATATAGTAACATGCCTACTGAATGAAAAGTGAAGATAACGAACAGTGATTAATTTCATAACTCCCACAAGGAATACATAAAAAGGAGTTGGGTAAACACGGGTCCCTGGACATACCAGAGGTGTGATCAGGTGCCTAGAAGGAGTAAACATCCCCTGTCGACCGGTCACACACGCCTTGGACCCTATGTCTTGATCAGGCAAACGGAGTAATATCTGTAGTCAAAATTAGTGTGCCAAGGACGGTCTAACAATCGGTATGAAACGGTGTCTGAATCAAGGATAAGTTCTATGGGCAAACTACATCATTATAATGACCACAGAATTTGCGAAATGCTGACCTTAAACGACCGTTGAAACCCTTTAAACATCAACTTGTAGCCTGCCTCGATTTAAAAACTGATCATACGCAGAACAAGCTTTGGCGTATCGAATCAGTTGAGAGATATTAACACTATATACAGGTGATAATGGAATATTGCTAATAAATATGGGAAGTTGACGATGGAGAAGCTGAAATCATTCCGAATGTCATAAAGTTGAGTTGTTAGTTGGCCGGTAATATCCATTTTCAATAAAATATCTAAGTACGAGGCAAATGTGGAGGACTTCGTGGTGTCTTTTATCTTGAGTTCACAGGGATATATCGAATCGACATATGAATGAAAATTGTTATTGTCAATAGATAGAACGTCGTCGATATAAAGTGTCGAGTTGAAGGCCACATCAAGGGTTTTTTTTCTTCTTTCTATGTAACGGCATTTGAATACACACTGCTTCATAAGAATATAAAAACAGGCCAGCTAACAAAGGAACACAATTCGTGCCCATAGGAATCCCAATAGACTGTTGGAAAACATGATCACCATGGACTACCAAGATATTGTCAATGAGGAACTCCAACATATTTTTTATTCCAAATTCAGAGTACTTGAGCGTGGAATCAGAGTGGCGTTTAACAAAGTAATTTTGTGGATGACTGATCACTAGATATAAATATTTCCTTTTCCCATTTTGTTGAAGAAGGAACTGTCTATGATGTCAAAAAGTCTAGTCTTTAATTTATCGTGAGGAATGGTCGTGTAAAGTGTTGAAAAGTCATACGTTCTGATGGCGTTAATTTGAGAAGGATTTGACGATTTCGAATGAACTAAAAAAAAATTTTTTTTAATTTAGAATCCACTTCTGGCATATGTTGTGGCACCATGCGTTTGAAGTCTCTCCTTCACAGCTGTTAATATTTTCGTGAGGAGCAAAGATAGGGGCTTGGTAGAACATTTACTCGATCCAGCAATGAATCTTTAAGGGTTTTTGCGACGTTTAGGACTCCAGTATATTGGTGCGGTAATTCATATTTATCCATCCTATTGGCTGGACATTAAATGTGTCTAAAGCTGAAGCAAGAATGTTACGCGGCTTTGAAGGCCAAACAATTTGAAGTATTTCAAAGATAGTTTCAAAAAATGATTTAAGTCAATCAAATGCATCTGTATATAGATAGTCAACACCATCCATCCGTCCTACTGTATCTCCGGTCCCTATGTAACTTTTCAAGGAATTACTATTCGCAAGAATTAGCAAATTGTATTATAAGCCAGTAGCTATCATATAGATATGCATGGCGCCCATATAAATTCCAATTATTGACTGAAAAGGGAAGGAATTTGAGATGTCATGCCCAGGTTTAGCATTTATAACTCTGTTCGTGAGGATTCCTTAAAAAAAAATTGATCCGGGTTTCAAAACTTCAGTATTGAAAGTGTCATTAGACAAAATGAGTTAATGAAGACTATTAGTATTGATTGTTTTTTATATGATTGACAGGACTGCATTTGGTACATTCAGTCCTTAGTCCTTTATCATGGAGGTAAAATGGAATTGTGATTCTGATTGAAGCGTTGAATAGGAATCTTGAAGCTATCAGTAGGTCTTATAAAACAAATCTACTCGGGGAACTTAACAATTTACCGTTGTGATTGTGCGACCTTATATAGATACTGTTTATTAGTATGCAGACAATCAGTAATGTCGTTTTGGTATGTTGGTTTTGTCGGATGATTTTTGTTAAAGATGCTTTAGTGGTGATAGCTTTAAGATGAATTTGGGCCAAAATATCCTTGTGTCAGCACTTTTAGCAGTCGTAATATTATCTAACGAATAATGGTTTATGGTGTCAACTTTAATGTCAAAAGTATTTGCACTTCTTAGATATCTTAGAGTACCTTTTATATAGAGACAAAACAGATGCCATATCCCACTAGAATTTGTACAAATGAACTTGAGATCACTTTTTGAGAAACCAGACGGATAATCGTAAATGTTTATACGCTTCCCAGAGGACATTGTGAATAAAAATCGCATCATCCTTTAGAAGTTATCACCATTACCAATTTCACCGTATTAGATAGTTTATTTCTTATTTGAAAGTGTGTCATTATATTGGGGATTAAAATTCCAATACAACGTGTGAGATGATTTGAGATTTTTATCAAATAGAAGGTGTTTGACTTTTTTCTCTGGTGAATTTTAATTATTTTATGTTATCTATTTATTTCCATAGAAAAAATCCAGATTCTTAATAGCAATTTGAATGCAACGCATATGCTTCTTAATATATTTTGAATAGGAGGTGTTCAAAATACAGTCCCAGAAAATCTACATTGAAGAACTTGACTTTTCCCACAGATTTGCGTACATGTGTCTGCAGAAAATGTTCGTGAAAGATTGAAGTATAGTTTTAAGTCCATAGCAGTTGCAATTATGAGTTTATGATCAATTATTTAATTTAATGAATAACTCTATAATTTAAAACAAGATTTATATGTAGCAACATTTAGGTATTGCAATAAATATTTATTCATGTCATTTATAAAGCAAATACATAGATTTAACAGCCTGGCAAATAGATATGTGGATTGATGGGCCCGTAGCTTGAGATATAAAAAAAAAATCGACAATAAATTGTGTAAGAATACACGTCAATTTCTTCATCTGTCTATCTTTTGGATGTCGACTGTTGAATATTAGGAACCTACTTACCAGTAAGTTTGATAATTATTGGGGGAACACTAAGTATTCAATAACCCGGTGTTTAACTTTCATTAGAATTAGCCTCTGTTAAAAGAATTCATTATAATTTTTTAATCATCATAGGATAGGCCTAAATTTTCCAACCCCTCATCGGCAGTGGTGACGTCACCATATGTCAGAGTTAAAAATCATCAAGCTGGACGTTGAACAATTTACAATCTATCAATCAAGTTCGAATTTCGTCTCGGTCCATTGATTTTTCACTAAGTTATGACCCTTGGAGTTAGAAAAATAGCATAAATTATAAGTTTTCCGGACTTTTTTGTTGCGCTTGCAGACATTCATTTGATATTTGGTACATTGCTTTGCCATAACAAGTTACAAATCAAATTTGAATTTGGTTTTGGTCTGTTGATTTTTCACCAAGTTATTGCACTTATAGCGTGAATTATCAGTATCTGAACTTTTTTGTTGCGCTTACAGATATTTAAAGTTGATAAGAACTAGTGGAGTCACATCCACACCAGCTTAAAGTTTACGTCCAAGTTTCTTATTTCTGTACATAATAGTACAACACTCATTAAAACTTCAAGCATTTGTATATAATGATATAAAATATTGTTGAGGTCCAATGATTATTGCAACCGGTAGGGGAATATGTATTGTCATGCAATACTCTCAGAATGCTTGTTAAATCATACAGTGAACGGAATTTTGCGTCTTTAATTACTGTTCACTAGGTCTTGCACTCTAGCTGCAAACAACGATGGGTGACCAGGTATCGGAGGACTCGGTAGTCTACTGAATATTCAGCTTATTGATGGGTGACCAGGCATCGGAGGACTCGGTAAGTCTACTGAATATTCAGCTTACTGATAGGTGACCAGGTATCAGAGGACTCGGTAAGTCTACTGAATATTCAGCTTATTGATGGGTGACCAGGCATCGGAGGACTCGGTAAGTCTACTGAATATTCAGCTTATTGATGGGTGACCAGGCATCGGAGGACTCGGTAAGTCTACTGAATATTCAGCTTACTGATAGGTGACCAGGTATCAGAGGACTCAGTAAGTCTACTGAATATTCAGCTTATTGATGGGTGACCAGGCATCGGAGGACTCGGTAAGTCTACTGAATATTCAGCTTACTGATGGGTGAACAGGCATCGGAGGACACGGTAAGTCTACTGAATATTCAGCTTACTTTTACTGTAATACTTTACTAAAAATTTAAACAATTTTTTAAAAAATATTTCTTAAGTAGGATATGTTGTTCCTGGAACGTAAAGTGATGGGTGACCAGGTATCGGAGGACTCGGTAAGTCTACTGAATATTCAGCTTACTTTTACTGTAATACTTTACTAAAAATTTAAACAATTTTTTAAAAAATATTTCTTAAGTAGGATATGTTGTTCCTGAAACGTAAAGTGACTGATGAAACTCTTTAACAAATGTCGAGTAAATTTAAACAGGTAAATTTTGATACACTGGGATATAGATGTAGGCAGTGTTTAATTCATTTCTATGTAGTAAAGAAAACACACGCTTCCTAAGTCCAATATTTCCTGATTAGCGAGAAAGTGCATCTGTTTTGAAAGACATTCATACATACCTGATAGGGACATGCTGGTATCGTCCTACACTAATGAGGATTAATCGTATCCAGATAGGGAAAATTAGATTTAAATTTCACATTAACAGGCTTAAAATTCTGGCGGGCCATAATTTAGGATGGTCACTCACCGGTTTGAATGCATAATTATTGAGTATAGTAAATTGCAGTGTATGCATGCTTGGTTTTCGGATAGTGTCAGCCTGTTGCATAATTCCTTAGACAAACCAGGGTTCAACGCCATTTGGAAATAGGTGATATCGTTATTTTAGCAAAATGAATGGAATCGTTGGTATTTTATGATCTAGTTCTATTCATTCCTCATGCATGCCTGTTCCGACTAATGAACATATATGATTCCATCTTGCGTGCTAAAATCAATTACATGTAGCATTTTACTAAAAGTAAAGAACGTGTACTTAATCGAAGTACTGACCTCCATTGTCTTGTTCATCAAAGACATGGCTGTTTTAAAAGTTTACTCAAATACATCACTGCATCTTAGTTTTTATATAATTAAAAAATACGTGCACTATTTCAGTAGTTTGACAGTCTTTTTTTGTATGCCCCCTCGTTACACCTCATTTTTGTTATAATTTACCATTAGTGGAGCCGATAGCAATAAATTGAAAATGATTAGTGACGGGAAAGAGAAACCAATTTTAAATTTCCAGACCCTAGATGTCCACTGGCAAGAGAAAATAGAAGAAATAAAGAGGTTAGTCAGAAAAATTTGTACTAGAGTTTTTACTGTCCAATGTATTACAATAGATGCAAGACAATTTTTCATGCACATACATGTAGATAAGAGTGGTTACTACATGTAGGACTGTAGGCGACATGTCGACTCTGTTGGAAACATGTATAGGTTTCAAGCTATTGTTTTCTGGTGTATAGAAGGTAGATAAGAAGGGAGGGTGGTCGTAGAGGGGCATGAAATTGGCGAAAGCTACACATCTAAATTTTGAAAATATTCTCTCAGCTATTCACTTGTCCATGATATAACATTACTTCGTAAATCATGGTTTAACCAAATTTTGAATTGATATTGAACAGCTCGCTCCGATGTAATAGTTGTAGCAAAACTAACACTTTTATTCTATATTCTTGAAATTAATCAGATGTTCAAAGGAAATTTCAATATAAACATCAGATAACAACTAAATATGTTTCTTTGCAAACGTCACTGAAAAAACATGCTGAAATTAATACCAAAAAAAACCCCACGAGATGTGTAACTTTTGCTGATCATAATTACACCCCTTTTATCTATTTCCCAAATGTATCTTGAAATGAATTACCCTCATACAGTAGACGCGGACCTTAGTAAAAAGTTCATTCGTGGGTCTTTGGAACAAAATTATCATATATACTAGAGTAGAAAAGACCAGAGAGAATGTGACGATTAAGTCTTTTGAACTAAACATGCACATCCGGTTTAATTACATTTATTTCCTCTATTGAATTCGAGGTAAGCTAAAATTAAGACACAGTTTCGAAAATAAGATGCAAACAGATTTGAAGCGAATCTGCTTCGTTATCACTTGAATGTAGTAAGAGCACAGGAACATTAGTCAAAATAATGCTTTTATAAATAAAATATATGGTCTAATGCGTCCACGCAAATTTTAAATAACAAATTTCATTTGATTATTGTCAATAAATGGTTTGCTTTCATTTTCATTACAATTAGTGGTCAAAATATGCATTAGAATTCATTTTAAACATATGGGTTAGTACACTTATTTTCTTCCGTATCGAAATAGGCCTTTTGGTTTGGTTGCTTCATCCCGGAGCGGTTGCAGGGGCTGGCCTATTCCAACTCTTGTCTGAATAGGAATTCCACTGGGTTTGGATTTGAACCACAGGTAACTCTTCTTTCGCGGAACAGGTTGTAGCTCCTCACCAGAATCCATTAATACTCTTGCTAAATCTTTCTGGAATTGTTTCTGTTTCATTTCCTTGTTAATTTCACCACTTATAAGTTGCTGTAATAGGTAGACTTGTGAGTAATAATCTGTGTTTTCCATTGGTCTCCTATCCTCCTCGTCGCTCCTGCTCTTACAAATAGATGTCACCGCCACCAAAAGTAACATATAACATTGCCAGTTCATGTCTCTAAAACAATAAAGAATTTTAGATGAAAAGGTTGCTACGAAATTCTCCGTGAATTCGAGGTTGTGTGTTTTTCATTGATATTTGTTCAAATAGAAGAACATTAGAGTACAAATGATTTCATAATGCAAGACAACACAATTAATTCCAAAAGGAGTGTTAAAACATCAACTATATTAAAAGTGTATCTCTAAAAGTACTATTTAATGAATTATGATGTTCTCATAATACAAGGTATCATTTAGCATAGTCTGCAAGAATGTAGGTAAAACATTACCAATTAGTTGAGAGACTTTTTAGAAATAATTTATCAAAATGTCTTCCTCAAATTATTTTTCGCTTATAAATGCAAGTCAGAAGGGCATTTGGTTTCTGAACTATTGAGAGATAAATATCATTGAAATCAGTCGGAAGCCGATATAATGATGGAAACCTGAATAGTTCTAGTGGTAAAAAATTATCTCTTTATGGCGATTCCGATTTAGATGCGTGATATATGAAAGGAAAATAATGTCACAACTGCTGTACGTAAATGTTGATTTTTTTAATTTAATTTTTTTTTTATACATCAAAACCGTGTCACATGCTTTCCACTGTGTAATGTGTTGATAGACATTTTACAGTAATGGGGAGAGGAAGACAAGAGTCGATTTATTTCACTAGAATCGTGACAATCACACAGCGAGTTACTGTTGCCGTGAATAACTTCATATCATATTGCTGAGAAATAATTATCAGTCCAACACATAACTCTCATGGGCAGAATTTTATTTGTATAGGCGTCTTTGGAATTAAAAAAAAAAGACATAGGGCGATAATAATTAATGATTAAGATTTATAAATGGTAAATCTGGAAAAGCCAGGTCTGTGATATATATTTATGAATCTGGTTATTATATTCTTTCTTTTCTAGGGACGAAAATTTCTACATCGTTTATCTTTATTCTGAGTAATGCCAGCTTAAATATAAATTAGGAGCTGAAAACGCACTACATGTATTGTACAGAGCTCTGTAATTGAAATAAACAGCTGACCAAAAAACAAAAAACAAAAAAAAAAGAGCCACAGTTTATCAACGAAGCAAGTGAAACAAAAAAAGTCATAGTAAGTAAAAATATTATTTATTTCCAGTTGAAGTACACCCCCAATGGATGTGAAAACATAGGACCAGATAGTTGGTATTGATCCGATTTTCTGTGTTAGCATTGTTAAAACAAAATATTAATGTGAAAAACCATAAATCTTTTCAATCGTTAATATTTAAATACTATATGGAAATGTACATGTATATCGACCCGAAGAACAGTCAAGTTCAGCAGGAACATTACATTGAACCATAATATATATATATATATATATATATATATATATATATATATATATATATATATAAGGTGTATGCCTCTAAGGAATCGAGTTCATCATTGTAGATCAGATTAATCCATCCTAATGGTAGACATTTTCTCATCAATTGTATTCTGGTGAGGACTCTATTATCAGAGATTATTTTTCCATTTAGTTTCAATTGTTTGTGGGCAATCAAGGGGTGCAATGTTGTTCAGTATTTGTTTATATTGATGATGCTCATAAAGAAAGCATATGTTGTTGAGATGTAAATGATTTGAAGACGACCTGTATTGTTAAGCATTCAAATCCTATTTCTGTCAAACAGAATTGCTCAAAAAAAAAGTTAAGTATCCGTAATCCCTCGTGCCATGTTAAGAATTTGTCTTGGAATTGCCCATACAACCCACAGACATGTTTCATGAGCTTCCCGAGACCAGCCTACAGATTTCGAAAGCCAAGTAGTGTCAAGTTAGAATAAAGTTCAACTCCCAAAAAAATACTAAATCTGGCGGCCACCAGCTAGGCATGGATGCAGTCGATCGACGAATTGCAAGACCCCACTAGATCGACTGCTGTCAAAAAGTTTAGCCTTCACCAATATGATTGTATGATTAGAACATTTATTTCTTTGGGGAGAGAGGGAAATCCATGTATTGAACATGTCTGAAATTTCATCGGGAACATTAACTATGATTTTTATGAATAGGTTTAATTAAAATAACACTCACTCACTCCCCAACAATCACGTTCAGGTTATATTTATAAAAAGTAAGTAGTCTACATAATGCTGTAAAACAGGAGCTTGAAGGGGCCCCAGTTTGGTTCCTGCTCTGTACCATGCACTCAGTATAAAAAATCCCACACCGGCCCTTTTACGAATTACTCTTTATAAATCCATCAAAGACGCGCAGAGGAGAAGTTACATGTATGAGCGGGCTTGTAAATAAATCTTATTGGAATGAAAAAATACAGAAGGGGGAGCAATAAACAAATGCATGTAGGTAGCACTTTTGATAAAAACCATGGCATCATAAGTCGAGATATGAATATAGTATATACATTTATTATCACATACAAAATATATACATGTAATGCTTCTCGTCGGCTCAGATATTGGCGCGATGGTGGTGGTGGTGTGGGTGGGGGGGGGGGGGGGGGGTAATGTGGGCGGAAACCATAGTACCCATTTTCGCTTAATGAGAGTTTCGCATTATTGTGCGTGTTCAAAACACAACACTATGGCGATGCAACGATTCATGCAAGTAATCTCTAATACATGTGAAAAATCGTATCGTATTCTATGTAGCGACAACATGTCGGCTTTTATATATTGAATCGTTATTTCATCATCTCTTATAACCGTTTATACACAAAATATGTGTCGTTTATGATGCTCGCAACAGATACAGAGTGTAACATGTCTTTTAAAAATCACAGTTTAGATGTTTGATCGTTGGTTTTTATATTTAATATGCAGTTCCGTGTCATGAAATATAAAATGTTACGTTTCTGTTAAACATTTCACTTTTCATATTAGTATTTAAAAAAAAAAAAAAAAAAATCATGTATTTTCCAGTTCGCACTTTCCATTAAAGTAATTCTGCTTTATATGATTGGACAGATGCGATAAAGTACGAAAGTCGATTCGTATGAAGGAGGGGTTTTTTACTCGTAATTATCAAATCAATACAGATAAGATCTCAAAATTACGAGAAAAGATCTTGGAATAACGAGAAAAAATCTCGAAAATTGTGAGATAATACTTCTAAAAAGACGAGAAAAGATCTCAAAATTTAAGACTTGATTTTCTCTTTATTACAAGAGATGATCTCATTATTACCGGTAGGTATGATACAGGTATGTCTTTTTATGCCGTCAAATCTTATAATCACGGTTAAGTGTATTCAATGATACATACAATATTTTTCCAACATCATAGTATGTATGCATAAGGTAACGATATGTCAATTTATTGCTTATCTTAACGTGATAATTAATTTGAGACGTTAATCTACTTGTAATATTATCCCATGATTACAAGATCATTGATAATTTCATTGCGAGACGTGTTTCCTTGTTTCTCATCAGATGGAAAAAAGAACAAGAAAGATAATCAGCACACACCCAGAGAGATGGTGACGACGAGGAACACAGAAATCGTGGTTAGAGAGGAGGGGAAATGTGTCCAGCAAAAAGGAAGGAGTTCGCGAAATTCCTTACTTTTGTAGAAAGAAAATTACTTCGAAGAGATTAGGTGTCACTATCTGTAGAATATTTCAACTTAATTACATATCTACCTGTTGAATATTTCAGCCTAATTACATATCTACCGGTAGAATATTTCAGCCTAATTACATGTAAATGAACCGCGTTCTCGCTATATCTACCTGTATAATATTTCAGCCTAATTATAGGTAAATGAACCGCGTTCTTTTTGTGATACCTCCTGGATGAGCAAACGACAACAGTAGTGATTTGGCAATGATATATAGCTCGCCTTTTGTGCATGTTCACTTACGAAATGGATTTCATTTTTGATATTACATGAAAGTATGAACTGCAATGCTTCATGCCAGCACACTTCGCGAAGTGCTAACGCGTTTCATGAAAAGTATACAGATGTGAAGTGTCGCAGTTCATACCCTATTGCATTTTCAAATTTCTTATACATGTATTTATAAATCTACTTTAAACCCGAAGCGCTCCATTGGACGTACGATGTTTATTAAGATGCATACGCGACTGCAGCACGTTCATAAGGAATGGCTATCACTGAAGTTTGTAGAGATATCAAAGGCAAAAATATTGGAAATGTAAATATAACTGAATGACATTATTCTAATTTCATTGAAAATCATTAAAATGGTATCAGTTGTTTTAAATCGTAAGCTGACTTGTTTTTAGCTTTAATATCTGTAAAGTTTAATAATCTATTTCAAATAATATGATACTGTAGGAAAAATCGCATGGGGATAGTTTATACCAACGAATTTGTAGCCACAATTATCGAAATAAATAAAATAAAATAGATTGCCCAAAGTTAACTCGAACTTGACCAACCGTCCGCAACATGATACTTGATTATTTCAAAATATATTTGATTCAATATATAACATCATAATCTGGATGAAAGAATTTTCATGATTCTAAATCCTTTCCACCTTTCTGAAATTAATTTTTAAAAAATTAAAAAATCATTTTGAATTTGCACGAATGCAAACCCAATTCTATATAGAAAAAGGATATAAATTACTTTACAATATAATCAATACCTAGATAAATTTCAGTGTCGTAAATGAATACTAAGATTATCAACTTACCCTTTAGAGGATATCACAGTTTATTAACAGTGCTCACTACAGCAGTAGTTTAAAGAGTTGCTGGAAAAGAATGCGTCAAAATTGACACTCATTTTAGCGCGTGCGCACGGTACAGAGACTGGTTTCTACTTAATAATCTATAGAAATCGGTGGCGGACAAACTTACACGGAGTGGTTCCAATTTCAAATCAATATACTCCGTGTAATGCATTTGGTGTTTATCACTTGTTATAAACAAAGACGTTATTAGTATTGTTTCCTAACGATATAAACTTGTCACTTTTAGCAAAAGTTCGGAAGACCTTTGATTTATTTTTCAATCAGATGTGATACTGCAAATTGGTATTGAAGGGAGATTGGGAAAGCTCACATCACTTATGATAAACATTCTGAATCTGCTTTTGTGATCCACAGTGTTGATGATACACATTCAGATACCACAGCATACGCTAAATTGTTGTGAAATACATTTTCCGATAGTATACCTAATCACCTTTATTCTCTCCAATATAATTCTGAAGGTAGGGATGATCCCAGCCAGCACATCGACGTCTATTAAGGCTTCATGAAGAACGCCGACTGGGAGCGTCGTGGTTCATGTAGTGATGCATTTCCAATATTAAAATTTATTCATAATATAAGTATCTTCATGACAATTGTAACGATATATGTACTCGAAGAGAATATCCCCAAGTTACTCCTTTTGTATACATACACATTTCCAATGTTTTGGTTTTGATATATTTACCACTTCTAATATTCCTTGGCGATCCGGGTTAGAATAGGTCCTCAGTACCGCTCCCTGGTCGTAAGAGGCGACTAAATGGGGATGTTCCTTCGGATGAGACCGCAAAAACCGAGGTTCCGTGCCACAGAAGTGGCACGATACAGATTCCTCCCTGCTCACATGTCGTAAACACCAAGCGTAGGCCTAAATTTTGCAGCCCTTCACCGGCAGTGGTGACGTTTCCATATGAGTGAAATATTCTTAAGCGGGACGGTAGATAACATACAATCAACCGACCACTTCTAATGATAGCCAATTGTACCTCAATGCGCTGCAGTTGTGAACAAAGCGCATACGAATCCTGATACATGAAGATATAGTACGTCTATTTAACAGCTGGGGATTCCGACAGTAATGAAAGCAGAATGTAAATATAAAAAAATGAATTTTACTTTTGGGGGAAAATACACGAGGGAATAAACTGCAACACTTCATGCCGACATGCTTTTCACACTAACGCGCTTCCTGAAAAATGCTGGAATGAATCGTCGCTGTCCATACCTTTATATATTTTCGAAACTGAAATTTCTTAAATATTCAATAAATTATGTTCAAACACATCATCATTCAAATTCATACGAATCTGTGTTAATTTGGAGTTTGTTAAGTTCCTACTTTCAAATTCAGTTGAACCTGAAGTGGAGTTTCGAACTTAATAGTTTTTAGCTCACCTGAGCTGAAACTGAAGTGAGCTTTTTTGATCACCTGTTGTTCGTCGTCTGTCCGTCTGTAAACTTTTTACATTTTCGACTTCTTCTCCAGAAATATTGAGCCAATTTAATCAAACTTGACAAAAAGCATCCTTGGGTTAAGAGCCTTCAAGTTTGTTCATATGAAGGGACATACTCCCTTCAAAAGGGAGATAATCACAAAAATGCAAAAATAGGGTGGGGTCATTTAAAAATCTTCTCAAGACCCACTTGGCCAGAAGAGCTGAAATTTACACGAAAGCTTCCTGACATAGTGGATATTTAAGTTTATCAAGATTATGACCCCTGGGGGGAGTAAATATGTAGGGAAAATCTTTTAAAATCTTCTCAAGAACCACTGGGCCAAGAAAGTACAAATTTACATGAAAACTTTCTGACATAGTGCAGATTCAAGTTTGTTAAAACCATGGCCCCTGGGGGTAAGATGGGGTCATAATAGGGGATCAAAGTTTTACATACAATATATAGGGAAACTCATTAAAAATCTTCTTCTGAAGAATCACTGGGCCAGAAAAGTTTACATTAGTGCAGATACAAGTTTGTCAAAATCATGACCCCGCGGGTAGGATGGGGCAACAATAGGGGATCAAAGTTTTACATACCAATATAGAGAGAAAATCGTTAAAAATCTTCTCAAGAACCATTGGGCCAAAGATGTTTACATTTACATGAAAGCTTCCTGACATAGTGCAGATTACAGTTTGTAAAAATCATTGCCCCGGGGGTAGGTTGAGGCCACAATAGGGGTCAAAGTTTTACATGCGAATATATTTAAAATCTTTAAATAGTTGCCAAGGTGACTTAGGTAAGCAATGTGGCCCATGGGCCTCTTGTTTTAATTGAAAACATTGATGGGAGTCTTAATCGGGATGCTGAACTAAACTTGCATCTAGAAGCAAAGCAAGTTTACTGGTCCCTTTCCAAATTCAACTTGTTGAATAATTATGCAACTTTTAAAATCAGTGAAAATTTTGATAAGCGTGTTCTCTGAGTTTGCTAATTTTTAAATCTTGACACAGTATTCGGGGTGCAGTCCTACACCTGTAAATTTCTAATTTCCTAGCCCAGTCTGCTGAATCCCATCACCCATTTTCCATCCTGTAGATTTTCTAACTTTAACGATTAAAGGGAAAGGCAATCCTAACAACATTGTTGCTTTTATGAATAAAGTATTTTCTTTTTGATGTAAAACTTATACGGTGCTAATTTTGATGCACCAGATGCACATTTCGACAAATAATGTCTCTTCAGTGATGCTCAAGCTGAAATATTGGAAATCAGAAATAACAATAAACTTGTAAGAAATAAAATAAAAAACAGAGTGCCAAAGACTGGAGTCAAATTCGTCTAAAAATCAGAGCTATGCATTAGGGAGATAATCCTTAATTTTGAACTGATATTATAAATGACAGTCTTTGATAACAAAAATCCTTGCTTAACGATTAAATCAATGTTAATCTATCATATACATGTATTTTAAATTACCGCCAAGAGAGCGACCACTGAAGTTTAATTTATGACGTCACACTGTCGGTTCCGCTTTGTTTTATCAGCAGCACTGTAAACACGACAAATCATGAACAGTTAAGTTTGGAGCCGTCTAGATTTGAGCCTGGGGTTTTTTTTCGCAAGAAGAAATTGAGAAGAGAAGACGTTCAGTCAAGTAGCAGACCAGTCAGACGGTACACGTTTCTTCATACAAACGTCTCGAACGTCAACTTGTCGTGACGGAAATGACGTATCCACAGTTTACTTAGTCTTTTCTTTTTGGATGATTTGGTTGGGTCAGGAATTTCGAGAGAAATTTTTTTCCACATCTCCCCTTTGCATTAGTGCAATTAACATCTTGACAGGAAGGCATCAACCTATTTATTCGTAAAATCTACCACATGCACATCTTCGATGAAAAAAACTCGGTCGTCATAATTTCCCATACAAAGTTTAAAACCTATAATTATTTAATATGCATGTATGGAAAAGGTAAACATATGATCCTATGCATCGTCTAAATTATCATTTTAAAGGAAAAACAACATTATAAAGAAAGAAGTATGGTGTTCTGATCAGATCATTCGCGAATATGCAAAGTAGCGAAAACGCGAGGGCGTCGGAATGATCTAAAGCACGAGGTTAACGAAGTGAAAATCTGAGGGCAAAAATCCGGATACGCGAAGACATTAAACTGATATCATTCCTTCGCCATCGAAATTTAGCACCTTCGCCTTGGTACGCGTGCGTGAAATTAGAAAAACGTCTGTTATTTTTCATTATCCTCGAAAGTTCCGTCCTGATCGATGTTTATTTTCTACACTTCCATGAGATTCATTTTTTTAAAAATACTACTGACGATAGTTGTCCTGCTTTATCTTACTGTGTTTGGTAAGCTTCTACTTCTTTCTTACGACAACTGAATTTCCTCTGATTTGCGAGCGGGCATGTTTCCGAGCTTTATTTATGAAATTCTAATGATATGAATACTAACATCATTGGAATGTTGTGACGTATTTTTATGCGAAATTCCCGAGCCCAACAAGTTTTCTTTAAGAAATAAAACTTATAATTCTTTGTTTGATGCATGTATCAAACGAAACATTGGACGGGAAACTTCATCAATGCGCGTAGCAGCGCATTGATGAAAAAGTTTCCCGTCCAATGTTTCGTTTGATACATGCATCAAACAAAGAATTATAAGTTTTATTTCTTATCATTTAATTATGTTTTTAAGATAGAAAAACAAATAGTTTCTCCCATCAAAAAGCTTGAATTAACGTTTTTGAAATGACGCGTAGTAATACATATATGTAAGAATGAAAACAACAACAAAACGACATGGCTGTGCGTTCAGGTCAGGAACAGTTACTGTGCAGATTTAAATGGATTATACGCCAAATTAAAGGTGCAATGGTTAAAAGCTGAATTAAATATAAAGGAAGATAACAAGTGGTGACTGGATTTATGCTGCATTGTGTTGGAGGAGACGTTAAACACTGGTTGTGTCGTTGGAACGGTGGAATGCAACTCAGCTCCATTTCAATATCGAGTATAAAGTTCAACACCTCTTCATCTACATGTAAAACGCACTCGTTGACTGAGCCCCATATAACGCAGTTCAATTTCATTAATATTTACCAGATCAGAAGTCGCCACTTGCTCCGTCATGTTATCGATCTCGTAAAGCAGACGATTCATACCGGGAATTCGTGTAATCTTTCTACTTCTACCAGTAAGTGGTCTACGTCATCAAATTGACTATTCTGCCACGTCATCGCCTATGTATGTATGTTGTTTCTTTAAATTAATTTGTATTTTATTCATATCTTTAGTTGTGCTTATTTTTGATAGCAATGAAAAACAAAACTCAAACGAATGCATGTCGTTATATATAATGCTTGTGTAGAAAATCCCGTTCTATAAATAGCGCTAAAATTAGAAAGGAGAAGACGCATTCCAGAGAAAAGCAGTCCCGCGTGCTTAGTGCAGATGAACTCCGAACGAAATTTTGACAGAAATCAAACGAAGTTTTCAACCAATCAGCATCGTTGTTAAGTCATCACTTTAAAAGTCAATATGTTTACGGTGTGACCGTTGAGACGAGTGAAGACCCCATAACATCTTACAACACGACATGAGGCAATCCATTCAAAGCGGGAAATATAATGCTGTTGATGTAAACAGTACACTGTGACGTCATCATTTGTTGCGACTGTTTTTCTTTCAAATCAAGCAATTATCCACACCAAAACGTACGAAAGTATGGGAAAGCTTGTCTGGAATTTAAAATCATCTGTGGTACTTTCCAAACTATTTATTTGTTTTATCTACGGGGTTGTCAATGAAGCATTCCACAGTGACGGCGACATTTTTCCGGAAGCATTATGGGTAGTCCCCATCATTTTTCAGCTGATGAAGAGCAAATCACGTGACTCCATTGCGTAATCATTGGAGCGAGCGAGCTCGTGGCGATTGCTATTAAATGATAATATGTTTTACGGCGTGACCGTGTTTGAGGGCGAAGCAAAAAAAGTTTTGGCATTAGTATCTATATCCAACACAGGACAAAAATAACCCGAAATTAGCACGAGGACAGAGCTGTATCAAAGCATCCTTTTGGACATTTGATCCACCTATATATTGAACGCGGGAAATATAACGCAATCGATGTAAACAGTACATTGTGACGTCATATTCAGCGTCGTTATTTAGCAAATTTACAAACATAGTGTTTGAACCACAACAAAAAACATGGCATTAATCGTGGAGTGATTATATATGATTAAGAAAATAAGGTTTACATGCTTTTACGGATTTTATGTAACATCTCAGAACGACGTGAACTAGGGTAGACGATATTCAAAATGGAGGAATACATGTCCACGCGCTAATATTTGAATCGACGCCATTGGTACCAAACTTTTCAAGTTCCATAAGTATGGTTTAATTTTTTATTATTTTCCTTTTAAACAAGTATATACGTGTTACCTATAGGGAGAGCTCCGATCTCACGGCCCTTCGGGCGGTGAGAGGGCTTCGCCCTATATAACTATCACGATACAAAGTAACAAATATAGCAGCGACAAATTTTCAACAACTCAAACATTTGACGTCGTTTGTTTTAGAATAATTAACTCGTCATAACATGTACAATAATATGTTTTACGGCGTGACCGTGTTTGAGGGCGAAGCAAAAAAGTTTTGACATTAGTATCTATATCCAAAACAGGACAAAAACAACCCGAAGTTAGCACGCGGACGGAGCTGTATCAAAGCATCCTAATTTTTGGACATTTGATCCACCTATATATTGAACGCGGGAAATATAACGCAATTGATGTAAACAGTATATTGTGACGTCATATTCAGCGTCGTTATTTAGCAAATTTACGAACAAAGCGTTTGAACCACAACAAAAAACATGGTGTTAATCGTGGAGTGATTATATATGATTAAGAAAATAAGGTTTACATGCTTTTACGGATTTTATGTGTAACATCTCAGAACGACGTGAACTAGGGTAGACGATATTCAAAATGGAGGAATACATGTCCACGCGCTAATATTCGAATCGACGCCATTGGTACCAAACTTTTCAAGTCCATAGGTCTGGTTTAATTTTTCATTATTTTCCTTTTAAACATGTATATACGTGTTATCTATAGGGAGAGCTCCGCTCTCACGGCCCTTCGGGTCGTGAGAGGGCTTTGCCCTCTATCAATACATTTACCTTATACTAGTGCATATGTATATTTAAAATCATGGAAACATAAACTGTACCCGTTAACAAATTTGTATCTTGTCAACAAATTTCAACTTTGTTCCAAAATCGCTTACAGACAGTAAAAATCTTGTTTTAGCATTAGTATAACCCAAATAGTGGACTTGATAATCTAGGAAGTGAAAGGACGAAATATGAATCTAAATTTAGCTATGCGTGATTTATGAAAACAGGTCACAATTGCGATAATAACTTGAATAGGTCAGTAATTCTGTAAAAATTATCCGAGACTCCACCAGAATTGTCCAGAAGAATTGCTCACGTATTAACAAGAATACGTAATTGCGATAATACCCCTGAATATTGTTACTGAATTTGTCCAGTAAATATTGCCCACGTGCAAACAACAGAGATTACGCTGTGTCAGGTGCTGTAAAATTTGTTTACCATGTGTGTATTGATGTGTGTGTATTTATACAGACTATAGGTTACATGTAATTATTTTCCTTTGTTCTTTGACACCCTTACCTGTGCACCATTCCCGACTAGTTAAAACCAGTCATCCGTACGGATTTCAGAAATTCAGCTAAGTGGGAAAACACCGAAAAAAAAGTGGCAGTCATTTCAACCGCTCGACGTATTCATTCGTCGTAGAACTTACCATGACAAAAATGAAACGGCTGTATATATACATGTACTTACGTGTTTTACAAATGCTATTTAAGGGCAGAACATCCCACTATCTAACGGAGTTTTAAGAACTAGAGCAAGATATTATCATGTAATTACATATTTTGGCATGAAAGGAAAATAATTCATTAATTGGTCAATCACTTTTTTTTCAAATTGATGAACTAAAATGGTCATATATTTTTTTTTAGGTCGGTATAATGCCACAATCGATAAACCGCCAAAATAAGCTGGAACAAAAGCTGGCGATATATCGATATAAGACTGTACTTATTGTGACCAAATAAAAAAACAAAATCATTGTACGAGTGCGTACTCAGCAAAATGATTAATCTACGCTTGTATTGCATTGTCAACTGCATGTGTAAAACCAACGCCCAAGAGGATAACGAGGACTGCTTTATAGTACAATATGGTAGTTATACATCGTGATATATACATAAGTATTGACGCATTTGTCATTGGTAATCTACGTTGTGCAAGTTTTGTTGATTTGATATAATGATGAGGCAACATTTTTTGCTCGATTGATTTCATGCTTCAATTGTAGCTTTGTTATTAAGCAAGGAAGAGCCCTATTGATTATGGGGTTAAAGGCCAAGGCCACTTTGGCACTTCATAGCTTGTAGACACTCATTGCGAGGAGATATGACCCGCCTTGCGGAGCTCTTATTATTACTAAAGTGTGATTACAATGACTAAGGAATGACGCTCATGCAGATACTTTGCATTTTGTAGAACCTTTCTCTGAAGACATGTAGTTGAAAAGTGGATGGTAATTTCCTCAGTGGATCAAATTATGATAAGAAATATTGGTGCAAATACCAAATTTATGGGCCCGAAAGGTATTGGGAAGTGTAGGAACTCAGAATTTTATTTGCGCGTGTCAACTAAAGTGACTTCTTCTCGGGAAAAGAAAAGTGTTCCAAAAAATCCCTTTGTTTAAACGCGCTCAAAAATTACCTTCCGAAGGCTGGTAACATTTACAGGAGTTTCGATCAAATCCGGAGAAAGTTTGAGTGTCTCATGGGTTGGCTAGATGTGCGACACTGGAAAATGTCTGTTGCAGATCTAGAAAAGCGGTCCGTTTGAGTTTTGATGTTGTTTGAATACCATTTGCTTAGTAGTTAAAAAATATTGCTATTTATTTTTACTCGAAAACGAATTTCAAAAATTCCCATAGCTTTCTTTGAATTGTTCTTACACAATGTGTTGTGATTTTTTAAAAAAACCTATTGTATTTGGACGCAAGGATTATATAGAATACATTATGTAAGGAATGATAGACAATCTTGTTTTTAATCATCTATATGCTAAACTATTTTTGGCCTAAATCGTTGTTATTGTAAATGTCTTCAATTTGCAGTGACATAGTTGTGTCATTTTTTCGATGTTTATCATGAGTTTTAAATCTCTTGGATTATCAACTTTAAATCCGATTCATCTATTGATAGAAAATATTATAGAGTTGGGATCAGCACCAATTTACATACTTGTGGGTTTTTTGTTTTTGTTTTTACATAAAAAAGAAAAGCGATTAGAAGTTTGTTTTTGATTTCCTGTTACTACATTGACTAACATAACATCGAAAACGTTCAGTTCATTTTGAATTAGTAGAGACCACGGGAAATCAAGGATAAGAAAAAACTAAACATACTATTTAAAGGAGTCGGCGGATGCCTTTGGGAATTACTAAAGCATAAAGTTAATAATACCCAAATCTGTGCAGTGCATTGTGAAGGTTTTATGACTTTGAGATTTCGTTCCTAACTATCTGATTAGCATTCTAATAATTTGTATAACTTCAGTGTTGAGATTTCGATATTGGTTTCACATTACCTTTGGAACTTGGAAGATTAAGCAATGATTCTATTTAAGACTATTTTATGGTAATGTGTGGAATATCCTGTACTGTAACCCTTCATTATAGCCAGGAATTGTCATTTTGCGAGACATGATCTTAATATTAGCACTTGATTGCTGTTTTCTACGTGTTTATTATAAGCAATTTAACCTGGTTACATACCACCCAAGTAATATGAATGGACAAGCGGATAATCCGATATGTGGGCAAAACAAGAAAAGCCAATGAACTCTCTTACAAAATCTATATATATTTATCAGGAATGGGATATGATTTACTCTTAAAATACTGTAAATATGGTACTTTAGCAAATGATTTGGAAGTAGAAATATATAGAACAGAAAAACGTGAATCTTCAAATTCTGACTGATGAATGATGTCATTTCATATTAGCTGCAATAATGTAGCCCTATCCGATTTCTTTTTTATTCTGACGTTTTCAGGATAGGGCTACAATTCCATAGAATCTCCGTAATGGTGCAAAATAATTTTATGAATAACCGATAATAAGCTCCGTGTATTAGTCTTAAATGTTGTTTACACCAAACGGGGTACCAACTTTGTGCTTGGGCATGTCAGATAAAGGTGTTTTTCATTAAACATCATGTGCACCCTGCAAAATACCCCCGCGATGGCCTAGTGGTTAGAGCGTTCGCTTTGCATGCGGAAGGCCGGGGTTCGAATCCCGGCAGCGTTACAGGTAGTGACAGTTCCATCGCCAAACGCTCGGCATCAGGTGTGAATGTCACGAGATGACCTTCAAAACGGATGTCCGTGTCGCAGTAGGTGTGACACGCTATAATGCTCAAAGGCCGTAATCGCCGAGCAAAGGCCTAAATTTGGAGCCCCTCACCGATCTTGGTGACGTCTCCATATGAGTGAAAAATTCTCTCGAGAGAAACGTTAAGGAGGTATGCTACACCAGAGAAATTTGATGTAGATGAAAAGTGGAGGATATGTACAACAATATTTTGAAGTTGAAAATTTTCAAATTTACTTTATTTTGTCAAAAAATACAGTTTTAGTAGAAGGTAATCTGAACAAAAATTAAAACCCCTGCTGTACTCGAACCTGCGACCTACAGTTCACCAGTCGGTGTTCTAACCTACTGAGCTACTGGGCTAGGTATTTAAATTGAAAAGGAAAAGTCAAATATTGCTGATATTGATTGTTTCATCCATGTTTTTAAAGGAAGTCAGCCATTATGACAATGTAGAGTACTACCTTAAACAAGATACAATCTTCGTCTGCTCCGCCATGATTGTTATCGCGAGATCTCGTAGTTGGATCTACTGTAAACCTAAACATTGACAATCTGCGCGAAAATGCAGTTACTCGAGCCACTCCGACCACAGGGGTTCGTCACGAAATGTTTGTCTTATTAAAATTTGACATTGTCTATTCTATATTCACACAAGGGAGGAATCCGGAATCCCAAAATCGCTAACGTAAATTTTCATTTGTCTCCTTTTTATATTTCAAGGACGTTAAATTTTACAATCCCGGTCTCGATCGATCGATGAAAGATCATAGTTTGTATAAAAAAAAAAATAAAAGAAAAAAAACCTAATATTTGTTTGCATCGGCAATAAATATGAAGAACCAATGCATTTTCTGTCCATAGGAACTTTTCCTCAATCACCCAAAATAGAAAACGTGTTCTTATTGGTCAATTCAATTGTACACCAAACCCGAGCTCAAAGGCCTCTCGGACGCCTGAGTATCATATCCCATACATAGACCATGTATTTAGTTTTCTCACACATGTTTGAGAGCAGAGAAAAAAATTTAAGATTATGTCTTAATAAAAAAAAAATCCCTGCGACTGCAACACCCTATAATACATCGTAAGAGCGAATTGAATTGGCCAATGAGAACGCGTCTTCTATTTTGGGTGATTGAGGAAAAGAAGGTGTTGCACGTCTCATGTTAATTTCCCTAAAGGCGTTGCATGAAAGATCGATAAAATTAAGTTAATGAAATATGTGATAAAACCAATTGGAACTTTTGTGTTGATTTATACATTTTTGAAAATAAGTTAAAAAGATGTGTATTGACAAAATTTGCCAAAATAATTCGAGTTTAGATCAAGCTATAAGTGATTTTTATGATTTTTAGCGTTGAAATGGAGGGGTATCCCCGAATTTCAGAAAAACTGCCTCCATGAAACAAAATAAATTTAGCATAAATATGTTCTTGGAGTTTTCCGCAAAAAAAAACAAAAAACTGTCGCTTTGAAATTTGTTTCACGGGGGTATTTTTTTGTAAAATTCCAAAAATCGAAACGACTTCGCTGATATTATTTTCATCTTCACCCGTACGTTAATTTTCGTTGTAAATGTATAAGCTACTGCGTGGTTCAGTGGGTAAGGTCGTCGAATTTGATATTTAAAGATGAGTCCTTTTTTAAAACGACCTGGTTCGAATCTCTCACGAACACAATTTTTTTTTCATATTACGTTTTCCATCTAGATTTTTTTCTTAATTGAAACACACTTCTAGTTTTTATAAATGTTTCAGGTCAAATCTCTGTTTATTACAATGTGCCGAGTTTGAAATAAGCTTCCAACCTGGACACTGTTTAGTTTGTGAATGGGATTCGCTGTAAACACACCAAATACAGCATGTAATACCTGTTTTAATAGTCAAGGTTGCTAACGAGAATTTGTATGTTTTTCTGAGTGAAAGGTGTTGACAAAGGCATAATATGGAGTCTTTCACGAAAAACCGTTGTGAACTTTGCAAATCTCTGAAAGAAAAACTTTAAGGCCAAACAAGGTAAATAAACGTTAAACAGTTTGAGTGGATAAGATGTTATGTATTCCAGTAGCATATTGCTATGGTGAATTAATGTTTTCAGGTGCATGTACATATAATTTTGTTGAACTGTATTAATGCGTATCAAACTTCCCATATTTTGTTTGTGGTCAGAATCATGTACATTTGCTAACTGTTGGTTGTAGAAATGATACATACGAGTAGTATAGAATATTAAATACATATTTGATACACTCGTAACATGTAACCGTATACATTGTTTCTGATACTCTGAAGAGAGAAGAAAAAACCCACAATTTTCACGATTTTACAACTATTGATGTTTATACTACATGTATATAATGTATTGACACATAAAATGTATTAGGCTTGCCCTTAGTACTGGGGAATCCTACAGGTATTTAAATGGCAAATACGCAATATGAGTATAAATATGGATGAAGGTCAGTTCTACATGTACGTCACGAGTGCTAGCACCGAACTCCGATTAGGGAAAATTCCCGCTATGGTGCAACACCCTCTTTCAAAAACGATAGTAAATGCATTGGTTCTTCATATTTATTGCCGGTGCAAACAGATATTAGGTATTTTTACAAACTATGATCTTTCCTCGATCGATCGAGACCGGGCTTGTTAGGTTTTACGTCCTTGAAATATAAAAAGGGGACGAATAAAAATTTGAAGTAGCGATTTTTGGGATTCCGGATTCCTCCCTTGTGTAAATATAGAATAGAGGTCAATTCTTGTCGAGCCCCTGTGCTCCGACAAAGAAAGGAAAATCGTATGGTTGCAGAAAGAATTTACATTTTAACTTGATATTAAATCTAATTCTTTTTGATACCGACGAAATAGCTTTCTCCTCCGTACTTGTCCATTGATGTAAATACTGTACTACCTTATATAGCATATGCAAATAACTTGACAAACGGAAGTTGAAACTTCAGTACATCAAACATGGCGCACAAATATGAATCGAGAAATTGGAATACATGTATATCGAAATTGTTGATAACGGTAGAATAGAGCCTCACAAATCGTAAGTTATAGGTTGTAAAGAAGTAGGTACAGTTTCTAAAGTCATCTGGCCCAAAATATCGATGATTTCAATTGGAGCTCAAACCCTGGCATTCAAATAAGGAATAGATTAAAAAACCCAAAATTCGCTCAATTTGATCAGCAACATGATTTGTGTCAAATGACAAGAACTTGAAGTTGGCATAAAATTGCAAAAATGCCATTTTCAATGAAAATATCCACAAATTCATGGGGTTTTCCTTTCAGAAAACATACAGCGCATGCGTCGAGCAAATTCATATTGAAGCATGTTTTTCATCTTAAAATAATACACAATATATATAATTTTCATTTTGCTCGACAAATGCGCACATCTTTTCCTGAGCAATAATCTGTATGACATTTGACAGTTTTCAGGCTTATTTTGAGAAAAAGGCGGGAAATGTCTTGTTCGTGATGTCATAATGCTATCCATTTAGGAATATCATTCTGATTTTGTTGACATAATATACCGGGGCCCGGTTTTTCGAAAGCTGATTAACTTTAACACAGTGTTAACTCGGTGTTAACTTCTGTGTTAAAGTTAACCATGTGATTAACTGTTTTTCAAAATGCGAGTTTGTGTTAACACTGTGTTAACGTTGTGTTAACTTTAATCCACCTCCAGTACCTGTGTTAAGTCTTAACACAGTAGTTAAAAATGGCCGCCTACTTCATTTTCTGTCCGCCTCAGACCAAAAATCATGAAAATTTCAAAGGCTTAGACATTCTGAGGTGTGTATTGATGCTGAACTATGACGGTGTGTTGTTTATGTTGTCATAAATTCATATATTCGTCAAATCTCATGAAATTTACCTAAGGGGAACATCTAATGGAAAAAACTAGTACAGTTGGATGATGGTGTTACACTTTTCTGTCAGTGGCAATATCTTGCACGCATCTATAGATACTTTTGGCAGAAACTTTCAATAAGGGGGGGGGGGGTGTCAATAAAACTCGTATTATATTCACTTATATGAAATCCTGCAACAGGACCCATGCTTAAGATATAATTTTACCTAATTTTGGCTTCCAAATGTCAAAGTGTATGCAGGCCCTTAGTTCATGATGATAATCTCCATTGAAACACCAACTTTAAAAACACTATCGTCTGCACTGGCCTTGACCTTTTGAAAATCCCTTGTATCATTTACAACTGATTCAAATGAAGATTTGCATGCATGAAACGTACATACATGTATTTTCTTTTTGAAGGCTATCTAATATGAACAGTATTCAATTTAGGCTAATACAGAATAGTTGTTAACACAAACTTAGGAAGAGTTTTTCATTGTTGATATTCCAGATTAATCTCCCTTAGTAGAAATGGAGTGGTGGATCAAGTGTTATGTTTAAAATAAAAAGAATATTAAAATAAATAAATGCATAAAAAGTACATAGATATAAAATGCTATAGATATGTATGTGAGCAGACTATCATAAGGTAAATTTATTTATCATTTTCTTCATGAATATCTTTAACTGTTTTGGGGAAAATAAGACTTTTAAAGAGTATTAAAAAAAAAAAGTTAGATATTCTTAGAAATTTAGAATTTTTTATAGGCTAGCATCGTCGTTAAACCCCTCCCATAAATTTTCTCCAATTATGAATCAAACAAAATAGAAAACCATGTTTTATTTCCTAGTCCAAAACATGTAGCACCTCACCCCCTTATTTCTGACAACATACGTTTGCTGTTATTTTTACATGCAAAGTCTGACACCCCCCTTTCCCGCTTCTTCATATCATAGCACCAGTGATTGGTAGTTGAAATGTAAGCTTGAACTGAACCCGTATATTTTACTGATAAAGGATGAAACCGACCCCCTCCCCCATCACGCAACTTAGGATTTTAGGTTCGGCTCGTACAGAACAACTCATTTTAGGAGGGGGGGGGTGTATAAATTATTTTGTTTTGGCTTGTCAAGTATTTTCAGACAATTGTGAAGTCAACTTGTTCGACTCCCTATAAACCCCCACTTTGATAAACTATGCAATGAGCCTGCTTTCTACAACATAAGCACCGTTTTTCTCAACTAGGCTTCTAAAGGCCTAGTATATATCATTATATCCAATACCTCTATGATTATTCAAATTGAATAGACTAATAAATGCATTTATAAAAGTATAAGTGCATGGCTCACAGTCACTGTCATGTATTTTGAAACAAAACAATACATGAACATTTCATCAGCTATCTCCCACAAACAAGACTTTTATTTACTCCTGCATTCTTATTGTTTACATAGGAAGTACATGTGCATTATGGGTAATCAAATGATTAGCAAGTGGTTACCTCGGTTAACACAGTGTTAACTAATCAATGTGTTAAATTGCTTTCGAAAAACAGAATTTAATCATTGTGTTAGCTAATCACTTGGTTAGGAGTTAACACTGCGTTAAACTTAACCACTGTGTTAAAGTTAACCAGCTTTCGAAAAACCAGGCCCTGGCATATATTTTACTTTCTTAAAACCCTGATTAAGTTTAATTCCAGACACATTTTATAGAGAGAAATTTTTTTGGGCCTTTTTATGTAGACAATCGTACCTTGTTCTTTATATATTGACTAAGAACATAGAATATAATTTTATTTACGTAAAGAAAGCCAGGAAATGTTTAGAATGAACGAAAATGTTGCGGGAGCGAAACACTCCCGCATTTGCACCATTACGGAGATCCTAAGGAGTTGTACCCCCCCCCAAAAAAAAAAACATCGGAGAGGGCTATATTATAGCAGCTAATTTCAAATGTGTTATCCAGATTGAAGATTTCGGTGATTCCGATGCGGAAGATGGATATTTTGATTTCTCGTATTTTTTGTTTTGTTTTTGTATCTTGCTTATTGTTACCAATAAGACGTGTTCCTCAATAGGTTTCCATCCCCTTATATGATATCCTATTACTACAGACATCAAGCTGTAAGTCCAGCTATGATTCATTATGACGAGTATATATGTTAACCAATCAGATTGCCTACGTCCGGCAGAGCAATATGTATTATAGAAATATAACAAGTCACAAGTGTTAACCAATTGATTTCAGAATATTAATTATGTTAAACCACATTAGGATTGGTCTATCACACCCATGCGTATCTGCATGGTTTTTTTTTATATTAGTCACAACATTAAACAACAACAACAACAAAACAACAATAAAGTGATATCCAGTTTTTGGATAAATATTGTTTTCAATGTTGAAACTAACGTAACCACAAACAGACCTAACCGGACAAAAAGAAAAGTAGCGCAGAAATGTGCGCCCAAATCTTCTTCTTATTTGGAATGATATAAATGGCGGGAATTAGAAATAAATTCTAAAGTTAAACCGCCGTATAATGGCTGAAATATTGCCATAACGGTGTTAAATCCATAACGATCAATCATAAAATTTAACTTTTGATTATTGATTAATAGGAAATATGACGAGTTTTACAACCCAATCACAATTTTCCAATATTCTTTTAGATTAATTTGAGCTTTTCAATTTCTTAATGTCATGCTGCAACTCAGCTCTATATCTTTTGAATGATTTATTCAAAATTGATTTATATTGTCTTTGCGCATTTTTAAATTCAATTTTAGACACGTTACTTCGGGAACTTCCATATGATTTGTATTTGCGTCGAATTTTCCTACATTTTCTAGCTTTATAACATTCAACGTTAAACCATTGTTTTGTTATGTTATCCGTAGTAACCTCTCTATAATGTGGTAAAACAGTGCCAAATGTATGCTTAGCTGAAGATAACAATAGTACTATTATCAATGCTTTTGTTACATTGTTTGACAGATAGCATTTTATTATATTACAATTGTTTGAAGTTGAAATCTCTTTTCTGACTAGGAAGATATTTTGGTGGCGGAAATCCAATTGTCATTGGATTTTATGGCAAAATTTTAAGGTGCCACTTTAATTTTCTATTTTATTATGTTTGTATTTAACAAGATTTATAAAAATTAAGGAGATCTTGTTTAGGTTGTCTGTGTTGTAATTTTGATACTCGGGGATCTTCCTATTGTAAAGGTTGTAAATAAGTTGTCATTAATAAATGACAATTTTCAAGCAACAATATGTATTCTGTTGTTAAAGCTGACATGAATTAATAAATACGTACACATTTCTCATCTTATCCGCTATATTTCTCTCAGGTAGCCTAATTTACTCAACCCGTTTATACCCCAAATGTGATTGTCACATCTGAGTGATTTTTCTAGGTGGACTCGACCAGTCCACATCTCCGATAGTAATATAAAGGGAATGAGAAATAAACAAAGTCACATTTTAAGGTAAGGTTCGCAACAACAGGGAGATAACTCTTGATATACCTCAATGCACTTCGCGCTTTATGACGTCATAATGAAAAAATGCGTCACGTCATAGTTGCATCCAATCGGATCACGCGCTCGTCCTTTTCCGTAACCGGTAAGAACACTCGGACGTGGATCGGCGCAAGAATTGCATCAAATCGATGCATTTCTTCGCCGGAAGCGCGCCCGTGGATGAGTGTTAAAAGGCCAGAACCGAATTCCTGAATAATATGTTATTTATATTTTCACCACAGATTCAGTTTTGGTATCATTAACGTCTTATTCACTCTAATACATAACATGTAAGTGGAAATTGATAGTGGTACAATACCTTAGATGTGTATAATATCTTAGATGCATTTGAAAGTTCACGTTCCATAGTGTAACGTACGACTGTGACGTCAAAGTTACGTTTACGTATACGTAGCAACCAACTCTGATGGCGTCGATCCACATACGAGGTTCATTTGCGGTTACGGAAATAGCCGAGTAGTTACGACTGAGTTGCATCGTGGGGAAATGTCATAATATTTACTTGTTATCTACTACCGCTGTCAAGTGTCAAGCGGCGTATGTGTAAATCTCGATCTGTGACAAAATAATAATAATGTTTCTCAAATGATCATTCATAGATCATTTTCTTGGATATTATAAAAGTCTACAATTTTTTATATTATACATATGTAGTATGTGCTACGGGTAATTTCCATTAAAATTATGTTGTGATCATGGCATGTAATACATTGTAATCTCTACGAATAGGGAAAGTAGGATTTATTTTTATGCTGTTATAATCAATCATTGTTTGTGAATAGTATCCTCAAAGACAAGGTTCGACATTAACGAAGCTAGGAATTTTTGTTCCCAAGCATTTTTAAAATAATCAAGATTATTTGATGCATATCAAATAGACCACAATTAATTAAGATTGGCTAATACAGTTCGTACCGTTTACGAAATAAACCTGGTTCGAACTATCTTGCTTTTACAATTCCGCCTAACGGGGAACGAGTTAACTTTTCATTCTGCTCAAACCTTAGATTCAACACATTGTGAAAAATGATTTTCTTAATGACAATCCATTGCCATCGAGCTAATTTATTAACATCGTGCAATCGTATACGCGGCCAAACAATCCTTTACCAGTGCAGCAACAGGATGAAGCCAAAAAAAAAAAAAAAAAAAAAAGAAAGGGACAGATAGAAGCAATACCGATCAATTGGTTTTTGTTTGGTTTTGTCCATGGTGAAGATAACGAACTGTGACCTATCTAATTCCTATAAGCAATACAATAAAACATCTCATCCAACAATGGAATCGTCACCACTGTCGGCGATGGGTTGCCTAACTTTGGCCTGAGTTCGGCGTTTTCTCGGCCTCTTAGCGGGCAGCCTCAGCGATTTTTATCGTGCCACCGCCCCGCCTGCTGTGACTCGGACCCGCGGTTTAATTTGAAGGCCTGTTACAACTGCGATGGGTGATGTGGACCTTTCTATCCTGGATCCCCACGGGACTTGAGTCCGAGACTTGGAGGGCAAGACAGTGAAGCACGGCAACGTTATGGTCACCCCCCCCCCTTTTAAATGCAGGAGGTACCCATTCAGCCGGTGATGGAGGTTTAATCCCAGGCGAACGCTACTCTCCTTTCTCAAGGTCAACTTGAATAGAATCGTCTCCACTGTCGGCGATGGGTTTCCAAATTTTGGCCTGTGCTCGGCCGCTTTGCGGGGAGCGATTTTTATCGTGCCACCACACACGAACCTTTCTAATCCGAATCTCCACGGGACTGGAGCTCGGGACAAGGACGGCATACCAATAAGGCAGTGAAGCACGACAACGCTGGTCCTCCCCATAAGGCAGGAGGTACCTATTCAGGCGGCGATAGTCGTCTAATCCCTGACGAAGGCTACCATCCCTTCTCAAGGTCAACATGGTGAGTCGCTGCATTTATTTGATATTCCTTAATATTCACTTAGTTCAAATTTTACCGGCTGTCGTAAAGCACTCGCACAACATAGCCCATAGGGCGATACCATACTCAGACTTAGTTTCTATATGTATCTTCTGGCAGCCGCCATATGTCAATTCATATCCTGGTCATGTCCTACACCACCTAATATACCTAGCATCGCCGGTGCTCTATTATTATGTATCCCAATGGCAAACCTATGGCACAATTTTGATTGTATCTATTTGGCCAAAATGCCATTCATGATTCAAGGCACTTGGTTAAAGGGCACATCTCGTGTTTTCAAAGTATACAGAATTATATGCATTTTCTCTTCCTTATGCTTATAGAAATTAATTGTAATAGTTCGTTCGCTGAAGTATTGCGATAATTAGCCACAATACGGACTTAAATCTAAGTCCCGATGTCAAAAAGCCTAGTTAATTAGATAGGTAGTCACGTGCTACAGTGACGTCATATGCGACCTTCGTCGATCAACCTGTTGTAAAAGTAGTGTTAGATATTTTTTAAAAATGGGGTTTTAGGGGCCTAATTTATTTACCATGGATAACGATGTTGACAAATTTCCCGCGTCTTATATCTTTTAGCCACCAGTGCATACAAATAGCGACCCAAATGTAGCGAGGAAAGCGAGTATGAAATCTGCGAGTAAATGCAAGGTGAAGACAACGAACAGCGATCAATCTCATAACTCCTACAAGCAATACAAAATAGATAGCTGGGCAAACACGGACCCCTGGACACACCAGAGGTGGGATCAGGTGCCTAGGAGGAGTAAGCATCCCCTGTCGACCGGTCACATAAATATTATGTTTACATGGGATCACTGTCGAAACACTAATTGGTAATATCATTTCTGTAAACAACTGTAATTAGCGTTGTTGCTTTTCTAGAATAAACAGTGCAATTATTATTAAATTTATTTTTGGAGAAGTTAGATAGACCTAAATTATGATACGATTGTGTATCATGGGCATTGACTGTCACGGGTGCATTTCGGGGGTAAAATAATAATAATAATAATGAAAATGATCAAACTTATGGTGAAAATCACAATACTTTTAAATTGTTTTATTCAAGCAATTTTATTAATCATTATTTTTTGTTATCTACACGTTGTTACTTAGGAAGTGGGAGCGCGGCGTGCTGTTGTTGTAAAAAATGAAAACATTAGCCTATGATTCAATTCAAAGTTGGGAAATATCATATTTTATTATTTATAATTGAAATTCAATTATCTTTTATCTTTAAATTTCTTTTTTAAAACTACCAGTTGGTAGACACTGCTAGCGAAGACGGAATTCAGACTTCAAAATTACTCTTAGAATTTTCTGCTGAAACTCTTCAGAATCAACCGGAATCCTTTAGAGGTATTCCAGTTTCAGTTATGGGCCGCCGTAATTTTCCTCCAGTAGGACTGGGAGATGGTTTGCTAAATTTTGTCAAATTTTTGCTTTCCATCAAAGGAGTTTTCAAGAGCTGACAAGTCTTATAGTCCGCCTGAACTGCGACCACTTTGTTGTTAATCTTACGTCACCTTTGAGATTTCACATTTTGAAATGGTCATTTCAGAATTCAGTCTAATTTTGGTAAGGAATCCTGAAGTTTTAGCTATTCCCTTGAAAAATGCAGGAAACTCAAATAATTTACAACTTCATAATCACTATCAAAATGTGTCAATTTGGTGATACCAGTGACATCTTGGTTAAGTCGCCATTGCTTGAGAGTACGAAAGGGGGTTCGAAGGGGGTAGCATAGAGATAAATGCTCTCCCATTGTGCCTGGATGAGTGTGCACGTCGCCCACTCCGCAGAATTGAGATGACCTTGTTAATTTATTACCTTCGAGGTTACACTTTTTGCAATGATCAACTTCAAATTCAATCTAATTACTGGTCGGAAATCCTGAAAGTTTTAGATATTACCAAAAAATTGCAGGAAATTCAGGTAATCTTCAAGTTGAGAGCGATTACCGAAATGTGTCAATTTGGTGATAACTTGGTCTTAGTAACCATTGCTTGAGAGTGCACAGGGGGTTCGAAGAGGGGAGAGCAGAGATAAACGCTCTCCCCTCGCGCCTGGGCGACGGACGAGGGTGCACGTCGCCCACCCCACTGTTTAAGTGCCTCCAATTTCAAGTATGCATGAAGAAATGAAAAAAACGAACAAATATCAACTTTTGTGGGGGACATTGTTCCAATGTCTGTGGCGGACTGGGGAGTGCGTTGGGGTAGTTGATCACTAATTCTGCGCCAAAACCGGCTCACCTCCCCACCTACTACTAAAGCAGGGGGCAGGTATTTCACGTGTACCCTCCATACGACCACTAAACTAGGTCAAGGGTCAGTGGATATTCATAGAAAATACTAATTTCTTGCATAAGTTGCTAAAGTTTAATTTGTGGGGCTCTCAGCTAGTTCATAGCTGGGGCCACATCCACCTCCTACTCAGGGAGGGGATGCTACAGGCTGGTGCATGTTGCGACAACTGTAGGAGGGTCTACAAGCTTGCTCCGCACTTGCTAATTAAACCAGGTAGCACGCAGGAGACCGGTGAGATGCGCAGAGATTTCTACCTCCCTTAGAACGTGGGGACTCGTTCAGGTTCGGGCACCTATGTCGACATAGGGCCCCCTGTGTTGCTCCTACTTTGGTAGTCAAACTGGCACACTGGCCGCCTCCCCAGTTCCCCACAAAAAGTTTGCATGCGACCCTTTCCACCATATATGTAAATTTGCATCCTGTTTCTGATCCAATTAATAAATATTAAACTTGTATCACTCTTGTCATTCCAGCTGCTAAGCAGCCTTTGAGGGATTACAGGGCAGCCAGTTAAGCTTCGACACACCTACTGGTCTATTCAGATATTAGGTTAAGGTCACTATTCAATTCGGGCAGTAGGTCAGATGTCCTGCGGCTGGTTGTGCTGTATATTAAGTTTAATTTAGCACAATAGCTTCTCTAGGTAAATTTAACATACCCTAGGTCAGGTTATGATCATGAAGCCAATTCTTTTATTAATAAACCTGACAATGCTCTCCAATTACATGCACGTTTTATTTCAATGCTAAGACATCTTAGTACTTGCACTGATAGAGCGATTTACCGCATGGACTTTGAAATGTAGAAAACGCGAGTGATATGAATAAAAAAGAAAGAAAAGAAGGGTCTTCTCTAGTATATCTTAACATAGTCTTAATTTTGTCCGAGGAACATCTGATAACGTCGACATAAAACAGATTTATTAGTGTCATTTTTACTAACTTTACGTTAACCCCCCCCCCCCCCCCCCCCCCCCCCCCCCCCCCCCCCCCCCCCCCTTAGGTTCACCACTAACCGGGCTTTATAGTGTCGCGAAGGTTACAGTTGTATGTTGAACTATGTAAACAAACATCAAGCAATGGAACAAGAATAGGGAATTTATTTCAAAGATGTAGTATATAAGACAGGTTCGGGCTAATGTAACAATGGATTTATGACGAAGCAGGACCGTGGAAAACCCGCCAAGATATTGAAAATATTGTATTGTATTTAGAAATAAAAAAACTCAACATCTTAATTTCTAATAAATGTGATACTACAATACTTGACAATTAAATATAAATATCATTTTTGGGCTGGAATTGTATCTTATTCATGAAAATGCTCAATGCACTCTTCAAAAGTTGTACAATTATAAAACAAAGTGACAAATCGCATAAATGAAATAATTCTTTTTAATCTGTTACCATGGAAACAAAGCCCGGTGGGTAGTAATTATATATGCTTTCTTAAATGTTTATGGTCCAAATATTATATTTAAAGTGAATTTTTTCTGACGTAGGTCTTGTAAAGCTGCTCAATATGCATTTTTGTTGCCATAGCAACCGATTTAAATTTTATTCAAGATATAAAAAGTGTTATTTTTTGTGTTTTAAATAACATTTTTCTACCAATTAGTATAATCTTATAGATGATACCCTTTTAAAAATTCTACCAGCTTTTTACCCCATAAGTTTGCCTCGTGTAGTTTTTATACCACTAGTATTCCCTTTTGTACAAAGATCCCGAAAATGTAAAACATCACAAAAATAAGCCCATCTGGTCAAAAAACGACACGGGCAATTGTTTTTAAAAAGTCAATTTTTAAAAGATAAATTTCTACTGAACATACTGATATGCAACATGACTTTGTTTGCTACATGTCAAAATGTCACAAACCTTACCTTAAAACATCGTTTAGCTCAAAATTACAAAATATTTATTGTATACCAATGAAACATTCTGAAAGTTTAGATAATTTAGACAAAAGTGCAAATAAAGCTTTTCTTGCAAGTGCATGCAAGTATTTGCAGTTTCTTATGAAATAAATGTGGAGAAATCATTTGCCAATTACATACTGATAGAATGGAATAAGCTAAGAGCATAAAATATATCATTTATGTATATCAATTCTTGCAAAATACAGGTGCATGCGATATGCATAACATGTAATGCATATGGCATACTCGCCCCCCCCCCCCCCCCCAACCGTATTAAATGCGGACATCTATTCAACAGGTATCGGAGATGTGCACTTACCGAAAATATTAGATTCTCTTTATTCTGATAAATCCACGAAACAAAATTATAAACTCCATTTGTATCTCGTTAGAACTTTACAACACGTTGTCATTCCATTATACAGACTGCGACACACTTCACCCGTACCAAACAGAATGTCTTCAATCAGGGGAGATGTCGGAGTCAAAAAAATTCCTGTATTGAATGCTTGTCTGGTCAGGGGTTTTGCAGTTTATAGAAATACTGCGTGCAAAATTAAAAATTTATCAATGATCATATTATACAAACTTGGATATATAAATAAGGGAATAATGATCGAAAATATACATCTGTGTGAAAATACGCAAACATTTGCAATCCATAATAAACAGTTGATTACACAAATACACATATAAAGGAAATATATAAACGAAAATACAGTTTTATTGTCTCTTTGGGAACCACATAATTACGGTCTCTGCATGTCCATATTCATTGACTGAACAAGAGAGAGAGAGCGTCCTATTTCATGTACAATATATCATTTCACAGAAGGAAAGAAAATTGATCACTGATATAAATGTAAGCTTACAAACAATAAAAATTTCCAGCTATTTTTACCAATTTTGATCTACCAGATGCGCATTTCGACAAATAATGTCTCTTCAGTGATGCTCAACCGAAATGTTTGAAATCCGTAATAACAATGAAGTTTTAGAGCTATTCAATATAGGGGAAAACAGTGTGCCAAAAAAGTGGAATCAAATTCGTCTAAGGGTAAAAGCTATGCGTGATGGAGATAATCCTTAATTTAGAAATGAATTTCTAAATTTTATAACAGCAATTAAATATATGTCTGTATTTTCAAGCTAGTAACGAAGTACTTAGCTACTGGGCTGTAGAGACCCTCGGGGACTAACAGTCCACCAGCAGAGGCCTCGACCCAGGGATCATAATGTAAAACTTATACGGTACCAATTTTGATGCACCAGATGCGCATTTCGACAAATAATATCTCTTCAGTGATGCTTAACCGAAATGTTTGAAATCCGAAATAACAATGAAGTTTTAGAGCTATAATAGGGAAAAACAGTGTGTTCTATTAAAAAAAAAATGAAATATGGCAGATTAACTGAATGCTGATTTTATATTTCGAGTGATTGAGATCCTCCCAGGAAGAGGACCATCTCTAAATACAACTGGGTTTAAGCATAGAGGATAAGATGAGCGTTGCATCAGAGCTGTGACTGGACCAATTACAGGAACGCTATCGGAATATGACATGCCTGATTGTATGGAAAGCCGATTGAAAATCGTGGCTGGTCATGTTTGCAATCCTGACTTGGCCAGGATAACATATCCTGGCCGACCAGGATTGATTTACAATGAAATATATAGAACATGACCTAGGGGTCCCCTATGGCTTTCCATATGATTGTGACATTTGGTCATCCCTCTTGGGACAAGCAACGGTTTTCCATACCAAGGGTGCAACCACGTGCAGTCTGTTGTCTCTGGATGGTCAACAGGTACAAGTTGCATATACATGTATAGGAATTTCCATTCCCTGTAATATTAGTGTGTTCTTAACTTTATCATTGTCTAGCAATGTTATGTGTCTCAAATTCAAGTACATTGTACATTGCTCTTGTCGTTGAGATTCTTTGCAGATAGTTATATAGTTGAAGTGAGAAAGGGGAGTTGAAATTTGTTTTATTTACTGTACATAGCTTTCCTTGACATATAATCCTAAGTTAGTTTGATGTAGATGCATGATGTTCGAGTGGGTGCTGCTGGGGTAACATGGTGCTATGGGTTGGAAGATGCATCATGAGCAGTTCAGCCACGGATGTTTATATTGTCACATTGTCAATGAATCAGCAATTTGTTATTGTTTATATACTCCTCAACAACCCATGGACACAATGTTGGGCATGACTTTCATTTAGGCTTTCAATTACAGTTACCATGTGATCTATCTGATTTGGCGTTATATAGACACAAGTGCAGTGGGAAGCTTCCATATATCTTGGTCCCCCCCCCCCAAAAAAAAACAAAATTGACAATGTATTGGGGCCCATCATAGCTGTCTTGCTATTTTGAATACCCAAACAACAATTCCTCTTATTTTCTTCAAGATTTGTAATGGGCTTTCTCTTGAATTTATGTTTACTGGTCCCATTCTAGTTTATATACCGTTATCTACGATGGTTGATATATTACCAAATTAGGACAGGGAACAGGCGCGGATCCAGAAATTTTTTCCAGGGGGGGGGGGGTCGAACCTTTTCACAAAATCGAACCCGTGATATAATGTTCAATCCTTTATTTTCCAACTCTCGAAGGAAACGCTCTATATAACCACTACACAACGCGGGCGACCTTTTTGTCTTGTATTGATGTTTTCGGGTAGGAAGTGTTATTTAGCTAAAGAGACTTGACTGAAATAATCTTCGTTTTCCTTTCCTGATAAATGATTGTACAATTTCCTTTGTCAATTTCTAATGAATGGTGAATATGCATTAGTGCAAGCCCAGTCAATATGTCCTCTTGCATAGTACTGCGCATGTAACTCTTGATGCGTCTTAATCCAGAAAAGGATCTTTCGGCCTCATATGTTGTGATAGGTAAAACACATCCAATGTGAAGAAGAATTTTCACGTTCGGGACCATTACAAAGTTTAAAAGATTGAGCAGATTGCAGAGCTTGTCTGAAGTTTCTTTGCTCATGTTAACACAATAACGTCTCCAATCTCTGAGTTCTTTCTCCAAGTCCTTTACAGAAAGACAAGGCAGGTCGCTCCCCCAAAATATTAGTTCTGAGGCAAGTTTGGACAATTCCTCGTGTGAAATATTTGTCACATTGACAGGCAACAAAGAGCATATCGAATATGCCGCCAGATCTTCTTTCTGAAACCTTGTATTTAACTCACTGAGGAAAAGGTCCAGAAATGGAATGGCCACGACAGATCTATAATAATCTCTTGGATTACTTGTGGAGACATTTTCTCTGTGTTCCTGCTTGGAGCAAACCCTTTGGGTTTTAATCACTATAAAAAGGTCGTCTGCAATTTGTTTTGCATCTTCAAAGCAAGACTCCAATTCGGTATCTACCGCTCTACGAATTTCTTTGATCCTATCTACGTGTTCCTCAATTAACTTACTTGCAGTGAAAATGTCAATATCTCTTTTTTGAAGATTGAGAGTCAAAGGCTTTATTGTATCTAGGACATACCTTACAAACACAAATGTTATCAACACAGAGAAGGACGTCATCGAAGCCAAAAGCCCCTGTGCTGTCACATTAGTTTGTCTATCTCAAGACCAGTCTTCACTGGTACTTTCATCAAGGTTTTGATTGAGAATATGCTGCAGACATTTGATGACGAACTTGTACATAGTGTAGAACACATCAAAGCAGATATGACGCTCAACCCACCTATTCTTACAGAGTCCAACTAGTTTCTTCCTGGAAAAATCTACAGACCCATCATTTTCTATAATAGTCTCAAGAAACCCTTGTCGTTTACGGGAACTGTCAAAGAAAATAAACACTGAATTAAGGACATCTATCATAAACCTCACAAGGGGCAATTTGCAGGCTGAAGCGATGCTCAGATTCAATACATGACTCCGACAGTGTGTGTACAAAGCTAATTGGTTTAGAGACTTGATTCGTCCCTGACACCCCCGTTTTTCCGATGCCATTGCTGCTGCACCATCGTATGCTTGTCCTCGCATGTTCTCAATCGGAATTGCAAGCAAGCGGAGGATTTCAATAAGTTTATCAGCAATTGCTTCCCCAGTAGTTCTGCCTTTATTTGCAAAGTCAAGAAATTCCTCCTTAATGATGGCAGGGTGTTCTCTAGTATCTAGAAATCTGAGACACAAGACTAAAACTTCTTTGTTAGCGTACTTGTCAGTTACCTCATCGGCTATGATGGAATAAAAAACCCTCCCTTGTAAACCCTTCAAACGTTTACCTGTGATGTGATTTCCAATGAGTTGGATAACCTCATTCTGAATGATTTTGCTGGTATATAGGGCATTCTTTTTTGCTTTTTGTAGATGAGACCAGAGCTGCTCATCATGCTTTGCCAACAGCTGTAATATTGCCAGGAAATTACCTTTATTTGAGGAATCACTTGTGGTATCATCTCTGTGTCCTCGGAGAGGAATATTTTGTTTCCCACAAAGAATGATCGCATCTACTATTTTCTCAAGCAACTTTATGTTGTGCTGATACTGTGCCTGATTTTGCTGATTGAGTTTATACGGAAGAGACGAAGATGGCACTTCGGATGTCATCTTGGTTGTGTGATAAACAGATTTGGCACTCTTGTGGTGTTCTGAATTTTGATCCTTTAAAAGGGCAGATGTTTTTCCAAGGGCTTTCTTATACGCAGTTAAAGGTTGGGTAACAAATGTATTTTGATGTTGGACATCTGACTGAGGGAACATGACACAAAACTTACACAGACCGCCATTTAACAGTTTGCTGAAGGTCAACCATGAAAACTGATTCATCCAAGAAGATTGAAATGATAAAGTCTTTTTGAGTTCACCCGTATTCGTTGTTTGAGCACGGCCTGTTTTTAACTTGGCGACATCGTCTGGCAAGGGTTGATTCTGAATATAACTTATCTTTTCAGATGAGGACATTGTGTTCAACTTTATTGCACCTGTTACAATTTTACCAAGATCAGAAAAATCCGAATCGTTTTATATTTATCATGTTCTGTTGTCTTAATAAATTCATTGTGATCAGATTTAATGTCCGTCTTTTCATTTTGTGAGTCCATGGTGATTTCCGGGGTATCATCTGAATCAATACAAAGTTTAGACTTTTTATGGACAGGCTTCATTGGATTCAGTGGGTAAAACTGGGAAACAAACCACAAAATGATTTGGTGACCAATTGTTTGGGTTGCTATTTTCAGTGTGTGACCACATGATGTAGATGGGGGAACCCTGACGTATCTTTTCATCTGAAAATGGCTTTATTTCTTGATGAAGAAAATGTCTGTTTACAGCAACATTTTGTATTGTTGGATAAATGCTATATATTGGATGATTCGGGGCATTTGCCGCTGCGAAAAAATGAATCAAAGAACAATATTCCCCTGATTTGATTGAATTTAGAGTTTCATTTTGAATCGACTTGAGAAAATTCCCCGGTACAAGTGATCTGTCCGATACTGACGTCTCCACAACATATTGTACACTTGTGGGATGAGAACAGATCTTGTCGTAAGTTGCCTGTGACGCATACTTTCTCGAATTTTTTACAAGTTTTAATACGGTCATGACACGAAGTTCGATATGTCTCTCTTCATGACCAAAAATGGCTTTAGATAGGGCCCTATAGAAGCAATTGCCATCCCCGTACACTTTCACAGGACAAATATCTACTGGGCCATCTTCTGGATAAAGAGCCTCGGCAATTTTGTCCAGATTACCATCTCTGGGCAATATATCGAACCTCAATACACTCAGATCATAGGTGTAGTCTTTCTTGCAACTTTCGTATTTTAAAGATACATTGAGCTGCAAGGCTTGCCAGCCTTTTGCTGCTGCTTTCAGTAAAGAGGCATGTAAAAGATCAAAATCCCTTTCACCCATGATATATTTTGCATCTATTACTAAGCAAGAGTTAAAATTGGAAGGAAATGATAATCGGATTATTGTGAGAGAATTCTATTAATATTTACTTAGAATGATAAACGAATACTAGTATGTCACATTGAGTCTGGAGCAGAGGTATACTAAAGCCGATGACTTTATGACGATGCAGTAGCATAATGACAAGATTATGACGTCAATCCCTCGTAATAGGATATTAAACAAATCGTTCCTGTTTAGATTCGTTTAGAAACTCGAATAACATTTGTGATTTGATTCTAACCTCAGAATGACATTATAATACTAAGAAAGTTTATTCAGAAATATTTGTAATATAATAACAGTCAACTCATTATTCTTATAAATCGTTATATTGTAATTTTTTTTTTATCTTTGCAAATTCCATGGGGGGTCCGGACCCCCCCCCCCCCCCCTCTAGATCCGCGCATGATGTACACATATACAGACATATCACATATTCACAAAGGAATACAAATAAAATAAGTATGTCAACCCTTAAGACGTTGACAGAGGTGTAAGGGACAATAACTCTGGGTAGAGATTGAGAGGGAGGACTTTTTAAATGCGGGTTTGAATTGTTGCGCACATGAATTGAATGAACAATATACGGACAGTATATTTAAAGGCAAACACTTGCGTGCGGGTATTACTGTCTTATAACAGCATCAAGTCTAAGTTTCAATACGGAGAGAGATCATTATGTAAGAGAAAAATACATTTAATTTGGAGCTCCAAGTGACTTCCTAATGATCAAATTTTATATCAATAAATATAACATAACTAATACATCCAATTATTCAAAATTTGTTCTTGAATTCATTTCAATTATATTAAGGTTAACAACTTAGACACGTAACATGCATGTATATATATACACAGACATATCACAGATTAACAACTTAGAAACATAACATGCATGTACATATACACACAGACATATCACAGATTAACAACTTAGACACATAATATGCATGTACATATATACACAGACATATCACAGATTAACAACTTAGACACATAACATGCATGTACATATACACACAGACATATCACAGATTAACAACTTAGACACATAACATGCAGGTATATATATACACAGACATATCACAGATTAACAACTTAGACACATAACATGCATGTATATATATACACAGACATATCACAGATTAACAACTTAGACACATAACATGCATGTATATACACACACAGACATATCACAGATTAACAACTTAGACACATAACATGTATATACACACAGACATATCACAGGTTAACAACTTAGACACATAACATGCATGTACATATATACACAGACATATCACAGATTAACAACTTAGACACATAGCATGCATGTACATATATACACAGACATATCACAGATTAACAACTTAGACACATAACATGCATGTATATATATACACAGACATATCACAGATTAACAACTTAGACATATAACATGCATGTATATACACACACAGACATATCACAGATTAACAACTTAGACACATAACATGTATATACACACAGACATATCACAGGTTAACAACTTAGACACATAACATGCATGTACATATATACACAGACATATCACAGATTAACAACTTAGACACATAACATGCATGTATATATATACACAGACATATCACAGATTAACAACTTAGACACATAACATGCATGTACATATATACACAGACATATCACAGATTAACAACTTAGACACATAACATGCATGTATATATATACACAGACATATCACAGGTTAACAACTTAGACACGTAACATGCATGTACATATACACACAGACATATCACAGGTTAACAACTTAGACACATAACATGCATGTACATATACACACAGACATATCACAGGTTAACAACTTAGACACATAACATGCATGTACATATACACACAGACATATCACAGGTTAACAACTTAGACACGTAACATGCATGTACATATATACACAGACATATCACAGATTAACAACTTAGACACATAACATGCATGTATATATATACACAGACATATCACAGGTTAACAACTTAGACACGTAACATGCATGTATATATACACACAGACATATCACAGGTTAACAACTTAGACACGTAACATGCATGTACATATATACACAGACATATCACAGATTAACAACTTAGACACATAACATGCATGTATATATATACACAGACATATCACAGGTTAACAACTTAGACACGTAACATGCATGTATATATACACACAGACATATCACAGGTTAACAACTTAGACACGTAACATGCATGTACATATATACACAGACATATCACAGATTAACAACTTAGACACATAACATGCATGTATATATATACACAGACATATCACAGGTTAACAACTTAGACACGTAACATGCATGTACATATACACACAGACATATCACAGGTTAACAACTTAGCAATAAATGTGTAATATGTTTGCACCAATGGGATCAATATTGAACCAGTAAATACTTTTTTTTTTTTTTTTTTTACCAGTAAATACTTGGTTGTAGCATCCTGCACAGTTGTACTGAAAAGGTCAGGAGCTAACTTCCTTAAATCAGAAAATTTAGATATCATTGATATAATTTCGCAGAAGAAGGATATGTATAAAACTCTCAATTAAACGAAATCTGATATCTTAGGCCATAGTCGGATATGAAAGTAAGATTCATTTCACGTAATAAACACGGAAATACATACATGAATTTCTATAACGTTAATTGATGGCATTTCTATCAAGTCGGAAAAATAAGAAACGGAATAAAATCAAAAGGTATGTGCGTAGTACCATTTCATAAACTTAATAGTTATTTAAAGGTATTGAAAATCAATATCAACTGCATGCCAGGAGGTATTGTTTTTCTAAAATCATATTTCGAGAATTCAAACTGGCATATTTTGATTTGAATTTGATCACACTGAATCAAAATACAAAAGCATTCGATTTACGCAGTGCATTAGTAACCTAAAATACGATTTCCACAGTTTTTTACCAAGTTCCAATCCTAATATTTGCCACTTAACGTTTGTCATAATTGAGAAATTGTGATTTATATTTTGCCGTGCTACTCCTTTTGAAAACAAAGGAAGATTGTTCAAAACACCTATCGGGCGCCATATCGTTTTTCATGTGTTTAAAGGTCATAGGAGACGGTTTTTAACAATACCTTTTCTCTCCATAATTTCAACTTTGTTTCATATAGTCCTCATGAAAATGCTTTTTTAAGATTAATAACGATATATATATATATATATATATATATAATATATATATATATATATATATATATATAATTATTATTATTATTAAAACACTTTACACAAACAACTGATATACAATGAGTATATGCACATATTGATTTTCGATACACTTACATGTTTTATACATCACTGAATTATAAGTACATGTATTCAACACATAAATTAGCATATATTATACACAAGCACTATACATCAAGCATAGATATACAAGTATTATACATTGATTTACGTGTCTACATGTATGTACACCCGTTCGTTTGTATATTCGTGTCTATTTTTCAGCCTTGTTTTAAAGATTTACCTATACCCAGTCTTATCAACCTTACAGAAATTTTACTTTATATCAAGACCTTGCTGCCTTTTAGTTTCCAAGGTAACAGATACAATGTCAAGGTCATTGCAATGGACATTTTGAGACAGGAGTATATATAGGGCGACGATTCTTATTTCCTCCGTTAGGAATCAATATAAAATGTACATATAGGGGAAGTTTCCCCGGGAAGAGGGTTTTCTTGGGGGGTATCATATTAGAGAAAACGGGGCTTGGTTTCTTTTGGGGGGATCAAGCTGAATAAGTTTACTAGACGGAATAAAGCCCTTCTCTATAATTCTGTAACTAGAAATCAGCATGGTTGTTAAGTCATCACTTTAAAAGTTATTAAATGATATCAAAATTAACTATTAAACATGTACAAGCTTGTATAACACCTCGAATTAAATAGTTCTGTGGGGGAAAAACTATCCAGTTACGAGAATATCATAGGAATCTTGAAAGTTCCACAAAAATGTATGAGTAGCGGATTAATGTAAGTTTAATATCATATTGTTATCACTTCTCTTCGTGTATTAAGCATTGAAATCATCATCTAATGGAATATATCATATGGATTTACGGCATGTTGGATACAGACAACATACTGTGGAAGAGTTAATATAGGTCAGATCTCATTCATTAACTTAATGATTTTCATGTTAATTGTTGTCTCAGAGTCTGTAAATATTTTATCACTTATCATGTACAAGTGTCTGATCAAGCATGTCGGTATTCTATTCTATCATTTTTCATCCATTCATGCACGAGTTCAGCGTTAAAGGATTCGATGCGTTTGAAGTCAAATTCGGCCCCATGTCCAAATTAAATGATATTCCTCTAAAAAAATTTCATAGGGTGTATGTTTTCATAAAATGATAATCCTGTGTTCGTAAGAAGCTTTACTTATGTATAATACATATGTAAATACAGTATAGTTTACGATAACATTGTTCCAGTTTGACTTTACTTTAGACTATGTCATGAACCCATAATTAATATAATCCATCGTATTTCCCTATTTGTTTGAGTTTGCAAATGTGCACTCTGATTTTTATTCGAAAATTTAGTTGACCCTTCAAAAGTGTTGTGGCGGATGCTACGATTTGAACGACGATTTGTGTAATTGTATTTAGAAATTGTAGACAATTTTACCATTCAGCATTTGGTTTGTGTCATTTATATTTGGATTAAACTGAATTGTTAAAATCTAAAATAAATGAAAACCAAATATGTACATGAAGCTATATTTATGTATGCACTATATGTTCAATTCTTTTCCGAGTGCACTGAAGGTGTGTTCAGCGAAGACACGCACGGAAAACAATGCTACATTGGATTAAGTGAAAAGTGCATGAAATTCATTTCATTTAGAAGTGATGTGAAAATAAATATTAAAAAAGGATCTTCAAAATTGAATAGAACCCCATTCTAGATCCGCGCATGATTGGTGTATAGTACTTTAGTGATATTTTGTGCAAATATATGATATGTCTGTGTGTATATATACATGCAGGTTATGTGTCTAAGTTATTAATCTGTGATATGTCTGTGTATATATGTACATGCATGTTACGTGTCTAAGTTGTTAACCTGTGATATGTCTGTGTGTATATGTACATGTTATGTGTCTAAGTTGTTAACCTGTGATATGTATGTGTGTATATGTACATGTTATGTGTCTAAGTTATTAATCTGTGATATGTCTGTGTGTATATATACATGCATGTTATGTGTCTAAGTTGTTAATCTGTGATATGTCTGTGTATATATATACATGCATGTTATGTGTCTAAGTTGTTAACCTGTGATATGTATGTGTATATATGTACATGCATGTTACGTGTCTAAGTTGTTAACCTGTGATATGTCTGTGTGTATATGTAGATGTTATGTGTCTAAGTTGTTAACCTGTGATATGTCTGTGTATATGTGTACATGCATGCTATGTGTCTAAGTTGTTAACCTGTGATATGTCTGTGTATATATGTACATGCATGCTATGTGTTTAAGTTGTTAACCTGTGATATGTCTGTGTGTATATATACATGCAGGTTATGTGTCTAAGTTATTAATCTGTGATATGTCTGTGTATATATGTATATGCATGTTACGTGTCTAAGTTCTTAACCTGTGATATGTCTGTGTATATATATACATGCATGTTATGTGTTTAAGTTGTTAACCTGTGATATGTCTGTGTGTATATATACATGCAGGTTATGTGTCTAAGTTATTAATCTGAGATATGTCTGTGTATATATGTACATGCATGTTACGTGTCTAAGTTGTTAACCTGTGATATGTCTGTATATATGTACATGCATGTTACGTGTCTAAGTTGTTAACCTGTGATATGTCTGTATATATGTACATGCATGTTACGTGTCTAAGTTGTTAACCTGTGATATGTCTGTGTGTATATGTACATGCATGTTATGTGTCTAAGTTGTTAACCTGTGGTATGTCTGTGTGTATATGTACATGCATGTTACGTGTCTAAGTTGTTAACCTGTGATATGTCTGTGTGTATATGTACATGCATGTTACGTGTCTAAGTTGTTAACCTGTGGTATGTCTGTGTGTATATGTACATGCATGTTACGTGTCTAAGTTATTAACCTGTGATATGTCTGTGTGTATATGTACATGCATGTTACGTGTCTAAGTTGTTAACCTGTGGTATGTCTGTATATATGTACATGCATGTTATGTGTCTAAGTTGTTAACCTGTGGTATGTCTGTGTGTGTATATACATGCATGTTATGTGTCTAAGTTGTTAACCTGTGGTATGTCTGTATATATGTACATGCATGTTATGTGTCTAAGTTTTTAACCTGTGGTATGTCTGTGTGTGTATATACATGCAGGTTACGTGTCTAAGTTGTTAACCTGTGGTATGTCTGTGTGTATATATACATGCATGTTATGTGTCTAAGTTGTTAACCTGTGGTATGTCTGTATATATGTACATGCATGTTATGTGTCTAAGTTGTTAAACTGTGGTATGTCTGTGTGTATATGTACATGCATGTTACGTGTCTAAGTTGTTAACCTGTGATATGTCTGTGTGTATATGTACATGCATGTTACGTGTCTAAGTTGTTAACCTGTGGTATGTCTGTATATATGTACATGCATGTTATGTGTCTAAGTTGTTAACCTGTGGTATGTCTGTGTGTGTATATACATGCATGTTATGTGTCTAAGTTGTTAACCTGTGGTATGTCTGTATATATGTACATGCATGTTATGTGTCTAAGTTGTTAACCTGTGGTATGTCTGTATATATGTACATGCATGTTATGTGTCTAAGTTGTTAACCTGTGGTGTGTCTGTGTGTATATATACATGCATGTTATGTGTCTAAGTTGTTAACCTGTGGTATGTCTGTATATATGTACATGCATGTTATGTGTCTAAGTTGTTAACCTGTGGTATGTCTGTGTGTGTATATACATGCATGTTACGTGTCTAAGTTGTTAACCTGTGGTATGTCTGTGTGTATATATACATGCATGTTATGTGTCTAAGTTGTTAACCTGTGATATGTCTGTGTGTATATATACATGCATGTTATGTGTCTAAGTTGTTAATCTGTGATATGTCTGTGTATATATATACATGCATGTTATGTGTCTAAGTTGTTGACCTGTGATATGTCTGTGTGTATATGTACATGCATGTTATGTGTCTAAGTTGTTGACCTGTGGTATGTCTGTATATATGTACATGCATGTTATGTGTCCAAGTTGTTGACCTGTGGTATGTCTGTGTATATATGTACATGCATGTTACGTGTCTAAGTTGTTAACCTGTGATATGTCTGTGTATATATGTACATGCATGTTACGTGTCTAAGTTGTTGACCTGTGGTATGTCTGTATATATGTACATGCATGTTATGTGTGTTTTGTCTCTGATATATGATTGTGATCGTCGGTTAAAAAAGCTCTACAGAGCTTGTGTTGACTTGTTGATGAATATAGTACCGACTTTAAATAAAATTTACTTACTTACTTTATGTAGAAAAGAAAAAGAAGGTCGTTGTGGAATTACTGCAGGGTGGATGCAGTCGGGGGGAAAATTAACGAGTTGCTGAAACTTTGTCCGAAGCCATGATATGGGGGTGCATTTGTTGGGAGAGTGTTGGAACTATTAAGCCAGTGGAAGAAAATATCAACGCTGATCATAGTACCAGGACATCTTAGATGAAAACCTTTACCGATAATGGATACTTTTTTCAGGGCGATAATTCACCCGTCCCTTTAGAGCCAAATCAACTCCAGAATATGTGGCCAGAAATCGTATAAATTGTTTAAGCTGACCTGTCCAGTCACGAGACTTAAATATCATTGAAAATGTATGGCTTTATATTAAAAGGAAATTTCAATCCCGAAGAATTATGAAATTAAGATCTGATTTGATAGAGGAAATTCGGCGGATATGACCTAACATTCAAAAATTTGTATGGCTCCGCCCCGAAACGCATTCAGCAAGTTGTCAGATTTTAAGGACACGTCACGAAGTATTTAAAAATCGTAAGTACATATGTAGTAAAGGCCTCCGTATGTGTGAAATCTACTTGAACACGATTGATGGTTTCAAAAGCACGTGCAAAAAGTAAAAATGAAGTACATATGTACTTCATTTATATTAAAAATTTCAGCCGGCAAAATATTGATGCATTGTGACCGAATACTTTTTGCACGTGCTTTTGAAATCATCAATCGTGTTCAAGTAGAGCACGATTTCACACATACGGAGACCTTTCTTTTCCATCATTTACACCTCCCATCCCATCCACCGCTTACTTTACATTTAGTGGTATTTGCACAAAATATCACTAAAGGACTATACACCAATCATGCGCGGATCTAGAATGGGGTTCTATTCAATTTTGAAGATCCTTTTTTAATATTTATTTTCACATCACTTCTAAATGAAATGAATTTCATGCACTTTTCACTTAATCCAATGTAGCATTGTTTTCCGTGCGTGCCTTCGCTGAACACACCTTCAGTGCACTCGGAAAAGAATTGAACATATAGTGCATACATAAATATAGCTTCATGTACATATTTGGTTTTCATTTATTTTAGATTTTAACAATTCAGTTTAATCCAAATATAAATGACACAAACCAAATGCTGAATGGTAAAATTGTCTACAATTTCTAAATACAATTACACAAATCGTCGTTCAAATCGTAGCATCCGCCACAACACTTTTGAAGGGTCAACTAAATTTTCGAATAAAAATCAGAGTGCACATTTGCAAACTCAAACAAATAGGGAAATACGATGGATTATATTAATTATGGGTTCATGACATAGTCTAAAGTAAAGTCAAACTGGAACAATGTTATCGTAAACTATACTGTATTTACATATGTATTATACATAAGTAAAGCTTCTTACGAACACAGGATTATCATTTTATGAAAACATACACCCTATGAAATTTTTTTAGAGGAATATCATTTAATTTGGACATGGGGCCGAATTTGACTTCAAACGCATCGAATCCTTTAACGCTGAACTCGTGCATGAATGGATGAAAAATGATAGAATAGAATACCGACATGCTTGATCAGACACTTGTACATGATAAGTGATAAAATATTTACAGACTCTGAGACAACAATTAACATGAAAATCATTAAGTTAATGAATGAGATCTGACCTATATTAACTCTTCCACAGTATGTTGTCTGTATCCAACATGCCGTAAATCCATATGATATATTCCATTAGATGATGATTTCAATGCTTAATACACGAAGAGAAGTGATAACAATATGATATTAAACTTACATTAATCCGCTACTCATACATTTTTGTGGAACTTTCAAGATTCCTATGATATTCTCGTAACTGGATAGTTTTTCCCCCACAGAACTATTTAATTCGAGGTGTTATACAAGCTTGTACATGTTTAATAGTTAATTTTGATATCATTTAATAACTTTTAAAGTGATGACTTAACAACCATGCTGATTTCTAGTTACAGAATTATAGAGAAGGGCTTTATTCCGTCTAGTAAACTTATTCAGCTTGATCCCCCCAAAAGAAACCAAGCCCCGTTTTCTCTAATATGATACCCCCCAAGAAAACCCTCTTCCCGGGGAAACTTCCCCTATATGTACATTTTATATTGATTCCTAACGGAGGAAATAAGAATCGTCGCCCTATATATACTCCTGTCTCAAAATGTCCATTGCAATGACCTTGACATTGTATCTGTTACCTTGGAAACTAAAAGGCAGCAAGGTCTTGATATAAAGTAAAATTTCTGTAAGGTTGATAAGACTGGGTATAGGTAAATCTTTAAAACAAGGCTGAAAAATAGACACGAATATACAAACGAACGGGAGTACATACATGTAGACACGTAAATCAATGTATAATACTTGTATATCTATGCTTGATGTATAGTGCTTGTGTATAATATATGCTAATTTATGTGTTGAATACATGTACTTATAATTCAGTGATGTATAAAACATGTAAGTGTATCGAAAATCAATATGTGCATATACTCATTGTATATCAGTTGTTTGTGTAAAGTGTTTTAATAATAATAATAATTATATATATATATATATATATATATATATATATATCGTTATTAATCTTAAAAAAGCATTTTCATGAGGACTATATGAAACAAAGTTGAAATTATGGAGAGAAAAGGTATTGTTAAAAACCGTCTCCTATGACCTTTAAACACATGAAAAACGATATGGCGCCCGATAGGTGTTTTGAACAATCTTCCTTTGTTTTCAAAAGGAGTAGCACGGCAAAATATAAATCACAATTTCTCAATTATGACAAACGTTAAGTGGCAAATATTAGGATTGGAACTTGGTAAAAAACTGTGGAAATCGTATTTTAGGTTACTAATGCACTGCGTAAATCGAATGCTTTTGTATTTTGATTCAGTGTGATCAAATTCAAATCAAAATATGCCAGTTTGAATTCTCGAAATATGATTTTAGAAAAACAATACCTCCTGGCATGCAGTTGATATTGATTTTCAATACCTTTAAATAACTATTAAGTTTATGAAATGGTACTACGCACATACCTTTTGATTTTATTCCGTTTCTTATTTTTCCGACTTGATAGAAATGCCATCAATTAACGTTATAGAAATTCATGTATGTATTTCCGTGTTTATTACGTGAAATGAATCTTACTTTCATATCCGACTATGGCCTAAGATATCAGATTTCGTTTAATTGAGAGTTTTATACATATCCTTCTTCTGCGAAATTATATCAATGATATCTAAATTTTCTGATTTAAGGAAGTTAGCTCCTGACCTTTTCAGTACAACTGTGCAGGATGCTACAACCAAGTATTTACTGGTAAAAAAAAAAAAAAAAAAAAAAAAGTATTTACTGGTTCAATATTGATCCCATTGGTGCAAACATATTACACATTTATTGCTGAACCCGATCCAGTTGAATTTTTTTTTTTGGTGTCAATTCAAATTTTGAAAGGGTTTGGCAGGGACTATATTTTGTGGCGGAAGGATTCATTAATCAAAAAGTTCTAATTCTGCATGATATTACAGTTTCTGTTTCATCCAATGTATTGTCTATTTTCATACTCCTATACATGTATTTCAGTTTTATGATTTATGGGCTATACTAATTTGCCCGTTCGTTTGTATATTCGTGTCTATTTTTCATCCTTGTTTTAAAGATTTACCTACCCAATCTTATCAACCTTACAGAAATTATACTTTATATTAAAACCTTGCTGCCTTTTGGTTTCCAAGGTAATATATACAATGTCAAGGTCATTGCAATGGACATTTTGAGATTGTTCTCGACAAGATTCAAGCTACATTTTAAAACCCAATTCTTATCGCTTTTGTTTAAAAATTATACAAGATTTTAGCCACATTTTTCATTTTTTCTTATTTTATCAGAAATGCAGAAATTGTTCTTTGTTAATACATACATGTAAAATACAAGGCTATGACCAAAATCAAACTTTTCACCTTTACATTGATAGTTGTCTAGCCTTGACGTTGTTGAATATATCTTTATATTGTAGTAGTTATGATCATGTTGATTAAAGTTTCTGAACAGATAAACATGACAAAAATCTTTATGCTCTTCTTTTATATAAGAATATAAAATACTATTCGAAGAAACCGGTTTTCTCATGTCCCGCAGCTTTGTTATTTTTCTTGGCAGTTAAAGCTGACATGGATTAATAAATATAGTAGAATTCTATGTGTCCGCCATATTTCTCTGCTAATCCGCCATATTAGTTGGATATTCTATTGTTATGTATGTATCGGGGTTCGCATGGTATATAAGGGGACAAGTTTTGCTACGCTTCACTTCACATCAGTGTCTTCGATTTACCTGTGTGGGTAGCTTCGACAGGTAACAAGAACATCTCCGATACTAATTTATAGGACAAGAAGAAATGAAAGCACGTTTCGGAACACCATGCAGTGCTCAAAATTACAATAAACATATCGTACAGTAGTAAATCATTCTAAAATCTTTGGATAAATAAATTTAGAATGGCCTTTTTTACGTGAATGTACGTACATTTGCAGTAAATATGTCAAAATGATACAAAAACGCGGAGAAATATTTCATCTATTATCTATTGATAAAATGGAATAAACAAAGGGTATAAAATCTATACCATTCACACTTACTTCAAGCAAAAGGCAAATACATAAATACTACTGTACTTATAAACATGACATGTATGCTCGCGAGGAAAACGCATCGAATGCGGACGACTGGGTCTACTCGTAATATCTGTAAAGGACCGCAGATGTACATTGTACGTGTACACTTGTCGAAAATACTCAAAGTAGTAGTAAAACTCCCTTTATTTGCATAATCTATGAAACAAAATGATGAACTCCATTTGTATTCCAACAGTAAACACTATTGTCCATTGTACAGACTGCGACACACTTAGTCCGTGCCGATCTTCAATCAGGGGAGGTATCAGAGTATAATATTTACCCTGTGTTGTGCATGAATCCTTATACTGTATGATTTACTGGTCAGAGTATTGCAGAATTGTAAATCAGGGAATCATTTAGGGGTCATCAATAATTGTCAACCATTTTCCAAAGTGTACAAAAAACACGCTCGGGGGGAGGGGGTAAAAAATCGACAATTTTACCGTACGCTCTTTTTTCTCTTCCGGATTTATTTCGTATCCGCGGAGTTCGGTTTTATTTTATTGTGATTTCATCTACTATTGGCTATAAAAACGTAAAAGTATTGGTCATGTTACAAAAGTGTAATGCCTATAAAAAAAGACGACAAGATAAGACAGAGACATCTTTATTTTTTTCTATAAAAACAAAAATCTATTATGTACACAAGATTTGCACATTTATAAAACATTATATCATTCATAGATAACAAGAAATAGGGGTACCAATATTAAAGAACTCATTGTTTGAACTAAATTGCTCATAAACTTGATTGTCGATCTTCTTGTTGAGAATTTGAAAATGGTTGATGTACACTTTTTAAGGGGGGTGGGGGTCTCAAAAAGTGTGCTTTTTGCACACTTTGGAAAATGGTTGACAATTATGGATGACCCCTTAGGTACATAAATTGTTCATCCATATATAATTTGCATATACAACACTGTGCGAGTGTATGAGATGAGAGAGAGAGAAAGAAAGAAAGATATATATATATATATATATATATATATATATATATATATAGAGAGAGAGAGAGAGAGAGAGAGAGAGAGAGAGAGAGAGAGAGTGTGTGTGTGTGTGTGTGTGTGTGTGTGTGTGTGTGTGTGTGTGTGTGTGTGTGTGTGTGTGTGTAAGGATCTTGTAATAATTCAATAAGAGAACAGTAACTCAATATTTCTCTCATTAACTGATAGTACTGATTTATTTGATTCATTTAAAGCACGCAATAATTAAAAATGAAACATATCATTAAATAATGTTATTTTTCAATTACTTCATTTTATGCTAATCTAGCGCTCAATAGATCTTATATATCTATGTCATTTTGCGTTATTACATTCTGCGTCTAACTCGACGCAAATTGTACTAATGCAAAATGTAATAATTGAGTTTATCATATGCGTCGTTATCAGACACATAGAATCAAGGGGAGGAGACAAGAGGGTCTGTCCCCCACCTTTATCAACAATACCCATTATTTGTTATTTTGTAATGCAAATAAAAGATATATTGGGTGACCTCCGACTTGACCCCAGCTTGAAAGCTTAATAGTAAAAGATACACACCACCACCAATTAAGAAAATGAAGATATTATGAGGCACTCATAGTAGAGGACTCTAACAACCCCATCCCACCCCCAACGATTGAAGAAAATAAAGTGTATGGGAAATTATTGAGGCAGTCAAAGTAAAAGACTCTTCAACCCCCACCCCAACCTCCGAATTAGGACTTTGAACATCGGACAAAACATCTTGGTTCTTGGTTTGTTTGGGTTTTTTGTTTTGTTTTATTGCTGTTTTCATTCATCTTTTTTATTATCATTTTGAATGGCAAGAAATTTTAAAGAATCCAATTTTCCATTTTATCTTCCTGTTGTAACCCAACCCCCATGAAAAATGCCAACACATGCCTGGTTATTACAGTTTGCTTTGCAACACATGCATGCATACTAATTGTATGGTGTAGAATTGCACCCTTTACCAAATTTTCTTTCATTTACAGAGTAAAAGGAATGGTAAACCAAAATCACAAAACAAAATGCATGAAGACCAATATATTTTTAAGCGTAGGAACTTCATTCACGAATACATTATACATGTACATTGTATTCAGAAAAATCGCATGCATGTATTGCAGAACTATAGCATATGTGTGTTTTAACGTTTCTGTAACATGCAATGATAATTACTTTCAGACTTGAGTGTCATTTATATATCAATATTTACATTTCGTAGATCTGTCGCAATGGATATATACTGAAAATAGACATACCGCTGTACGTCGAAATTTCAAATTCAAATGTATTCGATAAGATGTTAGTATTCATAAATCAGTAAAATTCGTGTTGAGATTATATTTAATTTGATTTGAACATATTCTATTGTATAAATATACAAAGGGATTGGTTCTTGCAACTTAGAAAACCTCTCCCGTATACAAAATATAGTATGTTATTTATTTATACAGAGAAAAAGACAAGCAACCTTATTTGGCGAGTATTGTCCGTGGCATAAAGCAAGAATTTGTGGGATGCCATTCAATAACAACTCATATGGACTCACACAAAAAGCAACATCAACACAAAATTCAACATGATCAACAAGTTCAGAAATGCCCACCCCGGGTCAACCGCGGGTGGTTACTTCATGCGCGGATCTAGAGGGGGGGGGGGTCGGGTCCGGACCCCCCCCCCCCTTGGAATTTGCAAAGATAAAAAAATTACAATAAGAAAAATAAGTTGACTGTTATTATATTATAAATATTTCTGAATTAACTTTCTTAGTATTGTAATGTCATTATGAGGTTAGAATCAAATCACAAATGTTATTCGAGTTTCTAAACGAATCTAAACAGGAACGATTTGTTTAATATCCTATTACGAGTGATTGACGTCATAATCTTGTCATTATGCTACATTCTCTACCCAGAGTTCCGTGCGCTCCTCGCACTACACCTCTGTCAACGACTTTTTACAGAAATCTTGTAAAAGTGTCTTTGATCCAACATTTATGTTTTGGACTAAATATTTAGTCATATTATGATATGTTTTTGGTGCAATCAAATTGATGCTTACTGTAAATTGTTTAAAATCGCCGTTTCCTGATCATAAATTTGGAACTATTTCGTAATATGAGTATGAATGTAGGATATACACGTGGTGGAGATTTAAATGTAAACATGGAATCAAAAGTAAGAAAGGCTGTAAAAATACGATAAAACTTGTAAAATAAGAGACAAACAGCTAAATGGTAAATATGCACTTATTAAAGTGTCAGTTGGCTATGAAAAGAGCCTGATGTATCACCTGTTGCCTGAACTTTTAAAGGGAAAGGAAACCGAGAATGATTGTTTATATCATGTGATTATATTGTCACGTGATTCCAAGCGTTGACAGAGGTGTATGTGAAGCTTGCGTAACGCGCCCTCTGGTGAGAGAATGATTATGCTACTGTATCGTCATAAAGTCATCGGCTTTAGTATACCTCTGCTTCAGACTCAATGTGTCAGACTAGTATTCGTTTATCATTCTAAGTAAATATTAATAGAATTCTCTCACAGTAATCCGATTATTATTTCCTTCCAATTTTAACACTTGCTTAGTAATAGATGCAAAATATATCATGGGTGAAAGGGATTTTGATCTTTTACATGCCTCTTTACTTAAAGCAGCAGCAAAAGGCTGGCAAGCCTTGCAGCTCAATGTATCTTTAAGATACGAAAGTTGCAAGAAAGACTACACCTATGATCTGAGTGTAATGAGGTCCGATTGCCCGGAGATGGTAATCTGGACAAAATTGCCGTGGCGCTTTATCCAGAAGATGGCCCAGTAGATATTTGTCCTGTGAAAGTGTACGGGGATGGCAATTGCTTCTATAGGGCCCTCTCTAAAGCCATTTTTGGTCATGAAGAGAGACATATCGAACTTCGGGTCATGACCGCATTAGAACTTGTAAAAAATTCGAGAAAATATGCGTCAATAATAGGCAACTTACGACAAGATGTGTTCTCATCCCACAAGTGTACAATATGTTGTGGAGACGTCAGTATCGGACAGATCACTTGTACCGGGGAATTTTCTCAAGTCGATTCAAAATGAAACTCTAAATTCAATCAAATCAGGGGAATATTGTTCTTTGATTCATTTTTTCGCAGTGGCAAATGCCTTGAATCATCCAATATATAGCATTTGTCCAACAATACAAAATGTTGCTGTAAACAGATATTTTCTTCATCAAGAAATAAAGCCATTTTCAGATGAAAAGGTACATCAGGGTTTCCCCATCTACATCATGTGGTCACACACTGAAAATAACAACCCAAACAATTGGTCACCAAATCATTTTGTGGTTTGTTTCCCAGTTTTACCTACTGAATCTAATGAAATGAAGGAGCCTGCCCATAAAAAGTCAAAACTTTGTATTGATTCAGATTATACCCCGGAAATCACCATGGACTCACAAAATGAAAAGACGGATATCAAATCTGATGACAATGAATTTATTAAGACAACAGAACATGATAAATATAAAACATCTTTTGACGATTCGGATTTTTCTGATCTTGGTAAAATTGTAACAGGTGCAATAAAGTTGAACACAATGTCCTCATCTGAAAAGATAAGTTATACTCAGAATCAACCCTTGCCAGACGATGTCGCCAAGTTAAAAACAGGCCGTGCTCAAACAACGAATACGGGTGAACTCAAAAAGACTTTATCATTTCAATCTTCTTGGATGAATCAGTTTTCATGGTTGACCTTCAGCAAACTGTTAAATAGCGGTCTGTGTAAGTTTTGTGTCATGTTCCCTCAGTCAGATGTCCAACATCAAAAAACATTTGTTACGCAACCTTTTACTGTGTAGAAGAACGCCCTTGGGAAAACATCTGCCCTTTTAAAGCATCAAAATTCAGAACACCACAAGAGTGCCAAATCTGTTTATCACACAACCAAGATGACATCCGAAGTGCCATCTTCGTCTCTTCCGTATAAACTCAATCAGCAAAATCAGGCACAGTATCAACACAACATAAAGTTGCTTGAGAAAATAGTAGATGCGATCATTCTTTGTGGAAAACAAAATATTCCTCTCCGAGGACACAGAGATGATACCACAAGTGATTCCTCAAATAAAGGTAATTTCCTGGCAATATTACAGCTGTTGGCAAAGCATGATGAGCAGCTCTGGTCTCATCTACAAAAAGCAAAAAAGAATGCCCTATATACCAGCAAAACCATTCAGAATGAGGTTATCCAACTCATTGGAAATCACATCTCAGGTAAAATTTTGAAGGGTTTACAAGGGAGGGGTTTTTATTCCATCATAGCCGATGAGGTAACTGACAAGTACGCTAACAAAGAAGTTTTAGTCTTGTGTCTCAGATTTCTAGATACTAGAGAACACCCTGCCATCATTAAGGAGGAATTTCTTGACTTTGCAAATATAGGCAGAACTACTGGGGAAGCAATTGCTGATAAACTTACTGAAATCCTTCGCTTGCTTGCAATTCCGATTGAGAACATGCGAGGGCAAGCATACGATGGTGCAGCAGCAATGGCATCGGAAAAACGGGGGTGTCAGGGACGAATCAAGTCTCTAAACCAATTAGCTTTGTACACACACTGTCGGAGTCATGTATTGAATCTGAGCATCGCTTCAGCCTGCAAATTACCTTTTGTGAGGAATATGATAGATGTCCTTAATTCAGTGTTTATTTTCTTTGACAGTTCCCGTAAACGACAAGGGTTTCTTGAGACTATTATAGAAATGATGGGTCTGTAGATTTTTCCAGGAAGAAACTAGTTGGACTCTGTAAGAATTGGTGGGTTGAGCGTCATATCTGCTTTGATGTGTTCTACACTATGTACAAGTTCGTCATCAAATGTCTGCAGCACATTCTCAATCAAAACCTTAATGAAAGTACCAGTGAAGACTGGTCTTGGGATAGATAAACTAATGTGACCGCACAGGGGCTTTTGGCTTCGATGACGTCCTTCTCTGTGTTGATAACATTTGTGTTTGTAAGGTATGTCCTAGATACAATAAAGCCTTTGACTCTCAAACTTCAAAAAAGAGATATTGACATTTTCACTGGAAGTAAGTTAATTGAGGAACAGGTGGATAGGATCAAAGAAATTCGTAGAGCGGTAGATACCGAATTGGAGTCTTGCTTTGAAGATGCAAAACAAATTTCAGACGACCTTGATATACTGATTAAAACCCAAAGGGTTTGCTCCAAGCAGCAACACAGAGAAAATGTCTCCACAAGTAATCCTGGAGATTATTATAGATCTCGTGGCCATTCCATTTGTGGACTTTTTCCTCGGTGAATTAAATACGAGGTTTCAGAAAGAAGATCTGGCGGCATATTCGATATGCTCTTTGTTGCCTGTCAATGTGACAAATATTTCACACGAGGAATTGTTCAAACTTGCCTCAGAACTAATATTTTGGGGGAACGACCTGCCTTGTCTTTCTGTAAAGGACTTGGAGAAAGAACTCAGAGATTGGAGACGTTATTGTGTTAACATGAGCAAAGAAACTTCAGACAAGCTCTGCAATCTGCTCAATCTTTTCAACTTTGTAGATGGGGACGTTTTCCCGAACGTGAAAATTCTTCTTCACATTGGATATGTTTTACCTATTACAACATGTGAGGCCGAAAGATCCTTTTCTGGATTAAGACGCATCAAGAGTTACATGCGCAGTACTATGCAAGAGGACAGATTGACTGGGCTAGCACTAATGCATCTTCACCATTCATTAGAAATTGACCAAAAGGAAATTGTACAATCATTTATCAGGCAAGGAAAACGAAGATTATTTCAGTCAAGTCTCTTTAGCTAAATAACACTTCCTACCAGAAAACATCAATACAAGACAAAAAGGTCGCCCGCGTGGTGCAGTGGTTATATAGAGCGTTTTCTTCGAGAATTGGAAAATAAAGAGTTAAACATTATATCACGGGTTCGATTTTGTGAAAAGGTTCGACCCCCCCCCCCCCCTGGAAAAAATTTCTGGATCCGCGCCTGGGTTTTACAAGATTTTTGTAAAATGGCACGTATGCTCAAATAAAGTATGGTTTTGACTTCAGTTACAAAAATATATGTAAATAAATAAATATTAAACAGATGTCAAGTCTTTTTGTGACACAAGAAGCATTGATTTGGGTTGAAACGTGGATATTGGGTATTTCTATTGCACCAGGCCTATACATAGGTACATGGAGAATATATAGTAATGGAAAACAATCTACAAATAGTTGCTTGTCCTACATTTTCCCGATATTTTATAAAATAGTTCTTAGTTTTATTAGCCGTAAAAATAGTGGATTTACATTTGGAATAACATTGCTTATTTTAAGACGTTAACATAGGTGTAAGTGAGAGGAAGGAACGACAACTCTGGGTAGAGATTGTCCTCCCTCTATGTACTATTATTTGATTGTGATTAACCGCGCTTGCGCGGGGTTTCATCTCGTATATATTAAAACAATCCTTCGTACTCGGTTATGAAACCCATTATCTTCCTATTCGGATTCGTTTCCATTACTGTACCTGTACATTTGTATTGTCTTCAGAGAAGTGGACAGTGGGTGTAGGCTTAAGAAATAATGGTCACATTTCCGTGTATGTTGCAGGATCACAGGCTCCTGAAATATGAATATTACTACCCCCCCCCCTTTTTTTTTTAAAAATAACTTTTTTTGGTGGCAATAATCGTAATGCAGTTCATAATGCATATCATGCATAAATTTTTTTACATACATCATAATAATTATAGTGCATTTCATATATGAAAGGTGAAGGTAACGAACAGTGATCAATCTGATAACTCCAATAAGCAATACGAAATAGAGAGTTGGGCAAACATGGACCCCTGGATATACCAGAGGTGGGATCAGGTGCCTAGGAGGAGTAAGCATCCCCTCTGGACCTGTCACACCCGCCGTGAGCCCTATATCTTGATCAGGTAAACGGAGTTATCCGTAAATACACCCCCCAAAAAATCACAAAAATAATTATTCATTTCGTAATGCATAAATACATCACAATAATCGTAATTCATTTCATGCATCAGAGAAATTATGAAATTTCATTTCATAATGCATATCAAAAAGTATGAAATGCATTTTTGATGTGAATTTTTGGAATGCAGATGATTGGTTTATTTTGAATGACAAATGTTCTTCAGTCATTTATGAATTTGTTTTACAACATATATTGATTGATTTTCGTGATTATGAAATTGAATTATCAGTTCTCGATTTTATTGTTAAATTAGCAAAACTTGATGTTTATCAATTTTCACATTATGAGTTATTACGTATGAAGGTATATCGTAGAATAATGACCGCTACATTCCTTTGATCTTTGTAATAACCGTGGTAGAATATGCCTTTCCTTTTGTCTAAAGAGAGTAATGTGCCGGCTGAGTTAGACATGATCTATCAAACCATTGGGACGTCAGTTTTGAGAAATAACGTCTATTTACCACCAAGTGCGCCGAGGCTGCCTGCAGACACAAGCATCTGGCTTGCAACGGGTGCAGAATACTGCTACTCATCTAGTTACGAGGTTGCCGAAACGGGAATACATATTTCCGATTCTGGCGGAACTCCATTGGCTTCCCATTCATTATCGAACCATATTCAAGATTTTGACCCATGCACATGGTTCCTTCCATGGATCTGTGCCATCATGCATTGCAAATCTTTTAAATGAAAACAAGCCAAGTCGAACTTTACGGCCAGAATCGAAGGATGAAAATTCCCTTGCTAATGTACCATCTGACCCTTGTGCAGGGGGGAAAGGTGGTGGCACTGAATGCAGGATAGTTGCAGCCCTGCCAACAAACAACAATTATTAAAATAATTGTATTTATGGTTTAAATGCGTTTTTTTATGTTTTCAAGGTGATTTTTATAACATACATTTAAGATTTGTTTCTATTCTCCCAAACTCAATACTTTATAATATTATCCAATCAGCATTCAGTAATTAATCACGTGACTCCAACTTAGCGTCACTCTACAATTTTGACTTGCTTGTAGGCAGACGTGGCTGCAAATAAAGTGTGATCTGTATTTTATAAAACTCGGGAATTAATGTGATTTTCGATTATCATATCGACGTTTTCTTAATCTGATGCAGTTTTTTAAACAGTAAGTGAGGAAATTGGTTTCCTTTGTTTACTTTGTCAATTTATGTGCATGTGTTGTGGGAAGTCGGTCAGTGCAGGGGACGCTATGTAATTACAGGCGATAATGGATATCAACAAACCACTTAACGTATGTATTATTGGAGACTCTTACATTCGCCGGCTGAAGGAATTCTGTATGACGAAGAATATGTTAAATCTAAGGTTACAAAAACAGTTTTGTTCGATAAACTTTCGTGGAAAAGGGGGGCTTCGTGCACGCCATGTTCAACACTTAGCTGGCGGATCTAGGCATGCGTTGTTCCGTTTTGACCAGGTCCCCGACGTGGTTTTCATACAAATAGGAGGGAATGACATCTCAGGATCTACGAACTCTGCTCAACTGGCCAAAGATATTGTTTCCTTGGCGGAATATTTGGTGCTAGGTGTCGGAGTTCGCTTAGTTTATATTGGCCAATTAATTCGTAGACTCTCGTTCGCCACCTGTCCGGGATACAACGAAATGGTGATACGGATCAACATCCAGCTGGATATGATGACAAAAAACTTATCGGGAGTGGTATTTTGGCGTCACCGTGGTTTCTGGGCTTCCCTCTCTTATCTTGGGCCAGATTGTCAACAGTTGATGCTGCTGAGGAAAAATAAGTCGTGTAACGTCTACACGAAGAACATTATCAAAGTATGAGGAAGTAAGTAGCGTATAATTGATGTGAAATTTTAATTGACAGGTCCGAAATCTTCCATACTAGTCTGAATTTCGCTGCTATCATAGGCGAGAAACGACTTTGTGACCTGGACCGGTAAATGTCCTAGTAAAAATAAAAAAGTGAAATTGAGAGAACGATGACGTATATATTTGTTATTTTAAGAACCAGTGACTTGAAATTTGGCATGCAAGTAGTTAAAACATTAATCTATGCAAGGAAAACGACAAATTACGCATAGCTTACCTAGTTTAAGATTTTTTAGACATTTGAAGCGAGTGGTTAGTTTTTTATCAGTGTCAGAGTTGGACCCCTTTCTATATTTATGGTATCACAGAGTTCGGGCCCAAAACGGGCTTAGTCCCTGTGTGCATAATGACATTTAAATGCGTCTTATGCAATAGATTGATACATAGTCTATCTCTATTTTATTACAGTCCAATATAATCCTAGCAGCAATTTCAATTCAATGCATATTGAATCTTTCTTGTACATATATGGGTTAGGTACCTATACATAGTAATCGTGTGAATTAGAGTTTTATTCACTTTTATTTGCAAGCGGGTCAAAGTTGCTCATTTTTTTTATGTGGGTCTGAGTTAACCCATAAATTTCTGTGGGCCGGAGTTACCCATATCTTCTTTTGCGTCGGAGTTACCCATATTTTTTATTTAGGTCGGAGTTACCCTTATTTGCTCATTGGGTCGGAGTTACCCAGATTTATATCTTGGGTCGGAGTTACCCAGATTTACATTTGGGTCGGAGTTACCCAGATTTACATTTGGGTCGGAGTTACCCATATTTACATTTTGGGTCGGAGTTACCCAGATTTACATTTTGGGTCGGAGTTACCCAGATTTACATTTGGGTCGGAGTTACTCATATTTACATTTTGAGTCGGAGTTACCCAGATTTACAGAGTCAACCATTGCTATTTTTATAATGGGTCAGAATTATATATTTATGTAGAGTATCCCAGGGATTGGTTTCACTTTAGATTTCATTTAATAGTGGTAAACCATATCTCTTGATGTTTGTCACCCCTTTTGGGGTGCATACTTCATGATTGAGAATTTATACGTTAGGCACAATTTACTCTTAATACCTATTCTAATTTGTGTCGTTTTACCTTATTTTTTAGTGAAATTATAATTCAGTTCAAAATCACAATGGCCATGTGGTCTGCTGATATTGCATTCAGCAAATATTATTATCCTTTTATATCACTTCAGGTTTCTTATGCATAGTAAATCCTTATTCTACTTTTACATTTGTGTGTATGGCAGTTATTACATACTCACACTTCATCAGTTAATCATGCACCTTGTGCATTACATATGTAGGTGTATACTATGCATTTATACACTGATTTGTAATTTCTAGTGGCAAATTGGTTGCTAAATAATGCCACCTTTCATAATTATTTGACAATTTGTTGTAAAATGTGTACTGTTACAGGAACAATGCCACCCAAGCCCAGACAGCGCCTGTCAGCGAAGCGCAGGAGAGTTAACTCTCCAGGTAGCTCAGAAGCTCCCAATTTCACATGCACAAGTGATTCAGTGCGAAATGATCCGAATCCCATTTAAGCAAGTTCAAGTGGAGTGAACACTTTAGCCTCACAAATAGACTATGCAGAATTAGCAAAGCATATAGTTGCCCAACAGAGACAACAAGGAACAGAAATTCAGCAGGAGGCAGCAGCACAGCCACAAACTATAAGTGACAGTATACCCGTGAGCTCGGCTATGGTAAATGGCAGTGAGAGAAATCAGGATGTGTCGGCCTCCAACTTAAGCTACTTGTTGGACAATGTTTTCACAGGTGAGTCGGCAAGTAGGTCACAAAGTCAAATGCCAATAGAATTGTGTGATTCTGTGCCACTTGGGGCAACAGTGTCACAGAAAACAAAACAAAAGGTATGGAATCACGAATTCGTAGATTTAAAATCTTTGCTTCCATCTTCAGGTTAAGAACCACTGGCCATTACGGTCAAAGCTGGTAAAATAGAGGTCAACCAGGCATCCAATAATAAAACGCTACTAAGCATTAATCAGTGGACAAATGCTTTCTTAATCTTTGCACCAATTTACTTGCAAAAGTTCCCTAATGATGCCTGCAATATTCTTAAATATGCTTTCACGGTTCGTGAAATCAGTAGGCTCCATGTTGATCAAGCATGGAGAAACTATGATGAATCCTTCCGTCGTATCCGGGAATCTTCAGTTATTCCCTGGGAAAGGCCAATTGCTGAATTGCGCCTGAAGGCAGCATCAATGGGAGTACGTCAAGCAAACAAACCCCAAACTTATAAAGCTAATAAGGGGCAGTCCTTTCGTTCCACCAAAGTTTGTTTCGCCTACAATAAAGGTCAGCGATGTAACACCTCTCCCTGCAAGTACGCCCACTTATGTCAAGAGTGCAATGGCCAACATCCTAAATTCAAATGCACAGGGGCAAAATCAAACTGGTCAACCTCCCAACCCCAGTCAAACATTGCAAATGCCAGTTCTTCCAACCCCAATAAACCCGGTAAATTTGCAAAGTAAGCTCCAAGGTTATGACCCTCTTAAACTTAACTATCTGATTGAAGGCATTAGGTATGGTTTTCGACTTGGTTGTTCAAAGTCACCATCAATTCATCCTCCACACAACCATAAATCTGCGTATTCTTATTCTCAGGCAGTAGAAGAATACATTACCTCTGGCTTATCAGCAAGTCGTATCATGGATCCATTTGCTGTACCCCCATTTCGGAATTTTAAGACTTCACCATTAGGTGTGGTTCCTAAGTCTGAGCCAAATAAATTTCGTATCATTCATAATCTTTCTTTTCCTCATAATGACTCAGTAAATTCTAACATTCCTAAAGAGCACTCACAGGTTCAATATGATTCCATAGACACAGTAGTGTCCCTTATACGTAAGTTTGGCCGGGGATCTTTGATGGCAAAGTCAGACATAAAGGATGCTTTCCGTATTATGCCTGTTAGTCCACATGATTATCATCTTCTCGGGTTTATTTGGAGGGACCATTTCTATTATGAACGTTGTTTATCTATGGGAGCCAGCTGTTCTTGTCAGATTTTTGAGAAACTTAGCGAAGCTTTGTAATGGTTTATGATGACAAAATTTCATACTGCGGGTATGTCACACATTTTAGATTATTTCTTTTTTGTTGGTCCCCCTAATTCAGAGAAATGTAAGGTAGATCTTGCAGCCTTTCTTGCACTTTGTCAAAGAGTTGGTATCCCTATCAATAAGGAAAAAACTTTTGGTCCTCTAACAAAGTTGGTGATTTATGGCATAAAAGTTGATTCAATTGAGATGATGAGTCGCTTGCCTCAAGATAAGATTGACAAATGCCGTAACCTACTTCTAGCTTTTGCTTTACGCAAGAAGGTAACACTAAGAGAACTTCAGTCTCTGATAGGAGTTTTGAATTTTGCGTGTTCTGTTATAGTCCCGGGACGTGCTTTCCTGAGGCGTTTGATTGACCTTACCATAGGAGTTACAAAACCTCAACATTTTATTCGATTGTCAAGTGAGGCTAGAGCAGATATGTCTATGTGGTTGCAGTTTCTTGATCAGTTTAATGGAAAGTCTGTACTCTTTCCTGAATCTCGGGAATCTTCTGATGTCATACGTTTCTACACAGATGCTTCGGGTTCGCTAGGCTTTGCAGCTGTATTTGGCGCCAAATGGTTGGTTGGTTCATGGACCGATGAGATGGCTACCTTTCAAATTGCTATTAAGGAATTATTTCCCATTGTTTTAAGTGTTGAAATATGGGGTGCTCAGGTGAAGAACACAAAAGTTCTATTCATGTCAGACAATATGGCAGTGGTACAAATCATAAATAAGCAATCTAGCAAGGATAAGACTTTAATGAGGCTTGTGCGGCGCTTGGTTCTCACTTGTCTTACCCATAATATCTTTTTCAAGGCAAAACACATTCCTGGAAAGTATAACATCATTGCAGATAGGTTGTCTCGTTTCCAATTTCAGGAGGCTCGTCGTCTGGCGCCACTCCTGGACATACAACCAACGGCGGTTCCTCCACAGCTGTTGCAAATTTGAGTTCTGTCACCCAGACAATCTTAAGGGCTTCCTTGTCAGTTTCAACTAGGGCTGCATACAAACACTCGTGGGAGCTGTACAGGGCGATGTCTCCAAATATAGTCTCACTACCTTTGCCTTTGCAGAGCATTTGTAATTTTATAGGATATCTGTTTGAAAAACAGTATAGTGCCAGTAGTATTGTCTCTCATATATCAGCTCTCAGCTATGTTCATAAGCTCTTGGATGTTAAAGACCCTACTCAATCTTTCATTGTAAAGAAACTCCTGAGGGGATGCCACAAGCTAACTCCTTTTAAGGATTCTAGATTGCCCGTTACAAAAGAAATACTTTGTAAATTACTTAATGCCACAGACTTTACTGTTCCTCAGGCTCTCAACAAATTGCTGCTCAAAGCTCTGTATTTACTTAGCTTTAATGCTTTCCTCCGTTTAGGTAAAGTTGTCATCAAATCACCCTCAGACTACAATAAGGTAATTCAGGTTCAAGATGTTTCCTTCCGAATGAAAGGAAAAGACCCACTTTCTCTTCAAATAACCATACACCACCACAAATCTCAAAAGAACAGTGACCCTGTCATTATCACAATTCAAAGTAACCCACATAGTGCACATTGCCCAGTGCTTAGTCTATATCGCTATAAAAGCTCCTTTCCACATACATCAGGTCCATTCTTTCAATTCACCAATGGGGTTCCAGTTCCTTATTCTTATGTTTGTGGGCAACTGTCCAAAGCAGCAATATTTGCAGGTCTTGACCCCAGACGTTACAAAGGTCATAGTTTTCGCATTGGAGCTGCCACTCATGCTGCTCAGTTAGGTTTCTCAGAAAATTATATTCAGCATTTAGGTCGTTGGAATTCAAATGTGTTACATCGGTACATAAGAACCAAACTATAAGCTAGCTCATTTTGCAATTACTATAACATTAACTAAATACATTAAAGCAGGTCAGTGTCTCACTGCTGCTTTAAGCGTCATAACATTTGTACATGTGGGTCATTTCCATGTCTTATTTATATAGTTTTTTTTTAATTTCGGGTGAACCATTCACTTTTAGGTCATGTTTGTTAACATCAAAATTCTTTTGAGTTTTCTGGAACGATTATTTGATGCATGTATGTATTTCTGTAGCTTGACCTACTTGCCGGCATTCATGACTTTACTTTGTTTCTAGTTATGATCTTATGAACATATACTCATTCCTGTTTGCATAAGAAGCCACATGATTGATATTAGGACAGTGTTTCACTGCTGTTATCATTACATGTTTTCTGTTATAAAATGTATTCTCATTTAGTTATGATTGATTCTAGTCTTCAGTAAGGTTGCATGTTTATTTAGATCATTAAGTCTTAGTCTTCTTTGTACATTTTAACGTGTTATTTGACAGTCCAGTGTCTCACTGCTGTCAACCATTTTTAACAAATTGTTATTTTGAATTTGTGTTATTTGCTTTATGTATTATTCACGATTGTTGAAACTACTCAGGAAGGTTTTCTTTGTGTAAGTGATGAAGGTTGATTTTAATGTCCATACCTGTATTTTGTTGCTCGCAAGCTCACCTTGGATGGCACGGGATGTGATCTGTTGATCTCATCTTGTGGCCAATTTTTTGATGTGCCATCTTTTTGCTGCATCTTTGTAAGGTTGTTTTTTATTGTAGTTGATGTAGACTTTTATAGATAAATTTGGGGGATCAGACATATGGAATTATTTTGTCATTGTTTATTTTCTTTCTCCATTTCAGTGACATTTTCAGTGGATCGTTTGAGTCTGATCCCCTTGTTAGTAGTTTGTTATCTAGTTCGTCATTTGAATAAATGACATTTTTCATACTCAAGTTGCCTTATGTTTATATCTAATATGATACAGCAAAAACTAGCTTCGGTGACCTTTCTCAGCATTTTAAGACAACAATAAAATTCGGGCACAATTGTGTGGTTTCGGGACAGGCTGGCACGGGAAATTTAGTAAATATATCGCATTACCAAAACAACATTGGAAATGCTCAAGAGGGGAGGGGGGCTTGCTTCGACTCCAACCCACGTTTTGTCACCCATTGTTACAACCCTGAAAATTTACAGATAAGCAGGACAGGACATTTGGATGTATAAATGTCACTGTGAACATTTGAGAGTATACCCACATGTACGCGCGCGCATGTGTTAATTCAATTGTGAACTTTTCTTATTACGTATGACATTTACTTTCAACTAGGCTAATTTCAATACAACGAATGCATGAATATATATGTTTAACGGTGTAAAAAAAAAAATGAATAAAGTATATACTAATAGAATAGTGTTCAAGATCCATTACCTCGCTCTCTAGAACATATTTACTGCTAATTGCAATATTTACTATTTTTGATTTTATCGATCAATGAAAAAAGGGCTATCTCAAAATTATGTCAACTTCCGTCCGCCTTTCAGTGATTTTTCGCAATTGAGAAGCAGTAGACGATGTTTGACGGTTGATTATAGCAGGTTTGGGGTAATTGAAAAAGCAGGTAATTGTAATTAATTGCCTGAGGAAAACGCCCCGTAATTCAATTACTTTTTTATTACTTTCAATTACAATTACTTTTAATTACAATCCAGGACCATGAGATTTGTTTTAGCATGATATTATTGCAATATTGCTTAAAGGGACTGATTCACGATTTTCCCCAAAATTTTCTTTTTCACTTTTAATGATCAAAATCTACTGTCTAATGTGTTTAAAAGAGTTCACATAAAAATTAGGATTATACATTATCACAGAAGCTCATTTTAGAGAGTTTATTATTTGTTTTGTAAACAAAGATTGCGGTATGTTATTGTTTACGAAATTTTTAAAAGAAATGGATATCGATCTAAGTTTATTATATCTTTCGCATTTCAAGCATTTTTGGGGTAAAATGTGTCATCTAACAGTTAATTTGTGACTATGCAAAATTAAGATGCTTTATATTACAAAATCAATATTTCACTGGTTTGTTTGTATACATAAAAAGACTCGAGTCTTTGTTTACATAACACAGATTTAAGGCTAAAATTTTGCTTTTATTCTTGCATTCAGAAGGTCAAAATTTTGGCTGTCAACATTAAATGAGTTATATTTTTTTTAATTTAACATCAAAAATGAAAAATATTTTTATCAAAAATCGTGAACCAATCCCTTTAAGTCTATTTGATACTTGAGTCAATATTTTATTAGTGTATTTAAAACCAAACTGATGATGATCAAATGTAATAGCCGAATGAAACAGTAATCTGAGATAAATTTGTAAATGTGTTATTATTCATAAATCACATGATTATATAATTTACCACTAGTTTTCTAATAAAATTTGATTACACTTTTGCAAAGTAATTGTAATTCAATTAATTACATGCTCTAAAAATGAGTAATTGTAATTTGATTTAATTGAAGAAAATAGCAAAGTAATTGTAATTTAATTAATTACATTTCAATGTAATTGACCCCAACCCTGGATTATAGCTGATAAATGGACTTTATTTCCAGTTCACCATGACGATGCGAGAGGTAAGACCTTGACAGAGTTGCTTCTAAACGGTAGGGGTCTAATTATCATATTATATCGAACTTTTCGCCGAAATTTTCAAGCGATGCAGCAGGTAAAAAAGGAACCCAAGATGGCGGCGTGATATACCTTGTGAATATTATGTTTACAGGAAGACATTTTTTATGATAGATATCTAAAACGTCGAGTGCCTGTGTGTTATAAATATATATGAACTTTAAAATAAGAAATAATTAGAATCCGCATGATATCACCATTGTAATGTTTTGCATGTGGAATGTTTACAAATAGATGTTATATGTGTGAAAATTTTAAAGTGGTGATATTATGCGGACCTATTCAAATATGTTCAAAAGTAGTTAAATTTCATGGATATTTCCGGAAATATAAGTTTCGTACATATTTTAACTACGTCAGTATACTACAAATGTGACACATTTTCGCAGTTTATGTCTATTTTTCAGACAAGTATATCTTCGTCATTATTTTTGCAATGTAAGGGTTTGATTCAACGCGTGCCTCATTTTTGATAACTTTACAGGGCCAGATGTAATACCAAACGAACTTATTTATAAACGATATGAATACAAAACTACTTGACAAATATAATTCGTCTATTTAAACGGTTAGGAATTCCGACAGAAATGAAAGTTAGACTGTAAATATAAGAAATAGATTTCATTAACGTTCTTCATGAAGTATATGCCGACGTGAAACGTCGAAGTTTATACACTCATGTACTCTCAAAAATGAAATGCAATTCTTTATTATAAAGATCGAGAGAGAGAGATCGAGAGAGAGAGAGAGAGAGAGAGAGAGAGAGAGAGAGAGAGAGAGAGAGAGAGAGACGTTAAACAAGATACAATCAATCATTTGTGCGCAACAATTCAAACATGCATTTAGAAAATCCTTCATCTGTGCAATATTATTTTAGTTGTGATTTCCCACGCTTTCCCCGGGTTTCATCTAGTAGTTCTATAAAGCAAACGTCTTGCTACTTACATTATGATTTTCAATGCATCAAAATACGTGTATATACGAGGATGTACACCTCGTATATTTTTGTACTGTGGATGTACTTGTGCATGCTGCTTTGGTAGAAGTGAATATTTTACATGAATTTTCCTACAGCACGGTCTCTTGCTACCCTCTGCATCAGATTATAATTACCAACAAAATTTTATTCAGTTTTTGACAAATTTATGGATGGAAATGTTTTAACATTGACTTACAGTTATGCAAGGTATATTAGGTGATTTTTGTTATTTACAGTATTGGGGATCATAGTATATGCTGCTTGTTAGAAGTGAATATTTCAAAACTGGAATATTTCTGTCCTTGTGCACCGTCTCTTTATAGCATTTACATCATGAATTTAAGCAAAGATAACGAACAGTGATTAATCTCATAACTCCTATAAGCAATACAAAATAGAGAGTTGGGTAAACACAGACCTTTGGATATACCAAAGGTGGGATCAGGTGCCAAGGAGGAGTAAGCATCCCCTGTCGACCGGTCACACCCGCTGTGAGCACTATATCTTGATCAGGTAAACGGAGTTATCCGTAGTCAAAATCAGTGTGCCAAGAACGGCCTAACAATCGGCATGAAATACGTTAGACAGCATTTGACCCAATGATAAGTTGTATTGGCAAACTAGGTCGTTATAACGATCATAGAATTTGCGAAATGCTGCTTTTAAACGAGACTGTTGAAACCCCTGAACCTTCAACTTGTTTGTCAATAGTCTGATTCGATTTAAAAACTGAGCATACGCAGAACAAGCTCTTGATTATTAGGAAGTCACTTCGAACTCCAAATTAAATGTTCTTTATGTAACATAAATGATATCTTTCGGTATTTAGAACGATATACTTACGAGATATATATATATATATATATATATATATAAGCTCTTGCTTATCGAATCAGTTGAGAGATATTAACACCATATGCAGGTGATAATGGAATATTGCTACATAAATATGGGAAGTTGACGATTGAGAAGTTGAAATCATTCCTTTGTCATAAAATTGAGTTGTTAGTTTGCCGTTAATATCTACTTTCAATAAAATATCTACATGTAAGTATGAAGCGGAAGTAGACGACTCTGTAGTGTCTTTTATTTCGAGTTCACTGGGATATATTGAATCGACGTATGAATGAAAATTATTATTGTTAATAGATAATTCATCGTCGATATATCTAAATGTCGAATTGAAGGCCACAACAGGATATTTTGTCTTCTCACGTAAAAGTTTTTGAATAAATTCTGCTTCATAGTAATATAAAAACAGGTCAGCTAACAAAGGAGCACGATTCGTGCCCATGGGGATTCCAACAGACTGTTGGAAGACCTGATTACTAAAGAACACGAAGATATTATCTATGAGGAACTCCAGCATATTTTTTATTTCAACTTCATAGTACTTGTGCGTGGAACCAGAGTGGCGTTTAACAAAGTAATTTTTTGGATGACTGATCACTAGATAGGAATATTTGCGTTTTCCATTTTTGTTGAAGAAGCAGCTGTCTATGATGTCAAAAAGTCTAGTCTTAATTTATCTCGAGGAATGGTCGTGCAAAGAATTGAAAAGTCATACGTTTTGATGTTGTTGATTTGAGAAAAGTTTTGTGATTTCAGGTTTACTAAAAGTTCTTTAGAATTTTTTAGAATCCATATTTGATCGACACCACTTCTGGCATATGTAGTCGCACAGTACGTTTGAACTTTCTCCTTCACAGCTGTAAATATTTTCGTGAGGAGCAAAGATAGGGGCCTGGTAGAAAATTTACTGGATCCAGCAATGTATCTTTGTTCGTAAGGGTTTTTATGAAGTTTAGGAATCCAGTATAGGTACGGCAACTCATATTCATCCGACCCATTGACTGGGATATTAAATGTGTCTAAAACTGAAGCATGGTTTTGAAGAATTTCGTCTTTTGAAAGGGCAGTTGGAGTATAGGTACGATGACCAAAAGTGGAGTTAATGCCAAATTCGTTTAAAGTACAGTTGTAATAATGAGTCTTACAAACAAAGACAATGTTGTTACAAGCTTTGTCAGCTGGAACCAAAACATTCCTCATGTAACCTATCTAATTGTTTTATCACTTTTTTTATCACATATATTTAAGGACGCAAGATTCTGAGTTACAAGTCGTATACACTGTCGATTTCTGCTGAGTCTGCGGATCAACCCTGACTATATCCGTGATGAGTATGTCCACGGTTTATATGAGTATTATATCTGCGTACTAGAATTCAATCTTGTATTGCGAATTGAGTTGTTAGATTGATCGCTGTTCTTTATCTTCACTTTCATTATGTCTTGATTTAAATCATACATGTTCAATCTAACACCGTTTGGGGCCAAATGTGGAATAAATCCTATCCTATCCTACATGTGCATGTATTTTCTTCAGTCAGTAAATATGAAAGTCATGGAGCCTCATTAATCATTCTTGTTTACAGTTGTAACTTTTAAATTTTAATCAGGTAATTGGCCAGGGAAAAATCTTTTCAGTAGAATCAACTACATAGTAAATTGTCATTTCATTTATCATTTGAAAAATTTGCAAGAAACTCATGACTATTGGTCAGTAGAACAAAATTATAGCAAGAAATTTTCGTTTTAAAATTATGGAAATAAAAGTAAAAAATAACCGAGTGTAGTAAATTTGCATGATATTTTGAACTTGCTAGTTTATATTCATATTGGGGCCATTCTGGATGCTCTGCCCTTGATTTTTTCTGAAGGTTAAAATTAAGAATTATTTTCTTTCTGATTCAATACTCATATCCTTACGTTATTTTATGCTACTACAGATCTTTTACACCAGCGTTAGTATATAGAAAAGTCCAGGAAATGTGGGCACTAGAAGTGTGGTAGAAAATTCAACTAATGATCATTGTGTAAAATTAGAAAATTATCAGAGGATTTCGGTATACCTTGTATCGTGTTGAATTTACCAGTGTTTAACAGTTCTGTTTCGCAAAAAGACAGAACTATTGTTTATACATAGTGTCCAGGCTGCAAATTAGAACACCACTTGCAGACACAATCAATATTTGCTCAAACATGAACTGTTACTCAGAAAATATTTCCGTCATTGATTTGTTTTTATACATTTTGTTGATATTTTGTGCGTGGCGCCAGGCGAATCTTTCATTTAAAACAATGGTGTGCAACCCATCACCGGTTTTGTACTCTTCCCAGAGGTATATTAAAGGAATAAACAAATCTGGCACTTGAGGCGAACTTCTTACAACATGAATGATCGCCGTTCAATCTCACGGAACACACGTCAACTAACGGACGGTGGAAAGCAGGCATTTGAAATGGAAGTTATGAGGTTTTAAAGGGGGGAAATTGCCTTGAACAAGGATGCATTGGAATTATATTACACGATATCAGGGATCAGACCTTACAATACATAAACGTGGACAATATCGTCATCGAAAATGCATCATTTGCAAAACTACTTGGTGTTTATATTGACAGATGTCTCACGTGGTCTGAACATGCTGAAATTTGATCCGAAAAACTTGCAAGCAAAATAGGTGTGTTATCTAGATTACGTTCATTCTTGTCAACTGAATTATTGCTGAAAAATTTTCATACAATTGTTTTTCCTCATTTTAACTACTGTTGTACTGTTTGGGGCAATATGAAAAACAAGGACGGTCTTTACAAATTATGCAAACTTCAAAAGCTAGCGGCTAGAGTGATTTTAAATAGAAATTTTTATACACCTACAACAGAAATGATGCAGCAACTTATATGGATGCCTCTGTCAGACTATTTTGTATATCGAACTATCATTCTTGTCTTTTACATGGTCTAACCCCCGATTATTTAGATGTTTTTCAGTATGTTCATGAAATTAGCAGTAGATCTACCAGATTCATTATATATCCAGAGAGCAAAGACACAATATTTTAGAAGATCTTTTACAATTTACGGTTCACAGTTATAAAATAATATGCCAGAATTTTTAAAATATTACCCAACATTGGAAACTTTTAAATCCGCTTATCTCAGAAATTTTTTTCATTCGGGAAATTAAAACCATATAGATTTGTTTTTCATTATTTTCAGTTTTATTTTTTATTTATTTTCGGTTTTAAATATGTAAATAGCGTACATGTATGTATACAACATATACTATTTTATATTGTATCTGTATAATACTGCTGTCTGTATACATGTTTCCAGGACCACAATGTAAACTAGTTTTTAAACTAATTGTGCTATCCTGTTTAAATAAAGGACATTATTATTATTATAACGAAATACACAAGAATTTTGTAGCCTCTAAGGGTGTTTCCGATTTTGTGACTAGTTGTGCGCTGAAGCTGAAAGAGATTTATCACCACACTAACTTGTTGCAATAGCTACAATAGAGAAAGTATTAAAATTTAGAACAATTTGAAGAGTTATCCAATCAGATCATAATGTGAATACCGAGATAAGAAAATTACTCAAAGAGGAATTATCGAACTTTGAAAACCATTCAAGAGATGCTGTTGAATCTACAAAAGGTTTTAAAGATAATCCTCCAATTTCCCAGAAAGAAACACGGCAAAGATCATAGAGGTCATGTTCCACAAATTTAAGTTCTTTACTCTTGAGGCAAACAATTGGGAAAAGACAGAGTTGATGAAAAATAAGCCTCATTCCAAGCTAACTTGAAAATTTAGACCGTAAACCGTGAAGTAGAGGAGACTAAAGGAGAACTCCCAAGGCACTATGTGTAATTTTTAGTGACGTAGATTCCCAAAATTCAGCACGAATGAATAACGTTATGGGAAAGGAACATCTAACAAAAATGCTAACAACGATAATTTTGTACAGGAATAGTCTAATGTCAACGCTCCTGAATTTTACCTTAATCTAACAGAGCATTCACTGGACCATCACAGACATATTTAGAACTACCCACGACGACGACCTTATTAATGCTTCGATCGAAGATGATGCTTTTCTTGAGATAATGGATGCTGGTTATGGTCCAAGATTCAGATGGCAGATGGATTGCACCGTTGCCATTTTGTTATAAGCGGCCGATTCTGGAGAACAACAGACGTGAGCAAAGTCATTTGATAATACCCTAAAACCAGAGCATGGTAAACAATTCATTGCCAGAATGATAAAACGATGGACACGCAGAACTTGCATTGCTCTTGTCGACATTTCAGGAATATTGGTACTTACCAATGTTTTCAGTTTATCACCCAAAGAAACCAGATAGTGTTCGAGTTCTTTTTTGATGGATCAGCTGTCTACAATGACAATTAGTTAAACAAGGTACTGTTAAGAGGTCACTGTTAAGCATTTTGCTCCGATTTCGAAAAGAAGCTATTGCTGTGACTTCTGACATCCAGCAAATGTTTTATAATTTCAAGGTTATTGACAATCATCGAGATTTTTTCCGTTTTATATGACATGCTAAAAACGACCTCACGATACCATTAGTAGATTATTGTATGACAGTACATGTATTTGGGAGCAGTCCTACGCCTTCGGTTGCCACATATGGACTAAGAAAATCTGGTAAATGCTCATTAGGATGTTTGAGACTTTGTGAAAATAATTTTTTATGTTGACGTTTGATTGTTTTCTTGTGAGGACGTGGACACTACTGTCAACTTGATCAAGCGCACTCAAGACGAATTACTCTCTGGTGGTCAACTTAGACCTCACAAAGTGGCTTCAAACAACAAGCAGGTTTTGCAATAGTTCCCTGCAGATGACCCAGCGAAAACTCTCAAAGACGTGAGTTTGATACGGACAATCCACGGACAATCCACGGATTCAGAGGAGTTTAAGCATGGCATGGTATATTGAGAGCGATTTTTTAAAATTTCAAATAAATAGAGATATACATCTGTTCTCAAAACGTCTTGTCAACGGTCGGTGGACTTTTCGATCTTATTGGATTCTGTGCTTCAGTGCCTTTGCGTGAAAAATTGAAACTACGTGAAATTGTCGTGTCAAGGACACATGGAATGGGTGAATTCTTTTATACCAGACACTTATCATCAGTCTTGGGAACATTTGGCAAACCGTTTACCTCTTTTGAAACAATGTAGTATTCCTAGAATGTATTGTGACATTTCATCTTCACCCCTTAATTTACCCGTGCCACGGATCGACAGATCTATAATTTCTGTGATGATTTTGAGGATACGATCGGTGCAGTGGCCTATCTAAGATTGAAATGTGAAGATAACGAACAGTGATCAATCTCATAACTCCTATTATAAGGAATACAAAATAAAGAGTTGGGCAACACGGACCCCTGGACATACCAGAGGTGGGATCAGGTGCCTAGGAGGAGTAAGCATTTCTTCTTCATAAGACTAAGATAGCCCCATATCATAGCAATGTCATTCTTTGTTTGGACCTTTGCTCGGGAGTAAAACTGTAGAACTTGTTGAGTTCATCAAAAGCACTTGGAATACGCCGGTTTCCAAATATGTTCGAGTTATTTCCCATTGAAGAAATCTCGTACACAGTAAGGCTCGAAACAATTTGTTTACATGCGGGAGTGGGACAAATAAGTGAATGTGCTCAATAAATTTCTCATACGCAGTTTCATCACCAGAGTTCAAATGATACACAAATTAAGTAAATGATAAGTATTCAAGGAGTAATTAAATACATGAAATTCTTATTATATCACGTTTATTCGTTGCTCGTACGTATCATATCCAGGATATTACTTGCAAATATGACATTGCTTTTATGTTTTCACTGAGGTAAAATATTTCTTTTGATTGTATTTTGCATTTTCAATTTCTAAATATTTAAAGAGAAGCCTCTTTTAATGCATTTTATCGTCTTCCTCACTGACTATAGATCCACTCTGTCCCCTTCAAAGTTCTACTTAAATGCACCTTCAACGCAGAACTGGCGTATTTGTCCCACGTGATATAGACTTTTATATAGTAGAGTAGTATTAGGGTATCTGACTAACGAATCAAAACGCTTTTATGTTTAAGTAGGAAATCGTGTAAGGAGAATACGGACTTCTACATGTAGCAATCCAAGCAACTGGAGAGACATGTTTCAATAGAAAGCAGTCCTGTAGAATAGCTACTAGAGGAAACAAACGTTTGGATAAACGGACTCCAATTTCTTAGAAACGAAAACTTAGAAAATGTGGAAGAGTCACGTGATTTAGTCGACACTGAAAATGACGAAGAAATGCGACCGGACTTCCAGTGTTACGAAACAGATGCCTCAGAACAGAGCTGCTTAGGCTCAGAGATATTTGGTGTTTGTTCTCAGTGAAAAAGACTTGTCAGCGCCATTTTATTGCTGAAATATTTCATTTGTAAATGAAAAGGTAGTAAGGATGTTATTGAGGACAGCCGAAGCTGTAAGATGTTCAGAAGAGTTCATAGTTAAGTAGGTTCAATTTGAGGCGTATTCAAAATAGTTTTATTGTATTGTAAACGATGACCAAGTTCCAAATTTATTTAATCGCTCAAACCACATTATATGTGGTATATGAGGTACATTAGATAAAGTTTATAATAGACATACATTTGAGTAGGAATAAAGTCAGAGTATGTACAAATACACAATATACATGTAGTGAAAAACTATGTGAAATTTTAATTGACAGCTAGGTCCGAAATTTTCCACACTAGTCTGAATTTCGCTGCTGTCATAGGCGAGAAACAACTCCGGGACCTGGACTGGTAAATTTCCTAGTAAAAATAAACAAGTGAAATCGAGAGAACGATGACGTATAGCTTTCTTATTTTAAGAAATTTGGCATGCAAGTAGTTAAAGCATTAATCTCTGCAAGGAAAACAACAAATTACGCATAGCGTACCTAGTTTAAGATTTTTTACGCATTTGAAGCGAGTGGTTAGTTTTTTTTATTTGGGTCAGAGTCAGAACCCTTTCTATATTTATGGTATCACAGAGTTCGGGCCCAAAACGGGCTTAGCTCCTGTGGTCAATTCAATTTCAACCTTCACCGCCTACGTCTTTTTTTCAGCAGATCAATGCTCGGCCTTACTTCCTGTTGGCTTTTCCTTACATAGTCGTCTGGAGATTCCTGTTTCTAAAACACACGGATCGAGCTGAAATGCATTGCAAAACAGTGCCCCAATTTCAGTCAATGGGTTTAAGGTCACATGAACATTTTGACTATATCATTCCAGTGTTTGCTCACTGGGTATCCTCTATTAAGTAATCTCAATGTGGACGAGTAATGTGGTCAGTAAGATTCCCTCGAGCCCCTGTCAGTGGAGTAACTAGTTTTCGTTCTGATAACTTATTCCACTTCAGGAACAAAATGACGTTGAGGTTAACTTATACCCAAACTATGAAGAATTCACCGTCTGATCAATCAAACTCAGACTCCAACGCATACGTAGTCAAACTGTTTGCATGATCCTTAAACCTACCAATCAATGAGTACCGTGGACCTCCGACCTACGTCTCTTTTCAAATTCATATAAAGCCTCACAGCTCTCTAAATCCGTTGTATTCACATTACCTTAATTAAATGGTGTTGTACACGTCAGTCTCCCCGTTATAATTAGTGGTTTTCTGTTACATGTAGGAGGGAGATCAAAATAAACTTTCCATTAGGACTTACAATGAAAACTACAGATAAACATTGTTTGACTATGACTAGCCATTTTATTATTTATTCGGAAAATAAGATATCTCTCTAATTAAAAGAGATATCTCTTACTTTAAAGACACACATCTTTAGATAAGAGATATCTCTTTACGTTAACAGATATATCTAAACTTATTGATGTCTCTCTGAGAAATATCTGTTTTACTTCGATATCTCTTTTACATAGATCATAAAATCAATCTACTCAAGTACAATAGATATTTTATTCACTTTGGAATGTATGCTCATTTCCCCTTTTTGTCAAGGAATATAGTGGATAACAACACACATATCTCTAAATGTAATTCCCTATCAGTTCCTAACACTATCAAGGGATTCAAATCCTGATTTTATTATCATACAACTCGGTAGGCTCAGCCTAGCGGCAACTGGTAAATGCCAACAACGACCTCCTCGAACTTTGGAGTACTTAGCCCATTACATCACATAATTAATGAAGGTCATACATACATTTAGGAGAATTAATTGTAGTATAATGGAAAGAGATATCATACAAAGTTAAAGGTATTGATCGGGACATCTCTTTGTGAAAATCTGTACAGAGATATCTTTTTGAATTCCTAGTCACTACTCTATGTATGAAATGTAAGATATGATGCCATGGTATTCCTAGTCACTACTCTATGTATGAAATGTAAGATATGATGCCATGGTATTCCTAGTCACTACTCTATGTATGAAATGTAAGATATGATGCCATGGTATTCCTAGTCACTACTCTATGTATGAAATGTAAGATATGATGACATGGTATTCCTAGTCACTACTCTATGTATGAAATGTAAGATATGATGCCATGGTATTCCTAGTCACTACTCTATGTATGAAATGTAAGATATGATGCCATGGTATTCCTAGTCACTACTCTATGTATGAAATGTAAGATATGATGCCATGGTATTCCTAGTCACTATTCTATGTATGAAATGAAACAATGCACTCTATTAGATAAGCATACAAAAAATTAAGGTTTTAGAGATATCAATGAAATAATTTTAAAAGACAGTTGGCCTTCTATAACACTTTCTATCCGAAACGAGCCGAATGCTGACCACGTGACTGTCTTATTAGCATACCACGAGCTACTTTCCCAGCAATTCTCGGGTCTGTGCATATCCAACTACCCTTTAGTGTTTTACACCACCGGCGATTGTATCGCTTGGGTTCGAATTTACTATTAAAAAGTACTCTTTAACAGTAAATTCGAACCCAAGCGATACAATTGCCTGTGTTTTACATGCATGTATGATGAATATAATGAATTTAGTCTATTAGGTCCTTATTTCCATATCTACAGTCGATGAACTCGATGTTTAAACTCACAGGTGCCATTCTCTACGTTCCGATCACGTGTAAAGTAGACGCGCGCATTAAATACATGATACAAATTAAGCCAACCGAAGAATTGGTCAAGAATGAACTAAAAATTTCGACCTTTTTCCTTTGATTTTGGTTTAAATAAAATACAATGTAGTTTGATAGTTTGCGTTGCACAAGGTTTTATGCTTCGCGATTATAGATACATTAACCATGTCAGTTTGGAAACAATTTGTTTAATCATTAGTACGTAAGTCCCTTCAGGAGATATCTATATTAATCAAAATTAAGTTAAAAGGATATTTAACTTATATTAAAGAGGTTCATGTATATATCTAGCTTTAAGAAATATTTCTTAACGCTTAAGAGATAAGTTAAAGATATATATCTCTGAATTAAAGAGATGTTTCCGTTTTTGATATATAATAAAACGGCTTGCCATAGTCGACTGCAGACAGGTCGGGTATAGAGAAACAAAGCGAAGCTGTTTTAAGTTAATTAGGAGGAAATAACCTGTCCGTTTTACTTGTACTTCCAGACAACTTTAAAACACATTGTTACGAGGCATACTTTGTTGTTTTACGTCTCATTCTAGGATTTTAACTTATGGCGACACTTTGCAATTTCTTGGTAACAATGCGTTACGAGATCGAAATTAATGTATAGCAAATGATGTCAAATTTAATTCTTACAACAACGTCTTAAGATAAATTATCTTTCACCGGTTCTAAAAGCACGAATATTCAGTATATTTCATAGAAAATCCTACGCTTATAAAAATGCACTTATATTGTGTGTTTGATATACAAGAAAAACGAGGACATTTTGAAAAGAATTAACCATGGGGCGTAAATCTATCAATTAGGTAGAAAGCCAGTTCCTCATTGTAATACTGCAAGTAGTTTTTTTTTCTGATGGATGTCCAGAAATACTGAAGATTTTTTAATGAAATGTTTAATGCATTTTCAATATATGATCACCTTTTCCCAATCTGGGCCTCAATCTAGGTTCCATGGATTTCAGAAGTTTGGTAGAGCGAAAAGGGTTCATTGCATTCTCCATATTATGATAATACCAACAGTTTAACTGCTAAATGTCCAGATGTAAAGCCATTTTTAAACATCAGGAGGGAGATGGGAAGAGAGAAGACGTCGGATTTCGCTGTGATTTGATAAATCTTACTCTCCAACATGTATAAAAGAATTCTAAATTACCAATTGTGGATGATAGTTATACCAATATGAGAAGCATAAAAAGCACACTGATTTCTAAATACCAGAATGTTTTTACTCAGGTGAACGTTGAGGCCCCTGGATCTCTTGATATAAAGAAAAGTTGGCTTTTTCGTATGTTGCTGAAATGTTTACACTTAAATACATTATTTTATGTTTCAAAATTGAGTACCGTATAGCGGGTTTATTCCGCGGGTCTAAAATTTGCGATTTGCCTGCTGAAAGGTATACTAATAATTTTAGCGGAATAAATTTAGGCGGACAGGGAAAAGTTTTCTCTCTTTCAAATGCTGAAGCCGCAATTGAATGCATATTTGGCTATTGAAATTTTGGCGGAAAGCTATCTAACCGCTAAAATAAGCCAAAATTATAACCCCGCGGAAAAAACCCGCTATACGCTATTCTAATTGCATTTCTCCTTTCACACATTACCCGATAGTTATGGGTTTTTTTTTAATGCTACCTGTCAATTTCAAGTACTTTTCAATTTTTCATTTTATATTTGATTAAACACTAGTAGTCATGTTTTCACCTACTTGCTGTCGAATACCCAATTTAATCATTATTGCTTGTTTCTTGATTCACACTCAACTCCATATTTAAGGTTTACCTTCAGTTGTTTTGTATTCTTGTATCATGATCATTTCATACTACTGTACTGTAATCCCGCCCCCCCCCCCCCCCAACTTTATAGATTCTAAAATTTGTGACAAGTTAGAGCAGACTATACTAGAATATTTTGTGTCAGCCATATTTCTCTGTTTATCCGCCATATAGTTGAGTATTCTATTGTTATATGTATCGGGGTTTGCATGGTATATAAGGGGACGAGTTTCGTTGCGCTTCACCTCACATCAGTATTTCCAATTTGCATCGACAGGTACACGTACATTGACGATAGTGTTGTACAGGCTATCAGAAACAAATGAAATGAGGTTTTATAACATCATGCAATACTTAATAATTTTCTATTTTCTTATTTTAAAGAGCATTCTGGGAATCTTTGGATGATTTAGAAGAAAAGGCTTGTCTTGTCATGATTGTGCATGTATGCAAGTACGACCAAATAATATATTCTATGGTCGTCATAACGATTTAATTTACAAATACAACCTGTTGATATGGGTCAAATGCTGTCTGGCGTGTTTCATACTAATTGTTAGGCCGTTTTCAACTCACTGGTTTTGATTACGGATTACTCCGTTTGCCTGAATATGTACAAATATAAAATATACATGTAGCGAAAACCCATTTACAAAATATGTTGAGGAGGACAGACTAACTCATATATTTTTTATGTAAAAATACAGTGTTTGTTAAGTGCTGCTAATGCAATATTCTCAGAATCACAGTTACCCTTCAATAAAGATTTTTTGTTCTGTGATTTATTTAGAGATGGGGCATCCCTTATGAACATGGACACTGCGATGTATACGTAGGATATAGTATATAATTTAAGTAATCAACTACCAGTACAAATAAGCTAGTTTATCTTTCTTTCATATGAAAAGTAAACCTAACGAGCCGTGAAAAATCTCATAAATCCTATAAAGAAAACAAAATTAAGCGTAGGGAAAACACGAACCCCTGGACACACAGGAGACGAGATCAGATCCCTAGGAAGAGTAAGCATTCCCTGTTAACTGGTGTGAACCATTTATCTTGATCAAATAAATGGAGTAATCCGTAATCCAACTCAATATGTAAAGAATGGCTTAACAATTGGTATGAAACACGTCAGACAGCAATCGACCTAATGGCAGGTTCCATGTACAAATACGATCATTATAACAATCGCAGAATTTGTAAAATGCGGACTTCAAATAAAACTGCTGAAACCTCATCAACATTAAGTTATTTATTAGTAACTTGCCTTGATTTAGATATTGCTCATACGCAGAATATGTTCTCACGTATCTAATTAGTTGAAATACATAAACACCATAGGTAGGTGATAATGGAATATTGCTACATGTACATAAATATGGAAAAGTGTCAATGGAGAAGATGAAGTTATTCCGTTTGTCATAAACTTTAGTTAGTAGTTTGTCATTAACATCTACATTCCATAAAATATCTAAATATGGAGCAGATATGGGATACTTTTTGGTGTCTTTTATTTCGAGTACATTGGGATATATTGTATCTAAGATTATAATTGAAACTTCCTATCCAAAATACATCATATCATACACATACAAAGTACACAAGTTGGAACTTCGATCAGAAATATATTAATGAATTTCTTATACGATATTCTACCACTTTCGCAGAAGCTAAGTGGTAGATCATTCGCTTTGTAATGGGAAGGTCAAAGTTCAATCTCGTGCAATGGCCGTGTCACACAGGTAGTGATTGCTCCTTCGCCAAACGCTTGGCAATTAGAGGTGATAATCATGGATCTTTCAGATATTACCTTACAAACGGAGGTCCCTTGTCGCCACAGGCGTTGACACGTTAAAGAACGCTCACTGCTACGGCCGTGAGCGCTAAGCGTAGGTCAGAATTTGTGGTACTTCACCTACAGCTTGTGACGTCACAATATCAGTGAACATTTCTCGAAGGGACGTCAAACAAACAAACAAGAGGCTCGTGGGCCATATCGCTCATCTGAATCATTTTGGACCTGTCATTGTTCAGCTGTTGTGATTTTTAAAAGTTTATTCCCATGAAAAATTTTGACTCCATATTGTGGCTCCAACATAGCCCCAAAGGATCACAACATAACTGAAAATGATTTCATATAACACAGAAATATCTCAACACGAATATGACTAACATGATATTGCTGTTCTGGATAAGACCAAGGTCACAAGATTATAGATCATGGTATATCATGCCATAAGACACTCATGTCTTAAAGACTATATACAAAATATGAAAACTCTATCTTAAATAGTTCAGGAGATTTTTATCAAAAGTAGGTAAAACTTTCAGGTCAAAGTCACAAGGTCAAATACAAACTATAACAAGATCTTGCCGTAAAGAACATATATCCAAAATATGGAAGCTTTACCATAAATTGTTCGGGAGATATTGATTAGGTCATATTTTTAAGGAAGTGGGTCATGGTCACAAGATCAAATACAATTGTATCACAATGCCTTATCAGAAAGAATCTATATACAAAATAGGATATTCCTACTTTGAATAGTTCTGAGGTTACTTAACAGGTTACGTTTTTTTTAAAAGCAGGTAAAATTCCAAGGTCGAATGTCATAGTATGAAATGAAAGGTCTTGCCATAAGAAATCTATATACAAATAATATGAAAGATCTACCTTAAATAGTTCAGGAGATATTGAATAGGTCAGTGATTAAAAAGTAGATCCAACTCCAAGGGTAAGGTCACAAGGTCAAACTTCATGAAAAATAAGGTATTCCTATAAAGATTCTATCTACAATATATGAAAGCCCTAGCTTAAATAGTTCAAGAGATATTTTTAAAGATCTTTCCTATATATCAGCATATAATAATTTGATCCCCTATTGTGGCCCCACTCTACCCCAGGGGACTATGAATTGCACAAACTTGGATCTACTTTATGTCAGAAAGCTGTCGTGTAAATTTCCACTTTTCTGGCACTGTGGCTTTTATAAAGATTTTCCTTATATTCTCGTATGTGAAACTTTGATCCCCTATTGTGGCCCCACCCTACCCTTGGGGACCATGATTTTACGAACTTGAATTTGCACTGTATCAGGAAGCTTTCATGTAAATTTCAACTTTCCTGATTCAGTGGTTCTTGAGAAGATTTTCCTTATATATTTGTAAGTAAAACTTTAACCACCTATTGTGGCCCCATCCTACCCCCAAGGGCCATGATTTTAACAAACTTGAATCTGCATTATGTCAGAAAGTTGCCATGTAAATTCCAACTTTTCTGGTCCTGTGATTCTTGAGAAGAAGATTTTTAAAGATTTTACCTATATACATATATTCCCATGTAAAACTTTGATCCCTTATTGTGGGCCCCATCCTACCACCGGGGCCATGATTTTAACAAACTTGAATTTGCACTATGTCAGAAAACTGCCATGTAGACATCAACTTTTCTGGTCCGGTGATTCTTGAGAAGAAGATTTATTCCCCATTATATTCCCATGTAAAACTTTGTTCCCCAATTGTGGCCCCATCCTACCTCGGATGTCATGATTTTAACATACTTGAATTTGAACTATGTCAGGAAGCTTTCATGTAAATATAAACTTTTCTGGCCCAGTAGTTCGAGAAGAAAATTTTTAAGGATTTTCCTATATATTCGCATGTACAAATTTGATCCCCCATTGTGGCCACACTTTACCCCCGGGGGCCATGATTTTAACAAAATCAAATTTGCACTATGTCAGAAAGTTGCCTTGTAAATTTCAACTTTCCTGGCCTAGTGGTTCTTGAAAAGATGATTTTTAAAGATTTACCTATATATTCCAATGTAAAATTTTGATCCCCTATTGTGGCCTCACCCTACCCACCAGGGGGCATAATTTTAAGAAACTTACATCTGCACTATGTGAAAAAGCTGCCATGTAAATTTGAATTTCCTGGCCCAGTGGTTCTTGAGAGGAATATTTTTAAATATCCCACCCTATTTTGCATTTTCGTGATTATCTCCCCTTTGATGAGGCATGGCCCTTCTTTTGAACAAACTACTTGAATCCCCTTCACCCATGGATGATGCGTACCAAGTTTGATTGAAATTGGTCCTGTGGTTCTGGAGAAGTAGATGGAAATGTGAAAAGTTTTTTTCAGACAGACAGATGACAGATAAAAGGTGATTTTTTTTGTTGTTTTTTTTTTTTTTTTTTTTTTTTTTTGTTTGTTTGTTTTTTGTTTTGTTTTTTTTGGTTTTGGTTTTGGTTTTTTTTACGCTTCCGTCGAGACTTTTTCACTCGTATTGAAACGTCGTTGATAAAATTTAAAATCTTTATACCATTTCATAAAAAGGGTAGCCACGTGTATATACTCCATGGTGTACAATTGTTCCTTCATTTACAGAGTATGTATGATGATAAATAGTTTCACCAAGTGGTTCTGTATTCATATGCGCATTGTTTACAACTGCAGCTCATTCATGAAGAATTGGCAATCATTACAATTTCTGAAGTCACTAAAGGCAAAAACAGTGGAAATGTAAATACCGGTATAATGGAATGACAACGTGTTTCCTATAGAAATATTAACTTATTAGAGTTACTCCAGCTTATTTTTTTTTAATTTGATATGTTTTCATGCATAAAAAAATTGATACAATTATTTTGTTGTGAATAAATTTGAGTAAGGTTTGCTTGACATTTTTAATCAAGTGCAAGACAGACAACTCTTCTGAATGAAACTTGGATAATCTTCAGCTTAAGAGTTGTGTCCCAAATGAAAATCAACGCTCATGGTTTCATAATGAACACGTAAAATGACTTTTTATTGATCTTATTGAAATCGGCTTTTGACGTATCTCCAATCTCCATTATCCGTGACAGTATTGTGCATCTTAGTCGAATTAGGAACAGAAAGTATCCCATTGCAGTTCTGTAGAATACTAGTATATTATTATGGAAAGCCATAGGGGGCCCAAAGTCATGTTCTATATAATCCATTGTATCAATCCTGACCTACCCATGTTGACAACCCAGGATGTTAACATGGTCATGTCCCAATATTAACCTGGTACTCTGTATTTCCATCTTAAAATCATGGCCAAGTCAAGGTGCATCTTTGTCATCTCATGATTACAATCATGGCCTGAGTAAGATGTCATCAGAGCAACCAACCAACTTATTCCCATTTCTCATCATCTTCGCGCACCTAGGTTTTTGCACGCTTGGGCGTTTACTTTTATTAGCAGATCAGTTTAAGACACGAATTAACTAAGAATACCCTAGAATAGCAAAGCGAACAAATCTTTCTTTGTTTGTCTTTTGTATATACGGCAGGAGTATCCTTAATGAAAACGTATGGTACATGAAAATAAAAACACATAATTCAGTCCTTTCACTTTTGTATATCTAGAACTATATCCGATAGTCGTGCACGTATAATATATTCTTATCCTCTTCATCGGACCACTGGATGAGACACAAAAGTACGTGTCATAGCAGGCGTTGGACTGATAAAGAACGCTTACTGCTAATTGACCCAGATCGCCAAGCATCGACCAAAATTTGTGACACTTACATTTTATTTATTAATACTCAAAAAGAGGTGTTGAGGGGAATAAGCCAATATATCTTACTTTGTATATAAATATAACTTACTTTTCGTGAAAAAATAACGGAAAATTAACCCTTCGGTAGTAGGATAATAAAAAATTACACTGATTGTATGAAGGGACATTTGAAGCCTTGGATTAAAATTTGATCTAGTGATAACCCAAAAATATATTTATAGACTGACTTTAGTTTAGGTATGTTAAACCTGAAGCATACTATTACATGTAACTAATTATTTATGATAGGTTTTGAAAATTTGATTACTGTAATAAGAATATAATCTTACATAATGTCAGTTTGATATTTTGTTAAAATTTTCAACTCTTAAATTTCTTACTTTATTCATGAATAAAAAGATTTAGCAATTTTTTATAGATGATTTCCAATTGTCACCGTTGAAGTTTTCCTATTCATCCAATCCACATTCAATGAAGTATGAGGTACTATATAAAACAATATGTAACAAAGGTAGCGTTAGACAGAGGCATATAATTAAAAGAATGGGGAAGAAAAAGGATTTGGGAACGCTCAATATGTATTTGTTTTAATTTGCAGATATACGATAATTACAAACATTATATTATAAATGATATTTTCTATGTTCATAAATTGACATCTTGAATTATCTTATAAAAATTGTAAATGCATTATTTTTGTACAGCATCTGCCTGGCCTGTGGAGATTCTAACGAAATGGCTTGCCATTTTTTTTCTTGAAAAGTATGTAAAATATGAAACCATTTTATAATACACATACTGAGTGAGTGATTAAAGTTGTAAAACTTCTTAAAGTGCAATTATGTCTCAAAAACATTAAGTACATACATGCCTGTTCTATAACGTCTCAGTTCCCTCATGCTTACTGCCCTTTGTGCCGGTCGGTAGCCCAGTTACCTCATGCTTACTGCCCTTTGTGGCGGTCGGTAGCCCAGTTACCTCATGCTTACTGCCCTTTGTAGCGGTCGGTAGCCCAGTTACCTCATGCTTACTGCCCTTTGTGCCGGTCGGTAGCCCAGTTACCTCATGCTTACTGCCTTTTGTGCCGGTCGGTATCTCAGTTATCTCATATGCCTATACATAGCATACTGTTGGTAACTTATCAAACTGGCTTTGTACGATACCGCATTTTTTGTCTAGTTATGAGGGTTACGTTTTGTATACGGTTTTGTTTTGTTGCCTATGGGTCATGATCCTTATCTACTATTCGATTAAAATGAAATAAAGATAATAAAATTGGCTCGAACCCATACATGTACATTATGTATGCAATGGGTATTCTTACCCTGAACATAATGCTAAACCTCTGACCCACGCAACTTCTAATGGTACAACTGGTTTAAAATCAAAACAATTAATACACCTTTACTTACTCATGTCAAGGTCATAGATAAAAATAAGTGAATCTTTCCCTTTTGACACCATTCAAGTCAATTGTGAGTATTGTGTCATCATGAGGTGAAAGTATATACTTTTTCACGATAACATCATCGCTTTATTCTATCCTTTCAAGGTTTCTGTGAGCTCTCCACATCTATTCATAGCTGGCGCCATGTTTACAACGTTAAGATGATCTTAGGACAATGTTTATGCTGTCCTAAAGTTTAGACATGTCTTGAATTTAGGAAGTTGACGAGAAACTGACTTCGGACTAAGATGTGTCTGAAGAAGACCTGTGCCTACGATCACTTCAGGATGACGTCTGCTGGATCTTACTGGGTTTTAGTTTGTACTTTAACATATATAATGACATCCCCGTTATACCAATAAATCAATAAACGCTTTCATTCTGTAAACCACCATGATACCGAAATCCTTTGTTTAAATGTCCTGCAGTAGAGAGACAACCAAGAACTACCTTTTTACACACAGCCAGTTATTTAAAAAGATCTCTTCCGCCATTGCTTTTTACAGGTAAACATGGGCAGGTGTGGCAAAATTAGGAATTTTGCGAAAGGACTACAACAATATATATAAAAATGTAAGTAGAGAAATTACTGTATGTTATGTTCAGCCTTTGTCTAGATAGTCCTATGTTATACATATACTAAATGTAGGACTACATTGTCTTCCTCACATAACTAATTTCAGCTCGCTGTATCCAAATCAGTTTGTCGTTACTTCAACAGTACTTATTTATATACATTGTGATTAAGGACAACAATGCAAGAACACTATTTCTGGGTGCAGTGTGAGAGAAATATTCTAAACATCAATAGAGTGCTTGTTCTCTACATAGGATTGCAATTAACCTGTTCCTTGTTCGTTTTCAAAGCCGTCACTGTGATATTTTTTTTTTTTTTTTTTTTTTTTTGCTTCAATAAGCATATGAAATGCCATTCATTGATGTTTATGAGAAATATTTCAAGCATAGTTTCTCTATTAAGGTTCTGCCTTGGAAACTGGTTTGATTTCAACCCCCAACAACCTGTCCGTGTCATATGTTGTACATGGAAATAATTTCATGAAAACCAAAACAACCATCTTGTCTATAGTGTTGTAGCTTCGTATAACTTAACCATGAATTCCTGATACATACAAGGATTTTTGTAAATGCTCCAAGATCAAAATAGTACTCGAAATATATTCTCTTCAAACATCAATATTAGATATTCCTAACATATCTTTAAAGCAAAACATGTAAATTGAAAGTAGCTATTGTACTTTCATTTTCAATATTAACATGCAATATCCACCTTCATGTAGATTGGGGTATTCTTTCATTTCAGCGTTGTCATTCACCTTTTATACACACATATATATTCTTAAGAAACTATAGTGCGTGAAACAGACAGCTCTATTTTTTATCATTTTTTTAATAAGTCGTTTTTTTTTCTTCTAATGTATAGTTTTTATTCATGCAGGTCAAAATATCCTTGAATACAATATTATATTTTCTTTAGTTGAAAATGTATTAAATTAACAATCATAATTGATAAAGTCAATGAACTACATTCTTTCTCTGGAAAACCAAACATTACCTATTTTAATATTAAATGATAACTCTTTGGTCAGACTTTTGAAAATACCCAGTCTGACAAAAATGATCAGATTCCTGCAACTGAAGGACAGCATGAAAATATGTGTTTGAGAGTCTTTGGATTTCTAAAACATGTTTTACACAACTTTCAGTCTTTAATTTTCAACATTAGAAAGGTGATTCTTAGTTCTTAAAATTCTATGTGTGGTGTAAGATTGACCACTGTTCGTTATCTTCAACTTTTCAGTTAAACCATACCAGTCCCATAACCTTTGTTGTGCATCTAAGGTTACCGCGTACTTGTTTTTACTTAAAATTCAATATCATTTGTCAATTAGGCCTATTTTATAATTCATGAATCAATAGTTATTTATCCCTTTTTATGCTTTGAGAAACTCAGACTGATATGGTCTACTTAAAATATGGTCATAAACCAATTGCCTTAACTAAATATTCTGTGGACTGGTAAAAGCGAGTTCCTATTGTAACACGTGTTTTATAGAAAATAGTCAAAGTAAACTATGAAAGGTAACGTACTATCACGAAAATTTTCTTCGCCCCACCCTGGATATCGCCATCCCGATCCCTTCAAAACAACCTCTTTGCAAGTTTACTTTGTCAAGAACTACGATGAAATGGTCATACGACTCTTACTATTTAATGCATTTGTTATGTGAATTGTTGTTCACCTTTGAAATTAAAAACGGACAAGAAAAATGACCGCTAAATGATTAATTTCGAATTTCCAACTTGTATTTAAATTTGATTTACATATTCAAAATTGTACGAATACATCGTATAGCCTGGTGTATAAGTTCTGCAAGATTTTAAAATCAAAATGGGTTTCCTGCAAATGTTTAGACAGATAACAATTGTTTAAATAGGAGGTGCATTCAGTGGAACTTTGAATCCCTAAGTGCCACAGTGTACCTTCAGTGAGTAAGACGATAAAAATGTAGTAAAAGCGGCTTCTGATTAAATCTGTAAATGTATGAAATACAAAATACTATCAAAACAAATATTTCACTTAAAGTAAAACAATATCACTTATTACTATTAAGTGGAAACATAAAAACTGTGACGTGTAGCGGTCACCCAGCCAAGGGTTGATCACGCTTGCCGTTGCTTAACTTGCGTAATCACCACATCACTACAAAAGTTAGCTGACTAGTGAGGCAGTATAAAGTTCCCTCTATATTGTCCGCTACCCCCCCCCCCCCCCCCCCCCCACACACACACACACATTCAGGTAAGCTTCGCCACAAAGCTTAGCGTGAGTTCTCTCTGAATGTTTGGAATCTGTTCAGCAACCACCGTCGTCCCCGAACGAATCCACGTCCGTACTCTACATGAAACAGGCTTCCTACTAAACACCAGTCACTACGCTGCCACCATTTTGTAACGTGTAGCGGTCACCCAGCCAGGCCAAGTGCTGATCACGTTCGCCTTTGCTTAACTTGCGTGATCAAGAGAGAGACTCTACTACATCAGTAGAAAAGCTAGCTCACTAGCGAGGCAGTACATGTCCCTCCATATTGTCCGCTACAAAACAATGTCATATTTGCAAGTAATATCCTCGAAATGATACGTATGAGCAACGAAAATATGATATTCCATGTATTTCATTTATTAGTTTGTTTATCAGTCGAATTCGGGTGATGAAACTGCGTATGAGATATCTGTCCTATCCCGCTGGTAAACAAATTGTTTTGCACCTTACTGTGTAGGAGAGTTCTCTTATGGGAAATAACTCCAACGTATCACTATACGAATGTTTGAAAAAAAGTTCTACCTAAAGTAATCTACAATCAGTGCAATATGTATAATGTGACTTAATTTCAGAGCCAAACCAAACTGCTTTTGTTTTATAATATTCGGTTTAATCCTGGAAAATTGAGAACTGATAAAAGGGACAAGAGCGGATTTTAACCTTTTTTTCACCATCTAAATATAAAGCAGAATCATCAGCATATTGCTCCAAGCAGTTTTTCTTTCCCAATTTTAATATCTCCTACTTGCAGGTGCATATAATTACAGTCTGTCATTCATACCAATCATTAGACCATTCTTTACATACTAATTTTGTCAACATGAGTTACTTTTCTTCCGTTATATTGAAGCAAACAAGTTCAAATTTCTTTATTCACTCAAACCAACAATACGTGGTACATGAGGTCAAGTACATGTGATACATTCCAATGGAAAAAGAGATACAGGGAAGAGAGACACAAACATAATCATGTTCACATAAGGGCAGGGCGGAAAAGAAGGAAGCGAGAAAAAAACCAAAACAAAATAGATTATATGTATGAGTTATGGTTGACAGACTAAATCGTATATTTTTGTCATAAACAAACATAGGTTTCTCAATTTTTTTAACACTTGTAGTTGACATTATTTCAGAAAATTTAACCACATTTGGATTTGTACAATACCTTGAATGTAAAAATTGTTTTCTTATGGCACACATTGATTTGCATTCTAAAATAAAATGAAACTCGTCTGCAATTTGACCTGAATTACAAAGTGTACAAAAGCTTTGATTCAAAGGAATATTTGCCCACCAGCCTATCTCTACTGGGAGCCGATGATTCGATGTTCTGAATTTGATAAATATTTTTCTAAGTTTAATAAGTAAATTTTCAAGGTATTTTTCACGACCAAAGTGTGATTTAAAAATTCTATAAATTTGGCCTTTTGATGAATTATTAATATCACTTTCCCATTTTTGAATGAATTGATCACTCAAACGTTGTTTAACAATAGCAAGGACCATATTTTTGTCTTAAGAATCTTGCCCGTCCCATATATGTGGGACACCACATGAAGACAGGATTTTGTGAATACAATTTATCCAGGAATTGCTAATACCTTTTTGAGAATGCTGCAGACCTAAAAATTTGTACAATACACACACAATTTTGTTTTCTGTACAAGTCAGTAGATTAGTCCAAAAAGAAATCATTCTCGTAAAAATATTTATATATACTACTCAAAATTTTATAAGGATCACTAGGTTATGTGTGTAATTTACCACTAACATAACAAAAGACATAAATTTGACTCAGAAACGTGTTTACTCAGGTTATGAATGAAAATTCATGAACGGCATGAACTTTTATCAATACGGAATGCTTGAAATCTGATAACAACACCAAAAGGCATTTCATTACAAAAAAGTTAACAGCAAACCAGAGAAAGAATTAAACAGTTTTTGGGGATATTCCATCATTACATTTAGTCGATGAAGTGTCAATACCGGGTATGGCCTCCCCTTGCATCAAGGACGGCTTGACAACGTCGAGCCATGTTGTCAATAAGCACCCGCATGTTTCCAATGGGAAGGTTGTTCCACTCTTTCACGGGGGCGTTTTCGAGCTCTGCCAAAGTCGTGGGTTGTGCTCTACGGCGTGAAAGGGCAACCTGCAGCATGTTCCATACATGCTCAATCGGGTTCAAGTCCGGCGAGCGCGCTGGCCAGTCCATACGGACAATTGTCTCCTGCTGAAGGTACTGCTCCATCACCCTGGCGCGATGAGGATGGGCGTTATCATCCATCAGGATGAATTCACTGCCAACAGCACCAGCATAGGGTCTGACGTAAACATCGAGGATCTCATCCCGGTACCGCATCCCCGTCATTGTTCCTATCTCCAGGACATGAAGATCTGTTCTTCCATCCCTGCTGATTCCATCCCAGACCATGATGGAACCACCACCATAACGGTCATGTTCACTGATGTTGGCATCATGGAAACGTTCACGTTGTCGTCGCCACACCCGGTGCCTCCTGTCTGTAAAGTCCAAACAATACCTTAACTCATCGGTGAACAGAACTTGAACCCAATCGTTCTGTGTCCAAGTTACATGATCTTCAGCCCAGTCCAATCGCTCCCGCTGGTGTCGAACAGTCAGAGGGACTCGAACACATGCCCTTCTCGAGTTGAGACCTGCATTGTGAAGCCGATTCCGTATCGTCTGAGTGGACACATTCACCCCCCGAGGCGTTCAGGAGGTCGTTACGTAGGCTGGTTGCTGTCCAGAAGGGATAGCGTCGTGCCTGAAGAGCCACAAAATGGCCTTGGCGTTGGGTTGTCGACCTCTGACGACCATCCCCATGTCGGTGTGCTACTGTACCAAAAGTTTGCTGTCGGTTCCAGGCCCTGTTTACAACGCTCTGACTAACGTTTAGTGTATTTGCAACGTCACGTTGTGAATAGCCAGCGTCAAGCATTCCAATACATCTGCTCAGTTGTTTTGTCGTCAGGCGACGCCTTACACGTTGAGGGGGCATTGTGTTGATAAACGTAGTGTAAACACTCAAGTGAGTTTGAAATTTTAGAAAGAATCAGACACCGATGCCTGAGTGAAAATCGTGCAATGGTAGGAAAAGCATAAACTGTGATGAGAAACGCATTTCCCATGGCATGAAATGCACGTGCAAGTTTGTTGAAGACGTTCTTGATTTCACTTGGACACAATATTACCAGTTATGCAGTTATTAATTTTTTAAACAGAAAAAGATCTATGATCCTTATCAAAGTTTGAGTAGTATATAATGGAAAACGCCCAATTTCGCCATACACCATATAGTAGGGTGTACTACTTTTTAAATGAAAAATATGTTTTAAAATTTTAGATGAATATCAAGATTTTCATAACCCCACCACAACCATATGTCAAAACTGGAATAACGATGCCATCAAAAAGATCAAACTGAGATTCAATAGGTAAATTGAATTGTCTTATCTTATTCAAAACACCGTACATCGCTTTTTGTGCTTGTTCACATAAATGTGTTTTTGCTTTACAGGAAGAGCCTGACCGAGTAAATATAATTCCTAGATACTAGCAGATCGTCCCAATTTTACAAATACAATGCAGGGGAACACAGATTACAGAACAGTGGGTGAAAAAAAGGAGACGTGAAAATACTGATATGGTAAAAGTATTATTGTATACCACCCAGTGTCTTTTGACTGGCTGTGCATTATTTGTGGTTAATACATATTCATACAAAACAGTACGACCATACGGAAAACAAAGCAACAATTATCCCCTGCCGAGGTTTAACTACTATCATGTATACCAGGAATTCATTTTATTACTTGATGTTTTGTGTATATTTTCAGATAATGAAAGTGATAAGACTCAAGCGTTGGTCTATAGTACTTGTAGTAATAGCAGTGACTATATTAGTATTCAACTACGTCAAGGACGACGATGAAAGGACTAACAGTGAAAATACCGACAGTGTAGAGCCGTACCAAAAGGTGGAATGGAAATGTGACAAATGTTTTCCCTTCAACTACAACTTGACCATTACTTCACCTACAATTTGTCAGACTGGTGAAAAGGTGGATCTCATCATTTTAATATCTACAACAATTTTCCATAGTGATAAAAGAAAGGCTCTTAGAAAAACTTGGCTAACAGCTACTCACGAAAACAAGGGTCACATACGGTATGCGTTTCTTCTGGGTGCCGTAAAAGACACCAAATTACAAACGAAACTTAAATCAGAAAACGAGCTCTACAATGATATTGTTCAGGGAGACTATCCGGACCGCTATTATACGTTGACACTGAAGACGCTTTCCGGATTCCACTGGGTTGCTAACTATTGTCCTAACGCTTCCTACGTCATGAAAACAGACGATGATGTATTTATCAACATCCCAGCTCTGATGGAATCTATACATTCTAATAGAGAGAATCTCAGTACGTCAATTGGCGGGAGATGTTATAAACGTGAACGACCAGTCAGAGACAAAAGCTCGAAATATTTTACTTCATATGAACAGTATCCATATAAACAGTTTTTCGGTTTTTGTTCCGGTACCGGGTACATAACAAGTATAAAAGTTGTCAATCAAGTGCTAAAAGTGTCTGAAGATGTTCCGTTTTTTCATCTAGAAGATGTATATATCGGTTTTTGTGTAGAACAGTTGGGACTTTCGTTACAATATATTGACGGATTCTATGCTGACGCTGAAGATGTGGATTTATGTGTATATAAAGGTAAAACTCCCGTGGTTTTACATAATAGTTTGCGACTACCAAACCTCGTTTTTAGAATGTGGGGTGAAATATCGCCATGTAAAAATGGCATTTCACACAACTTCATTTCATTTTTAAAATCATTTTTATTTCATTCTGAACAATCTTAATTGCGTAGAATTTTAACTCAATATATTACAACTTGCCAAGTACTCAGAGATGCTGGAGTTCCTCACTGACAATATATCGTAAGAGGGATTGTAGTCTGTGGAGATCAGGACCTCCAACAGAAATTATGCCCTTTATTAGTTGACGTGTTTTGTATTCTTCTGAGGCAAAATCTGTTCAAAAACTTCGTCTTCTACACACAAGCACTCTGAAGTTGATATTAAAAAGATGCTGGAGTTTCTCATTGACAATATCTACATAGTCTTTGGTGATCAGGTCTTCAAACAACAGCCTGTTGGAATTTCCATATACACGAATTGTCTCCTTCATTAACTGACCTGTTTTTATATTCTTACGAGGCAGAATTTATTCCAAAGCGTCTGCACGAGAAGAAAAAAATTCTTGCTGTGTCGCTCAACTCGGCAATTTGATATGTCGACGACATGTATACATCTTATTTATTATATATATATCTATTAGCAATAATTATTTTCATTCATTGATTCGATATATACCAGTGAACTACAAATAAAAGACACCACAGTCTTTCACATCTGCTTCATATTTGGATATTTCATTGAACATAGATGTTAACGACAAACTAATCAACTGTATGACAAATGAGATGACTTTTTATATTTTAAAATGTACATGTAGCGATATTCCATTATCACATGGACATGTATCTCATCAAGGGCATGTTCTGCGTATGATCAGTTTTAAATCGATGCAGACTACTTAAAAATACATGTAAGTTGATGTTACAGAGTTGCTACAATCTCGATTAAAGTCAGCATTTCGCAAAGTTTATAGTTGTTATAACAATCAAATACAAATACAACCTGTTATAAGATCAAATGCTGCATGGCCAATTGTTAGACCATTTTGACTACGGATTAACAACACTTGCGACAAATGTTTTGTCAAAAATAATGAAAAATGATTTTATGATTTATGAGCAAAATAATCAGTACAAGTTACAATATGGAATGTACCAGGTAATTAATTCCCATGATCTCTCAATCAAGTCCAAAACAGTGGGGAAAAATATTTGCTCCTCACGAAAATATTAAAAGCTGTGAAGGAGAAACTTCAAACATACTGTGTCACTACATATGCCAGATGTGGTGTAAATCAAATATGGATTCTAAAAACTTCTAAAGAACTTTCGATAAATTTGAAATACGATGACTCAAGACTAGATTTTTTGACATCATAGACAGTTGCTTCTTCAACAAAAACGGAAATATTCATATTTAGTGATTAGTCATCCAAAAAATTACTTTCTTAAACACTACTCTGAGTCTATGCACAAGTAATCTGAAGTTAAAAGTAAAAATATGCTGGAGTTCCTCATTGACAATATCCTCGTAGTATTTGGTGATCAGGTCTTTCAACAGTCTGTTGGAATTCCCATGGTCACAAATTTTGCTCCTTTGTTACATGTAGCTAACCTGTTTTTATATTCTTATGAGGCAGAATTCTTTAAAAAAAAAAACGTCTATGTGAGAAGAAAGAATTTTTTGCTGTGGCCTTCAATGCGACATTTAGATATATCGACGACGTTTTATTTAATTTCGATATATCCCTGTGAATCCAAAATAAAAGACACCACAAAATCGTCCACTTCTGCTTCATATTCAGATATTTTATTGAAAATAGACATTAACGGCAAACTAACTCATCAACTTTAGGATAAACGGGATGATTTCAGCTTCTTCATCGTCAAATTCCCATATTTATGTAGCAATATTCCATTATCACCTGCATATGGTGTTTATACCTCTCAACTGATTCCATACGCAAAAGCTTATTCTGCGTATTATCAGTTTTTAAATCGAGGTAGAACACTGACAGACAAGTTGATGGTGCATGGGTTTCAACAGTCTCGTTTAAAGTCAGCATTTCGTAAATTCTGTGGTCGTTATAACAATCTAGTTTGCCAATGCAACCTATCATTGGGTCAAATGCTGTCTGACGAGAATTTTTTGCTCATATGGAGACGTCACCATTGCTGGTGAAGGGCTGCAAAATTTAGGCCTATGCTCGGCGATTACGGTCTTTGAGCAGGGAGGCATTTTTATCGTGTCACACCTGCTGTGACAAGGGGTCTCGGGTTTTGAGGTATCATCCGAAGGACCGCCCCATTTAGTCGCCTCTTACGACAAGCAAGAAGTACTGGAGATATATTCTAACCTGGATCACCACGAACTCGATGTATTTCTAACATACATAAGCTACATTGGATAAACCACATTGAATTAATATTAATTCTATATCCCTGCACTGAACGGCTTCCGTATCATAACATGCCTTAATTGCATTAAGGTTATATTCGTGCAAAACAAGGAACAACTAAATACAACAAATAAAAATATCAATCATGAATATAAAAACGTTAATGAAATTACAAAATTCATCATATCATGATGTAGAAAACGGATGACCATTCGATCCCGCGCCCTTGATTCTTTGTTGACATTTCGTGATGTCAATATTGGGAAAATTCTAAATTTTTCAAGATTTTCCCAAAATAAACAAAGCATATTGAATAGGTGATTTTATTTCTCTGCAGTTGATGATAACTGACACATGGCGAGCATTGGTCAAAAGCAATATATGTATAATAGAAAAAATAGTCATTTTGAAATAGTTACCATTGGTGACTTATTCCAGTCCAACAATTTCAAATGGAAACGCCGTAAAAAGATAACATCAGAACTGTTCACGGTACATCAATTACTTATCAGGAGAGCAGTTACATTCTTTTATTACATAGCTAATAAATAGTCTATTATAAATTATGCGTAAAATCTAGAGAATGTTAGCGTTCAATATCCTGAGAATTTATTGAACGCTAACTTTGCATTGCGTAAATTGTGGGCGCCCGAAACATTCCGAGTATGAGCCTTACCGTAACAACGTAAACAAGCCAAAATGGCAGACGACGAAAGGTTTAATATCTAACAGTTAAGAAATGCATGCTGATATTGCACACTTTCACCTTAGATGCCAATATTGATGAATTCTCGTCTATTTTGGAGTATTTTGAGTGAAAAGGGATATAATTTAACAACTAAATACTTTAGCTATATAATTGAACTTATATTGATGGCTGTTAAGATGCACGAGCTTTCGAGTGCATTTTGACAGCCAACGAGTGCCAATATTCACCAATATATAAGTTTAATAACCCTATAACATTGCACTTTCTATGAAATTAAGATGGACATGTTTCAGAGGTAAAACATTTGTTAGCAGGGCATATGCCAAATGTCAATTAAAAAAGAAGTATTCTTCAGTGTATTGTGTAGTAAAACCACTTCTGGGCTCCTATAGTAACACAGATCCTCTTGGTATAGTTCAATTCCAAATCCTCGAACATCAATGAAGCTTAAATTCAGTTCTCGTACACAAAAAGAAAAGTAAACATCTTCTAAATGGAAAAAGGGAATATTTTTAGAGATTGCACAAACTTGTTTCACCACTGTCATGCTGGTCAGATAGCCCGTCCCAGAACAGAAAGCCGTCAGTCGCTCCCACGGGTACTCTGCATACGAGACATAGTATTTAGTGGTCTTATTCCTATTGGGTTTGTTTACCCAGTCCTTGTAGCAGCAACCAATGACCGAGTGCTGCAACTCTGGATGGTGGTTATCGATAACGTTCAGCAAAGCTGGCATATTTATAAACACATCATCGTCAGTCTTCATGACGTAAACATCCTGCGGACAATGTTTAGTTGCCCAGTTTAGGGCCATCATGGTTTTTATGGTAAGAGTGTGATATACATCTAAGAATTCCCCTTGAAGTATATCTTTATAGAATTCATTTTCCAACTGAATACTCTCCCGTACTTCACTATCTGGGACACCACCAATGACGAATGCATATCTGACATTTGAAGTGTTATTTTTTGAAACTGAGAGCCAAGTATGCCTCAGCACAGTGCGACGCTCAATTGCAGTTGCTGTTGTTGTTATGAATAAAACTACTTTCATACTTTGATGATTTTTACAAGTGTTTATATCATCCATCAAAACTTTGTACGAGATGTTAAAACAAGAATTACACGTTCTAGACCTTATGGTACCATCGTATGAAATGCTTCCATTTTCCAAGTGTCTTTGAAAATCATCAAGATCGTATTCATAATGCGGATCCGGAGTTATTGAATTCGGATTTATTGAATCCGGAGTTAATGAATATCTTAAAATCATTATAACGAAAAATGTTCCGACCACCGTTAATAATTTAATGGAGAGTCTCTTCCTACGTATTCTCATCACATCCAAACCTTTAAAAACAATGTACTAAAGTGTTAATCATATACATGTACATTGAATATACTCCAAGAAGCAACATCTGAAATATTAGTAACTGTAACCATTTTGGTCTTTAGAATTTCTATTGATTACATACCCTGTATGTACAAATGACCCGCGCTGAAGTTAAATCATATATTCCACCTTCCAGAGGATGGCAATGTTTAACTTAATTAATGATATTTATGTTTATCAGCTTCTATTACCCAAACTCTGCTCACCGTAGCTCGTTTTTGCTGTCATAAAAAATCTGAACAAAGAATGATTGAGATTGAAAATTTGTCATTTATTACAATACCAAATGACGAAAGAAATCTTCAACATAAGATTTTGGGGGAAATCAGATAATACATTCTACATGAAAGTACCTGCAAAGCTAAATTACTCAAAGTCTGATTTCCCCCAAAGAAGACAAAATAACTTAAATAATGCTACGCTATAAGATGACAAATAAAAATTCATCAAAACAAACCCAGAGCAAAAAGATGGCGAACAAATAAGGCCAACCCAAATGATTAAAAGCCTATATAAAAAGATTGCATAGCACCGGAGTAAACCTCCATATTGAGGACGGAAAGTTGGGGTGGTGGAGGGTTGAATAAAATGAAAAAACTTTGATCCGCTTTACAATTTGTATTCACTGAATCCCATGTATATGAAAAGGCTAACGTGTGCAAAACACAAGCTATCGCGTGCCTATCCAAGCCATTGATTGGCTAACAAACTTGAGGCCCCCAACGGGGTAAAGTTATACGAGGTCCCCAATAGGGCAAATGACACATATATACGCTTTAAACATAAATGCTATTATGTTCCATAATATTGATTTTATGTTTATCAGCTTCTATTACCCAAACTTAATTAATGATATATACTTTATAGAGAGGATGTCAATGTTTAACTTAATTAATGATCTATACTGTGTAGAGATGATGTCAATGTTTAACTTAATTAATGATCTATACTGTGTAGAGAACATGGACATATCTTGACCAAGAGCTCTCAGGACTCCTGTTTTGTTTCTTTTTATTATAGTTTTATTTTATTTTTGCTAATTGTCGCATTATCAATGATTTACAATTCGCGACCACTCTTTCCCTTATTTTTCCTGATGGCAATAAACAAAGTCACTTCGGTAATTATATGCTGTCTTGTACATTAATCGAATAAAATTACATGAACCTTTTTTGTGATAACACATTTATGTTTGATATAACTGCAGCGTTTGATTTACTAGTACCAGTCAATAAAATTATAAAGCGTTGTATGATTTACCGTCCAATAGAATTATAAAGTGTTGTGTGATTTACCGTCCAATAGAATTATAAAGTGTTGTATGATTTACCGTCCAATAGAATTATAAAGTGTTGTATGATTTACCGTCCAATAGAATTATAAAGCGTTGTATGATTTACCGTCCAATAGAATTATAAAGTGTTGTATGATTTACCGTCCAATAGAATTATAAAGCGTTGTATGATTAACCGACCAATAGAATTATAAAGCGTTGTATGATTTACCGTCCAATAGAATTATAAAGCGTTGTATAATTTACCGTCCAATAGAATTATAAAGTGTTGCATGATTTACCGTCCAATAGAATTATAAAGTGTTGCATGATTTACCGTCCAATAGAATTATAAAGCGTTGCATGATTTACCGTCCAATAGAATTATAAAGTGTTGCATGATTTACCGTCCAATAGAATTATAAAGAGTTGTATGATTTACCACCCACAGTAACTTAACCATACCGTACTACACATGTAATTAGAAGTAGTTAGATGGGGACTGAAATTTTAATCACATGTTGGTAAAGGAATACAAGAGGAACTAAAAATATAGGTCTGGCCAACCTCCATGATAAATAAGCAATATTAAAAATTACAGATAATTTCTCTGATGTACTCACGAAGTTATCTTCTTTCATTCAAACACTTCAGCTTTTAGATCTGAAACAATATAACGTATTGGTGTGTAATATATCATATGAACATTCATTATCCCGTAATTTTGTACTAGGCAGAACCTCCACGAGAATGAATTATGTTTGATGCATGCAATCAGGGCCGTAAATTACATGGAGGCGGAGGAGGCAGCTGCCTCCTCCAACTTTTGAGCCAAAAAAAATTAAAATTTAAAGTTCATTAGAATTTATGTTGTTTCCAATAACTAAGAACATGATACCTCACTTAAAAAAACATTCCAAATCTTTCTTTTAGAATGAGTTAGTCAAGTAACATCTTAGAAGGCCCTAGAATCAAGAATTTTGCACGAAACGTGTTCAGTGTGCACAAAATGTGCTCAGCGTCTGGGGGCCTGGGCGGCCCCCAGACCCCCGCCTAATTTCCTGCCTCCTCCAAATTGAAGGTTAATTTACGGCCCTGGCAATTAGCCATAAAAACAATGCATCTGCTTATTCCAACCAAGGCAAGATAAGGAAACTTTATAAATCTATTATACATGTCATAAACATCATGTGGACGACGGTTTCGCTCTTCAATGTGAGTCTTTTCCCCCTTATTTTTGTTTTTGTTAACATACTTATATACTTGTAATAAACATGTGGACGACGGTTTCGCTCTTTTTTAATGAACATGCCTATATACAGGTTGAAAGTGAGTGTCTTTTCCTATTTTTGTTCTCATTAACATGTCTATATACATGTAATATGCCTCATGTTGAGACTGATTTCGCTATTCAAAGTGACCCCCCCCCCCTTCCACCATTGATATGTAAATTATAGATTTCAAGATGCTTACATAACGTTCTTTTGATCGTAGGATTATGTTGCTAGCAATTTGGCTTCAAATTTAGGCCTTTGCTCGGCGCTTACGGTCATTGAGCAGTGAGTGTTCTTTAGCATACCACACCTACTGTGACACGGGACATCCGTTTTTAAGGTCATCTCCGAGGACCCGTGACATTCACACCTGATGCCGAGCGTTTGGCGATGGAACTGTCACTACCTGTTTTAACGACTTATGTCTGCCGGCCTTCCGCATGCGGGGCGAACGCTCTAACCACTAGACCACCACGGCGGTTTATTCAAGAGTGAGTAGAATAGAATAAATAAATGGATTGTTGGTAAAAGAGTATCTATAAAAAGACCGATCAAACAAATGGTTTGAGAAGGTACATGATCACCCTCATCGTAACCCTCCCATGTGGCAACGCACTTTGAAAAAAAAATTCAAAGTGCGTGACGCAAAATGCGTTTTTTCATGGCGACACTCCAGGATATCACTGAGGACAGGGTAATATCCACCCTAACGGAAGTACATTGACGTATTACTCGTTCTTTGAGACATCCATGTTTGGTTGTAGACAACAGGCATCAAGGGGGTGATGATGATCGCAGGTTTCCCCACCTATCCACACTCTAGACAAGTGTGATGTCGTGGTTCATAAGAAACGGACCAGTCATTAATATGTCTATAGTGAACGCCAGAGTACAGCATAATGATGATTTGTGAAGTTCCTGGTACCATGAGCTAGTGTTTACTATGGATGCAGTAATTGGTACATGTATCATCCTGCTTTCAGATTTCTATCTGTGGCGTCTTTTATGACCAAATCTTAACATGATCTGAATGCTGGACACTAGTCACTGACGACAGGGTAAGCGCATTCGTAGCAAAATTCACGTACATTATCATGATGTAGTCAAAAATGTGGATCGGTCTACTGTTTAACTTCTACATACTTAGAAAAATTAAGAAGTAACAAGCAAATCAGATGGTTAATTCCTCCACTAATAGATAGCGCAGCAGATACTAGAATGTGAAAATCCTGGAGGAATTGTGCCTTTGAATATACATGTACAAGTATGAACTTTGTCACAGAGTTAGGGCATACACTTACAGTAAATAGGGAGAGGGCTAAAATAGGCTGTGTCTGCTGCCCAATCCCATTCATTTTTAATAAAATATTGTTTGAAAAATACACTTACAGGGAATATTGGAGGGACATTCCAGATTCCTCATACAGTTAAAATAGTGGTCATTATACAAAATGACGGCTATGAATTACATATTTTACGTACTAGTTCATTCCTTTCATGTGTACTGGGTATGTAACACATTGTAGAGAGCATATTATCAACTGTTATGTACATACTATGCAATAACTTTTATAACTTCTGTGGCTGGTAACAACCTACTAGTACACCATCTAGTACATGTAAATGTTATTTTGTTTCCTGTTTTCAGATAATAGCCCTACTGCACAGTGCCTTCTCTCATAGACTGTACCTGCTTGATGTTGGTTACCAATTTATATAATGACTAAATGGTGGTGGTGGAGAATGACTTTGGCCAGTAAACATTTCAAACTATTAGATCCCCAACAGCCTAAAACACACTTGCCGTATCTGACAGATTGAAACGAGTGTGTGTTAGGTCAGGGGGACACTGCTGAGACCCTTTCCTGTCAGTTGATTCCAAGCGAAACACATGGTCCGGATACAAAACTATTGCAGGCAATTTCCACTGCTTCAGTCAGATCAGCTGCCTACCAGAATATCTACACTTATCCTGTATTGACGATGGTGAGGGTATCCAGTCGACCTTCCAGAACCACAAGGCTAAGTAGCATGATTCATGCAGACTGAAGTATATCAAAGCTGTACTGCATTGGCCATACAATGAAGAAAACTGAACTCCAGCACCATGAACAGACAAAGCGCACGCAGGTAGCTTTTGCTCAAGATGTGAAAGCACTCATTCATGTCATTGGAGAGATGGGGTACCCATTTTGAGAAGACAGCAAAGATCTCGGTTTTGGTGTTAGACAGCAGATACTTGGCAGACTCAGCAGTCATCCATAGACCGACAACCTGGAATACATACAGTATGACACATATGCCAATGAGAGGCTTGTTCATCAGACAAACCACATCACCGACCCAATATAGAGAAACAACTTCCCTCTCTTCAACCGAACTCCAGTCAGACTGAAGTCAAGAACAGAGGTACAGGTGTCACCCCTCAATAATAACTGCTCCCTATTTTCCGGTTTGTTTATTGCGTCCCAGATTCGTGATGGAAATCTTGATAAATTCGTAGCACAACGGAACCAAGCTTGTCCTCCTGCATTGTCACAAATGGGCAAAATCAGACTTGAACCAACGTCTGGTCTTTTTTTTTGTGCTTAGAAGATCTGATCATTCCACGCTGCTGCTAGTCCTCCTGTTGAAGTCATGATCCTGATTGGAACATCTATCGTCAACATGCTGGTACCTGGTAATGCGAAGACCTTCTCTGAGTATGTATCACTAGTACTCTTGTCGTTAATCACAGCTCAGTTACAGCATTGGATATTGTCTAGGATGAATACTTCCCAGACAGTTGAAAATATACACCAAGAAGAGAGGTAAAGACAACGGGAGACGAATGGAGCCATCTAGTTCCATCCCTGGAAACTGGCAGGACTCCTCCGCATAGACGAAAACAAAATAGAGCTGTTCACCTTCCTAGCAACGAGGATAACAACAACGGAGAAGCTAATCATCTGCAAAGATGTGCTTTTACACAGCACTGAGATCCGTGCAGTGGACACAGATGTTGTGATCCTTGTAGTGGCAGCAGCTGGGCGTCTGGACATCGATTAACTCAGGGTTGATTGATTGATTGTATATTGTTTAACGTCCCGCTCGAGAATATTTCACTCATATAGAGACGTCACCATTACTGATAGGGCTGCAAAATTCAGGCCTATGCTCGACACTTACAGTCTTTGAGCAGGGAGGAATCTTTATCGTGCCACACCTGCTGTGATACGATATTGCAGTATCTCTGAGGCAGTGTGCGGTGTATCTGGTATTTGGGTTTGTGACATGAAGGAAGTTGTCGCAAGGTGCAAATAATAGCCATGTTTATTTCATTTTGCATAATTAATTATTATTTATATTTGGTATTTGTTTGTTTTTGTTTAATAAATTTATATTGATCGATAGAACTGTTAAGTTTTTCTTTTCAGGATTCCCTAATCTATATATAAATACGAAGCATCCAGAGGAATCCCCAACATTCCAATAGAAAGTACTTCTGGTCATTTATTTCTTTTTCGTTGGATACGATATTCCAATATTTTTTCAACCAATGAAAAATCGTGTAACATGTAAAATTAAATGATATTGAAATTACAAAAGCAGTTTTTGCTTCGTTATGCTAGTCCAAAATATTTAATATTTCTACAATAATAATGTTTTCTGAATGATTTCCTCACCAATTCATTTCTCTAAAACATTTTGAAATACTTGATTCAAAGAAATGTTGAGGGTTCATGATATCCCTTTAAAAGTTAAGATATATGTACTATTACATGGGGTATCCAGGGTCTCCATCATGTAGAACCCAAGAACATAAATCCTTGATGAGGCCATTATATAATAAAGCGAGCAGAAGCCACCGGCAGAGATTATAAAAATGAGGTGAAAATCCTAGAAAAACAAGTTAAATAAAGAGACCATGAAAGTTTTCTAGCTGATGCGTTTATTTGACTTCACTCAGATGTTAAGGTCTGAATGTCCCCATTCTCCCATGAAGAATATATCAACAGAGTGCATTGTAATAATGACCTTTGCCGCTTCTCCATGAAGGCACTGTGGTACGATAGTGACAATTCCACTTGGCATAAAAGCCTATATATTTACAGGTGGCAGAGGACAGTTTTTTTCAACATGTGGGAAGGGGGTATACATCCAAGTCAGGTTATGACAGGTTAATGAAAAATCATACTACCCTGTTTTCTCAATATTTGTATTTCATATTAGTGTAGTTATTAAATTAGGGCCCTAAATTAAATGTCATCCATACATGCAGGTGTTGCTGCACAAAACATGCCCTGAGCAGGTGCCCCCTTCTTGCTTTGATTTTCTGTCATTTGGGCTAAATCTGCACCACCCCCACACCACCACAGTACCAAGCGAGGGGGTATAGGCGCTGTGCACAATCAAGAACCCTGTCTGACCTTCTTAAAAATCTACCTTTTATATGGGGCCATCCACCTTCCCTCTGAGCTATCTACCTTTTCCTGGACCCTCTAGGTTTTAGTCCGAATTTCTTCAGCTGCTGACCACGTGTCTTAGTTTCGCATTGCACCCATCTATATACTAGGCATCATGGTGACACCTATATGTTGCATATCCTTTTTTCACTAAGCACTCAGCTACACTTGAAATGTATCCTAAAATTATTCTACACATTTTTACACATGTAATATCACTTCAAATATAGGGTATCTCCATTTTTTTAAGAAACTTGAGTATGTAGTGCGAAACTGTCCCCTGCTACCTTAACAACTATTAAAAACTTTTATCACAAAATATAATAACCAGGTTACTTGTATCATGGGAGATAGTGAAACAATGCTCGCATGGGTTAATGTTATATCCCTATTATGTACTTTTATTATATGATTGAATAATACCTAGCTCTCTAATTGGCTGAGATCCAACAATGTAGAAATCATACTACGTTATGTTTACCTACACGTGACCTTCCAGGTGAACATAAGGAATTATTTTTTCCACATAGGACCAAAAATAGGTCGGGAACTTCCAATTTGACGCAATCGATTATACTTATTTTTGCCCTTCGGGCTCGGTGAATATTGTACTCCTCAGGTGTCTAAATCATCGTATTGACCTCAAATACAGCAATAATTGTATAGTATTATATAGTAATATCATCACATGTATATGTCCATCAATTTTGGGTTAATATTTGAAAGACTGATTTTTTCAGGTAAATGTGGGATATTCAATGTCAGTAGTTTGGAGGTATCCCACGGAAGGAGCAATGACTCATTCTAAATATTGATTCGTCTTGTGATCTCCGCATAGCTGTGTTGTCGTGACCGCGCACTATCAAAGCATTGCTGATAAACTGGGCTTGTCGTTATCCACATTACATATTTACGTTTTACTTGTATATATTTAGTATCAGCTGACATTAAAATAAACCTACCTCAGTTTGTGAATCCCTTGTCCTTACTAGAACAGAAAACGCTAATAACCAAACTGCACCTCTTTCTCGTGCCTTTATAACTTGAGAAAATGTTTGAATCATACTAAAACACTTAAAGATATCGTTAAAAGTCATTAACTGCTAAACCCGAAGATTGACATGCAGTAAGGTGGCAGTCATTTTCACTTCTCTATAAATATTTCAATTCCAAATACTTGTTGCACACGTATTGAGAGAACTAAGTGTGTACATATCGATATGCAAGTCAAACCTGTATTTACCAAGTTCGGTTCTCCAAGCGAAGATTTAAAAGCTCCCAACCAACTGAAAAGATTATCTCATAATTTGTATAGATAAATCATGCTATGAAATACTATGAAATAAATCTTATTTTTGAAAATACAGGAGGGTAGGGACTGCACTGCTTTACGCCTGCATATTTCATTAAGCGTGTTACTCAGAACCCGCTGAAAAACTTTGGGCAAGGGTTCCAATATAGGTTAAAGTTTTATTCAGAAATTGTATGCGTTTAGGGCAGACATTTTTAAAATGGCGGCCTTTTTCAAAACTTCGAGCTCACCATTTTATTTGCCGTCCTCAACTAGCCCTACATACCAACATTTGTTGAAATTGGAGAACATCGAAACATTGAGCGTTGGGGAGGGGTTTCCCGAAAGCAAAGTTCATTATATCCTCTACAGCAAGTGGAATGCTGGATATGCTTTTATAAATACTTTCAGAATCTCCAGGAAAATTTTGGACAGGGGTAATTCTACTATTCAATAAATTTTATTCAGAACTTTGACGCGTTTTGACAGCCATTTAAAACAAGAGGCCCATAGGCCTTATCGGCCTTATCGGTCACCTGAACACTAGTGAAAAAGTATCACTACTTCCATGAAAAAAATTCCTGTTCTGAATATCTAAGCTAAATTCTAATGTTCATCAACAGTATAAAACAAGATGTCTTCTTAAAACTTCATTGCCTTCAAAATTGCACACACCGATGAAATAATAGGTGCATTAACATTAAAACATCAAAAGATATGACTAATTTGGACTTATCCTAAAGTCATAACCCTGGGTTATGAAATTCACCATTTTTTGTACATCCTTTTCTGCTATTTCTAAATATGCACTTAGATTTTATACAGTATCAGCAAACTTACACATAAATACTATCTACTAAGTTTCACCCCACCCTGGGGTCAAAACCCCTACTCTGTGGATCATCAAATTTGGTGAAAGACTACCTGATATATCCATTTAGTTTCAATTTAGTATCAATAGCACTAAAAAGGATGTTATTTAAGTGTTTTACACATAAACACTATATTTTGGTAGACGCTTTCCTGCTCTACATCACTATGCATTTAGTTTTTTCCACATGCCTGCGGTTCTTGAGAAGAAGATTTTTGAAAATTGGTCAATTTTGGGCAGTTTTTGCCCTGCTTCTACGGCCCCAGGGGTGCAGGAATCCAGAAATTTACAATTTATATTTCCCTTGTTCCAAATATGTTTCATACCAAATTTGAAAATAATTGGAATGATAGTTATCAAGGAGAAGTTAAAAATGTCTAATGTTCACACATTTGATAACTGACCATTTTGGCCCCACCCTGATACCAAAACCCCTTCCTCTGGGATCATCAAATTTACAATTTGGTAAAGAACTACCTGTTCTTTCTAAATATCGATTTACTTTCAATTTAGTGTAAATAGCACTAAAGAAGATGTAATTTAAGTGTTTTACACATAAACACTATATACCAATTTTGATCCCGCCCTGGTGTCAGAACCCCTACCCTGGGGATCATGAAATTTACAATCATTGTAGAGGCCTTCCTGTTCTACATCACTATGTATTTAGTTTTTCTTACACGTGTGTGGTTCTAGAGAAGAAGATTTTGGAAAATTTATCAATTTTGGGTAGTTTTTGCCCCGCCCCTAAGGCCCCAGGGGTGCTGGAGTCCTGAAATTTACAATTTATGTCCCCCTTGTCGAAATAATCCTTCATATCAAATTTGAAAAGAATTGGAAGGATAGTTACATGTATTAAGAAGAAGTTAAAAATGTTCAAATGTTAACGCACGACGGACGACAACAAATTGCAATAAGTCACATGAGTTTACTCAGGTGACCTAAAAATATTCACCATTTTGAAAAAAGTTTAGTTTACTATTTAATTCACCATTCTCAACTACCATTAAATGCTAAATTTCGTGGAGATCGGAAAATGTTGAAACTTTGACGAATTTTTCACTAGGGGAGAGGGGGGGGGGGCAGCCTGTTTGAAAATGACGGCCATTTTAAAAAAATTGAAAGTCCAGTTCACCTATCTTATTCGCCACCCTAAATTACCCCTAACTACTGAATTGGTTGAGATCAGACAGCAACGAAAAATTACTTATTTTCGGCGGCCATTTTGAAAATTTCGAGTTTACTATCTTATTCGCCAGCCCCAGCTATCCCTACGTACCAATTTCGTTTAAATCGGAATACGTTGAATATTGGACGCATTTTTGGCGGATATTTTGAAAATTACGTTTGGGAGACTTAAAAGGGTGTTGGTTTTGTGGGAACGGCGAGTTGAAGTAGCTTCCGTTAGCACACACTGAACAACTTTATTTATCAAAATATCCTCATAAGCAAAAACCAAACTGGTCTCAAAAAGAATCCTCGTACCTCTTATTACATATTTACTCTTTAAAAGCAATAACTGATCATTACAAAAAGAAAGGTAAAAAAAAAAAAAAGTCGTTGCTGCCTTCGTCGATTTGAAAAAGGCTTTTGACACTTTGTGGAGAATTGTTTTATTTTATTGACATATCAAAAATGGACTCCTTATCGTTTTATAATATCATATCTTCAATCTACATAGGAACTACATTCAGAATAAAATTTCTATACGGACTAAATCAATATTACAATTCCGAGTGTGGTGGCAAACAGGACGATGTTTTCAGTGCTTTACTATTTATCTTCTATATCGATGATTTATAACAAGCCTAACATTTCGTTAAACATACTATATATATCCAAATGATATAGTTCTTATATCAAAAAGTAAATCAGACCTTAACATATTATCATATTACTGTGTATCTTGGAAATTTCATGTAAATACTTCAAAGTAAAAAATAATGATGTTAAATTGAAATGGAAAACCTTAATTTAATTACTTGGATACAACTTTGGAAGTCGTTAAAATACATGCATCTTGGAATTACTATGAATTAAGTTTAATGGATATTTTGATATTATTATTTCGTCTCTTACTGACAAAATTAGAAAAACTCTCTTTAATACAAAAAAAAAAATGATTAGCCTCTATAATCCATACAAACTTTTTGAAAAACATTTTGACACTATGGTTCCAAATCTATTATATGTAAGTAAAATATGGGACTATATGAAACTAATTATAAAGAACCTGAACCTTACAAAAAATTCATTTGAAATCTATAAAAGAATTTCTAGGAGTTCACTAGTTCATTTTAAAGTTTCTAATGAATTTTGCATTCACACTCTATGAGTCTTTAATACCAAATCCATGGAAAAAACATCAATGTGACTCTACACAGTTTGGAATTTTCTTTCGTCATAAATAAAGATAAAACCTTGTATCATCTCTAATAAACAAATAATCACTGCAATTGCATAATCAGAAAAGGAGACCATAAACTGAGAAAAGACTTTTAAAAATTTGATTACTTGCATCTTAAGATTTATGTAGCACTGATGTTTATAAAAAAAAAAACTGCTGTTCGATACAAAATATCAGATACAAATATATACAGAAAATTTTATTTGCTTGTGAAAATTATTTCAAAAGTTAGTTGGATTCAATATTCAAACTTAAGTATAATCTCAGTTTATGGCCTTCAGGCCAGGTTTTGCAAACACGCGTATCCCTAAGTCTGATAAACTAACCCTTTTCAGTATACATAGCATGAATAAACGACCAGACTATGTTCATAAATTAGGAATCATGGAAGAAGGGACGTATCATAAAGTCACCAAAGAAAGGAAATCTGAAGAACTGTAAGAACCGGAGAGGAGTCACTCTACTCCCTACAGTGAGCGAAATCCGATGAAGAATTATAAATGATAGGATCAAAGAAGGCCACAGCTGCGAAAAAATAAGCTGGCTTTTGAAAGGGAAGAGGTGCAACTGAACAAATCTTCAAATTAGGAAATAGATTTGATAAGTCAATGATTTGTAAAATGATTCCATGATTCAGGTATTTTCTCCTTATTCCATATCTTATTCAGAAGATTCTTCACCCTTCCTGTTGTAAACTGTATATCTGCTTTCAGTGTTCCAATGTGGTAGAGTATATTCCTTAATGCCCTGCCATTTGTTAGGTATATGACAGTATTTTACCTCTACCCACGATGACTCACTGGTTTTTATTTCTACTATATGTGATTCTGTAATTTCTTCGTCTCAGATAGGTCTTATTGGCTTGTCCCTATTAAGAACCTATTTCAAGTTATAATATCCAGATGTTTTGCAGTCTGTGCCGCCATGTTCTCCACCCAATGTCTTTTGTCATTTCTCACTTGCCTCTTTATTTCTCTGTCTTTCTCATTAAAGAAAGCTTGTAATCACCCTGCAAGTCTTTCTGAATGAATTGCTAGGATCTTCTTTTCTGTGTCCACACTTTCATCCTCCAGTTTGTTTCACTGATTCGAGGTTTCTTTTCTTTCCTTTACTAGCACCTTCTTTGCTGTCTCTGTGCAACAAATCTTCATGCATGATCTTACAATTATTTTCTATATCATCCCCAATTTGATCCTCTAGGTAATTTTCTAATACCTCATATTAGTTTTTCAAAGCTATGAGTAATTTCTGCTTTGTTTCCGCACTTTTCAGTTTATCTGTATCTCATATCGTTCTATTGCCCCTTTTCTTTCTTTTTTTTCTTTTTTTTTCTTTTTTTTTTTTTTTTACTTTTATCAGTTTCAGTTACATACAATGTAGATGTACATATTACGAAGTGACCGCTTCCTGTCTACTGATCTTGGTACACTTGTATTTATCACAGAGTTTCTGAATTTCCGTTTCACTAATGTATGGTCGATCTGGTGTCTTGTTATTTCATCAGGTGACCTCCATGTTTCCTTGTGGATATTGTTGTGTGGAAATACGGTGCCTGTTATTAACAATTCGTTTGCATCCAAAAATAGCATATTCTTTCATCGTTGTCATCTCACTATGTTCCCACTTTTGTTTCTGCTTCCTACTTTTGTAATTATGTCACCCGTCATTATCAATTGAAAGGTGAAAATAATGACCAGTGATCAATCTCATAACTCCTATAAGCAAAAATTAAGAGTAAGGCAAACACGGACCTCTGGACACACCAGAGGTGAGATCAGGTGCCTAGGAGGAGTAAGCATCCCCTGTCGACCGTTCACACCCGCCGTGAACCCAATATCTTGAACAGGTAAACGGAGTCACCCGTAGTCGAAATCAGTGTGCCAAGAACGGCCTAACATTCGGTATGAAACACGTCAGACAGCATTTGACACAATGATATGTTGTATTGGCAAACTAGATCATTATAACGACCATATAATTTGCGAAATACTGACTTTAAACAAGACTGTTGAAACCCCTGTAATATCAACATGTTTAACAGTAGCCTACCTCGATTTCAAAACTGATCATACGCAGTTCTAAGTTCTTGTGTATGGAATGAGTTGAGAGATATAAACACCATATGCAGGTAATAATGGAGTATTGCTACATAAATATAAAAAGTTGACGGTGGAGAATCTGAAACTGTCATAAAGTTGAGTTGTTAGTTTACCGTTAATATTTATTTTCGATAAAATATCCAAGTACGAAGCAGATGTGGAAGACTCTGTGGTGTCTTTTATTTCGAGTTCACATGGATATATCGAATCGACATATTTAATTTGAAATTTAGTATTTATGCGAACAGTTATTTTAATTTTTTTTTTTTAAGTTTAAAAACTAGGGAAAAAATTATAATGTTACCTCAGTTTGAGACTATCTTATGTCTTTTTATGCATTTATAGTTTTTTGTTTTAGTTTATTTGACCACGTAAAGCGCAGAATTTATACATTATTTCATCAAGCTTATTAAAGAATCTAGTCCTTATGCCATATTGTTATACAATCTGAACAAAAGTTTATCCTTTCTGTTGCCATCCTGTTTGTGCACATATATGTATGTAGGTGGATATATAGCACCGTCGTTTGCTACTTTTTGTATCATATTATAACTAACAAAACAAGATATTTAATTTGTTACATACGCTTCTTTCCATTTTGAACAGCGAAATATATAATCAACATATGGCACCCCCATTATTATTGATGAGTTAATTAGCATTGAGTATGTCCATTGCATATATGAACATTATATAAATTTGCATGTGTACTGGAACTCAGTCCTGAATTGCATTTGTGATTGGAATCATATATGTTGAATGTTCAATGTTATGCCCGTTAGGGCCCTAATATAAGGGTGTTGCTAAAACGCGGAACGAAAACCGAAACGGAAGACGGAACGGAAAGGAAAACGGAAAATATTGTATGCAATAATGTTATGAGGAGGTCAAGCATTTTGTAAAATAAAAGGTTTATCATGAACAAGGAAAGCAGAAATTGCAGAGAGGGCGGGATATCACCCACATAATCCACCGTTTCATATTATTCATACTAATGCATGTATTTCAAAATCATTAGCTTATCATGAAAAATATCAATAGAGAAAATAATGTAAAAATAATATTAATAATAATAATAATAACAATGATAATAATCATACTGAAAAAGAGTAGAATTTTTAATTTTTATATCCAATGAATAAAAGCCCCCCCCCCCCCCCCCCCCCCCCCGAAAACAACATTGTAAAAGATAAAATAATTCTTTCAACAATTTTCCCCATGCAAACATAGCCTCCTTAAATCGAATTTGCTTTTATTCGTAATTTAGTTCTACACCTGGTATAATACATGTATGTATTTATGTATCACATCAAATTTTTAAGCAAACATGCCCAGTGTGTATAAAAGGTTTGCCCCATTTGGCATGAATTTATGTGAAAGTTCGTACATTTACCGATATCATGCGGATTAGTGTTGAACCCGAAGAGATACAGCGGGAAAGAAAGATTGAAACAGAACCAATGAAAACTAAGGTGAAGTTTACGATCCATAGTATGAGGAATTAACAGATATGAAATAGCTGAAAGACTAACTGACAATTTCTGCTTGAATGGAATTAAAAGGTCGTCTCATTATTAATTTATAAAAGTATTTAGTTTAGAAATAAACTGCTAGAAGTATCCCCTATTTAGGATTTGAGTGCTTCGGTCACAAAGTCTGTTAGTGAAAAAAATAATGTATGTTTAACTTGCTGACTAAAAGATCATGAATTGCCATAGTTATATACATACCACACTCCCTGTTGTATATATACACATACCTGTACACGGTATTATATGTAAATTTACATGCATGTGCGTTAATGACGTTTAGCCACCAGAAGGGGGGGAGGGGGTATAAAGTTGTATTCTTTCCATTCTCTACCCATAGGTATCGCTGCTCGCTAATACATCTGTCAATGCCGACATTTCAAAATTCTTATGAAACGCTTTGTAAATTCTTTAACGTTTAACTTCGCTTAATCAATTTATGATGCAGAATTTTAAGATAAAATTGTTTTAGGCCTACCTCTTATAAACAAATTCCCAAAATTTTGATTTTAATCACAATAAAGTATTTTCTCTCGATTTTAAGTGTTATCTTAGCTACATTAATCATTCTAATTCTTAAATTCTGTTCCGTTCTGTCTTTCGTTCCGCGTTTAAGCAACATCCCTAATATAAGGCTAATTTGGATCGTTTTATCCTAAGTATGCTAAGAACCCCCCCCCCCTCCCCCCCCACCCCCCCCCCCCACCCCCCCCCCACCCCCACCCCACCCCTCCCACCACCACTTTCGCATAATACGGATTGATTTTAAATTAAATAACATATGAACATGGTTACACAAAACCTAATTCTTAGTAATTATATATGTATAGTTATTAACCGCACCCATGTACACATGATACATTTCAACATTCCCAGCCAAGGTTTCCCAATTTCATATTGACCAATCATATCCCTCGGAATTATTAACTCCGCATATCTAAATAGGAAGACGGCCGACCATTGCGAAAGAGAGTTGGGCCTCGTAACATTTCGAAAGGCAGTTTTCTTCAAGTTCCGTGAAGATGGGGTTCGAGACATGTGGTCCGAACGAAGTAATGGTAGTTTCAGGTAAGTTTAAGTGTGAAAATCGTTTATGCATTTCAGATAAATTTTGATATGCGTTGCATCTGACAAGCTCATTAACATGATGATATGGTATCGTATTTGTAGAAGTAGAACGCTATTTACGCATAAGGCATAAAGTAATGAGAGGAGATATGATAATAATGCACCCATGTATCAATGACTATGATAAGAAATATGGCATCAATGACAGAAAATGAGAAATCAAATGTCGGCCATCCTTGCAGTTACAGCGATACTGGGCTTGCAACGTTCCACGGGATGGGTGAGGTTGCTTTAAACGGATATCGTGGATGACTTCAATGGGCGATGTCCAAGTGCAAAATATTGCATTTTGAAGAAATTTGTAATATAAGGAAATGATTCATACATATAAACAAGTGAAGAAAAAAAATATTTTCCTCTATGTTGCAGACAAATGATACCCATGAGACATTGATTACAGAAATGGAAGAAAATCGTCCCACTTGTTATTGATAAATGCATTGTTAACCTGTCCATGTCACATTCTACATTTATATTGGCTAACTGATATGAAATGTTGGATTTGTTTTGATTTTGAGGTATAAATGAATGCCTGTACTATTGTGTTGATGCTTTGGAAGAACATGCATACACATACTGCAGTTCAGCAGGGCTCACACTGGACCAAAATTTTGTGTCGCAACCTGGCGCGCGTGCATAAACTCATACCATTTACTGTAATCCGAGATTCCTCTGACTCTTAACCCCGCTTTTATTTTGTGACTTCTGCGGGGGAGAGTCAGAGCGGACTACATATTGAAAAGTGGGAATTCAGCGACACCAGCTGGTGTCGCTGCTTTACCTACCTCTTACAACTTTATTTCGCGGATCCATCTTCCAAGACGCGAGGATTCAGTTATCAGAAGATTTTTCTACAAATACATCATGATTAATACGATGCTATCGCCGTTTAAACGATGGAATTTTGTGTTTACATGTGTTGACGTCATGCGCAAAGAAATCAAATGGCGAGGCGGCGACCTAATTCAAGTGATGCTCCATTTGTCGGTGTTAGGGCCGTTTAAACGGCGATAGCATCGTATTAATCATGATCTATTTATAGATTTATCTTCCGTTAACTGAATTCTCACGTCTTGGAAGATAGATCCGCGAAATAAAGTTGTAAGAGGTAGGTAAAGCAGCGACACCAGCTGGTGTCGCTGAATTCCCACTTTTCAATATGGAGTCCGCTCTGACTCTCCCCCGCACATGTCAAATATAAAAGCGGAGGTAAGAGTCAGAGGAATCTCGGATTACATTTACTGTAGATCTATATTTCATGTATATCATTCAAGAGAGCATATACAACATATATATGTCTCTTACAACATAGCTTTGTTCAGCTTTTGTCATAAATCACTATTAGTGTGACATTTTGAAAATTGTATTTCAGCAGATTGCTTTTCAGTCAGTCTAGGTGATATTGCAGCACCATCATGGTTTTATTTTTAAATATTGTTTTTGGCTAAGTTGACTCAATTCTATTTCATACCAGAAAAAATTAGGAGTATTTCATAGCCTATAACTGACTACATTAAATAAAGACAAGAAATGAGTTTCTATATGTTTATTAATCATGTTAGTAGTGTAAATGGTATATAATACTCATCATTAACATTAAATTTGCAGTCTAGAAAAAGTCACTGACGACAAAGTTACTGAAGATTAATTACTGTAATGCATAACACATCATCATAGTTTCACATCACATTTTTCAAAGAATTCACTGAAGAATCCTGTTTTCATCTTGAAATCTGGAATGACAAGGTGGTCCTTCAGTGAATATCATCATGTAGTGATGAAGGGAACTCAGGAAGTCTGAAATAGATTTGAAATGGCTTAAGATGATGACAGCTAGCATAGCAATTTCAGAAGAACCTACAATTTTGCGTTTCCTCATGGCCATTTTCCGTTTCCTCATGGCCATTTTCCAAATAGGTCAAACCAAAGACCTAAAGAATGATGCAATTTCCCAACATTCCTTCATTTATAAACTATAATACCGTCAAATGGATTAGAAAATGTACAATGTAGCTGAACATTCAATAGTTTAACTTTCTAGATGAAATTGTTTTTGTACTGAGATGAACTGACAAATCAAATTTTATATGTTTTTATTGACACCGAAATATCTTCCATTAACTAGCTTGTGTGCACAATCACACGCTTTTTATTCCTCCCAGTCTAAAACGGGTAGCTCCCCAGTAATGACTCAGGGGTTATCTCTCCCCAGTATACAGAATACTTAAGTCTTTATTTCTAATTCATTACGATATGTAGGAGACTCACGTGTGCAAAGTTCATTTCATTCACACCTACCTGCACACAGCGGATCAATCCTTTGTCTTGTGTAAACTGCTAAATAAACAAGACACCCCTAAGTCTATTGTTCCCACGCAACAGGGTATCCACAATCTGCACAGGTAAAACAGCCTCAGGGCTGTTTGGATGCCAACAGCTGAAATTCAAGATGGCACCGCAATTTCTAAAATACGAAATGTCCGTGTCGCATTTCCGGAATTTCTGTCGCATTTTTCCCTGAAAAATCGCAAAATGCGACAAATGCGATGGGCAGCGCGAGCCCTGAGTTCAGTATACACTAAAGTTCATGGATTTATCCAGCTTACTCTGAACAGCACTATCAGAACCATTATTTCGTGTCCGATTCTGTCACTTTTTAGCTCTTCTGAGCCAAAGGCTCAAAGAGCTAATGCTATGGCCATTTGTGCGGTGTGCGTAAACTTTTTAGAAAAAGGGCTATAACTCAAGAACCCCTTGGCCAATTTTTTTCAAATTTGTTACAGGGTATCATTGGCCCAAGGGCTTTCATACATACTAAATAAAGGGATGTGACCCTTTAACAAGGGGAGATAATCAGGAAAATACAAACAAAAGTAGTGGTTGCTAAAAAATCTTCTTCTCAAGAACCACAGGGCAGATTATCACCAAACTTACACATAAGGATGAGGATATGTTGTAGATTAAAAATTGTTCAAGGCATTACCCTGGGGCAAAGGGCATGGTCTCAAGGTCACTTCAAAGTTGACCTAAATTAAAAAAATTTTTAAATTCCTTAAATCTTAGATATTTTAGTCATTATAAGGACTAGGATCATCAAATTTTGACAGTTGATGCATCTTAGGACCTTGTGTCAAGTTGTCTCAAAAGTAGGTCACGGTGACCTACTTTTTGAATTTTGCAGGTATTTATTTTAAAATTAATTTTGATGCATATCTTGGACACTTTGAAGCCTATGATCATCAAAACTTGTCAGTTGGTGGAGCATGGGACCTTGAAATGCGTCAACTGAAAAATAGGTCACCGTGACCTACTTTCTGAATTTTATGGCTTATCATTTATAGATATATTTTAAGTTGTTATTTCAAATACCGAGAGGTTTAGAATCATCAAATCTTGTAAGTTGATGCATCTTGAGGCCTTGAAACATATTTATAAAAAAAGTAGGTCACAGTGACCTACTTTTTGAATTTTGCAGATATTCAAATTTCACATTTTCAATTTTAGATGCATATTTTGGGCACTGTAAAACCTAGGATCATCAAACTTTGTCAGTTGATGCGTCTTCAGTCTTGGGTTTGTGTCGACCAAAAAGTAGGTCACCGTGACCTACTTTTGGTATTTGACAGCTAAATTACTATATTTCAGACACTATTTGACCTACAATCATCAAACTTTGTCAGTTGATGCATCTTGAGTCTTCGGAGTGTATCGACCAAAAAGTAGGTCACTGTGACCTACTTTTGGCATTTGACAGTTATATTTATATATTTCAGTCACTAATTGACCTACAATCATCAAACTTTGACAGTTGATGCACCTTGAGTCAATGGAGTGTGTCGACCAAAAAGTAGGTCACATTGACCTACTTTTGGAATTTGACAGCTATATTTATATATTTCAAATACTATTTGACCTACAGTCATCAAACTTTGTCAGTTGATGGGTCTTGCATGTTCGAAGGGTTTCGACCAAAAAGTAGGTCAACTTGACCTACTTTTGGAATTCGACACCTATATTTATATATTTCAGATACTATTTGACCTACAGTCATCAAACTTTGTCAGTTGATGCGTCTTGCATGTTCAAAGGGTGTTGACCAAAAAGTAGGTCACCTTGACCTACTTTTGGAATTGGACGGCTATATTTATATATTTCAGATACTATTTGACCTACAGTCATCAAACTTTGTCAGTTGATGGGTCTTGCATGTTCGGAGTTCGCTGACCAGAAAGTAGGTCACCATGACCTACGATTGGAATTTGACAGCTATATTTCAATATTCAGATACTAATTGGCTTAAAATCATCAAACTTTGTCAGTTGATATTTCTTGGGTTCTCAAAATGTGTAAACCAAAAAGTAGGTCACATTGACCTACTTTTTTTGAATTCTTAGGATTTAACTAAAGATTTAGAATACTAAGAGGCTAAGAATAGAAATGGTGGGGTTGTACAATTTATCAGAAGAGCGATTCTAGGCCCTTGGGCCTCTTGTTTTTTTATATTTAGTGTATTCAACGAAATCATGTTTGCTGCGTTAACTTTGGCAACTTTTCATTAAACAAGCACACTTCTAACCATGAGATAATTATAGTGAGTTCGGGCACTTAGTGTCTTTTTGAAAGTTTAGGGGTTGGGAACAAACAGAAAAAGGTGCCATTATATTTGTTTGAAAAATCTTTGTTAGCAAGAAAAGCAGCTCTGCACAAACCTCAAAATCTTAAAAAAAAGAGGGGGGGTATCCTTTAGTACATTTATGAATTCAATTGAATGCGGGTGGATTCGTCCCGATTACCTATTCGCACCTAGTGGATTCGCACCTTTACCTGTACACCCCAAGTGAATTCGTCCTGAGTGGTTTCTCCCCCATTGAGTATGTAGCTACAGTGGTCGGAACGATTGATCAGTGCATACTCTCCTTTAACGATGAGCAATTGAATTGAAATTAATGAATGCTACATGTTAATTTACCGACGACCAAGTTATGTTCATTTTTATCAATATACCAACAATTTTTGGATGTTTATATACGACAACAGTGGTCAGGACGATTGATCAGAGCATATTCTCTTTTAACGATGAGCAATTCAATTGAAATTAATGAATACTATACAGTATATTAATTTAACGACGTCCAAACTATGTCCATTTTTATCATTATACCAAGAATTTTTGCCATGGCAAGTTGCATCAAGTTCATTGTGGAAAATCAGTAAGTAAAATTCATCATATGAAACAGAATTAGCATTATGTAGATAAAATTAGTGTGTCTATTATATGATTTTATTAATCTTAGATATATTTATATAAATCACAAAATTAAGAATTTAATTTTTTGAAAATTAGCAATCATAATGCAATCATATACTTTTCATAACAAACATACTTTCAAGAGGCATTTACTGCCGGTAAAATTGAATAAAATTACAGACCACAGTTTAGATTTTTTGAAAAAGATAAAGTAAACAGGAATATTTTTTACGCTTCACAGATGTCGGACATCGGAAACTACACCAATTGAAGTATTCTAACATGCACCTACACGCTGTTGTACATATAACTAGATTCTACGCAGGTAAATCGGGGCTAAACCACTCGATTAGTACATCGGGGCGAAACCACTCGACTATAAGCCAATCTTCTACCTTATGTTACCTGAATTGAAATTGGGACGAAACCACTTGGTGCGAATCCACTAGGTGTGAATAAGTAATCGGGACGAAACCACCCGTTTTCAATTCACATTTTGTTGCATGTACAGGTCTGGAGAGTGATGCATAAATTGAGTAAATACCCACATTTGGTAGAGGAAATAAACTTTTTCTTATGTTTTATCTCAGCTACCAAACATCAGAAATTTAATCCAATAACTCATCTTTTCAGTACTAGGGGATTCACTTGCAACATTCTGAAAAACAATCTTCAAACCAGGCAGATATTTTTGTATCCGAAATGTGTAGGCTTTAGCCATCACTATTTTGTGTACAAGAGTTTCCCAAGTGACACATAATTTTTGTAACTTCTTTTTCTGAAAAGTTCCAAAATTTTCTAATTCTGATATCCCGTATTATGGGAAATTGTGTGCTACAGTATGTGCTCTTGATGTTATAGATGGTGCTGCGGTGGATTGTTTATCTTATATTGATTTCACCAAACATGTTAGCATACAAATCACATAAAACACAAAGTCACAAAAAATATATATAAAGTCATACTAATGATATATATATATTTGTGTTTTTTTAAGTTATAACAGTATTGTGCAATTTGGTAAAAATGGTAGTAGTAACCAATGCTGACCATAATCATTATTAGGTCTTCTGAGCTAAAAGATCAAAGTGAGGTTTTCTGATCAAATCCTGTCATTCATCTGCCTGTCCACAAACCTGTTGATTGTTTTACTTCACTAATTTTTGTTTTATTTTACTGAATTATTCTAAACTTTTCAGGATGTTGCCATTCAGGGTCACAATTCATTCCTGGTGGTCGTGTGTTTGTCTGGCCCGTCATTCAGAAATTACAAAGGTTTGCACTATTTCTTTTTATTTAATGATGGTGGTCAACATGATTGTAAGACAGTTTAAGATTTACGTCAGCTCTTCACAAAGAATGTACAGAAACATTCATTTAAAATTTTGATTTAAAATCAAATGGTTATAGTGTACAAGTTTGTATTTTTCAGGCTTTCATTAAATACGATGACCCTGCAGATTGATAGTGCTAATGTATACACACAATTAGGTGTTGCAATATCAGTGACAGGAATTGCTCAGGTGAGATGGCAGATTCATACTGTAGAAACATAAATGTTCATAGGGGTCAATGTTTGTGGGTAACTTCAACCTAAGATAGATGTATTTTCAATGAAAACATTTTAGTACAAAGTAATAAGATATAGTTAGGAGATCTGTTCTCAATGCTGAACATTTTCTCCTTGAATTGTATTTTAGTTGCTGTATACACTTTCAACAGAGTATTGATAAGAATCAGATCAGAGGAATAGAAGATGCAATACAAATTCAAAGAGTTCTACAGACAGTAGATTTAAAATTCGTGCTCTGTTATCATGGCTTAAATATTTCCAGGTCTATTCTACAAACACCATTGGATACTTATTGTTGTTTGCCTTTTTCCCCACCACAATGAGTGCCAAGACTAAATCAACCATTAGTATCTGACAATATCCTACTAGGCAAATGTCACATTCAAAAGTGAAAGAACTGTATTCTGCAAATATTGTTCATTGTGCATTTCAAATCTTTTTGTAAGATTGTAAATTAAAGCTTGAAAATATTTCTGGACAAAAGAAAATTGAATGTGGACAAGTATTTTCACATATTTTGTTTGAACTGACAGATTAATTAGGGGACCACAATTATCTTTCAAAATGTCTTGGGTAATCATGTTGTATGGTGATTCCCTTTGATATGATACCAGGATTCCTGTTAGGGCTATTCCAAAAATAAATACGTGGGGGGGTCGGGAGGCACCTTTTGTATATACCAAGCACCCATAAAAAAATAATAAAAAATTACCCCATGACCCATCAAATTAATAAACTCATTTTACAATGACCCATCTAAAAAAAAAAAAAAAAAACTAACCAGACCCACCACAAAAATATTTTTAAAAATGAAAACGGTACAAATCTAGCGAGGTTTTCGGGACAAACATTCTAGTCAATGACGCGGTAATGCCTGTGCAACATTGTATCACAGTAGTTCTGAAGAAACGATGTCACATCAACAATGAAAGGCATCTATGGCGGGAATGTTGGAAAGATTGGGAGTCCAAACGATGCTATTATCATGAAATGGGTATGGATATGTTTTTCCACGAATCGTTCGTCTTCTAATGGAGCCCGCGCCCGGAGGCCTCTATATCACCGACTGATAAATATAACGCATCGGTACCCTCGTATAAATCAACTAAGGTTTGCCTATTTTTATTAGAAAACGGAATACCTATTGGTTTCAAAATATTCCCAAAATCGATGCACTGTAAACTGTAATAATCTACAGAACAGAGTTCGCCGCCATCACGTCCAAAGGGACCCTACTAAACACGCCTGTAATTTGAAGAGTGCCGTTATGGAAAGTTATGCGCTGCAAAGAGCGACAACTCGAATAGTTCTATGTTACTTCCGATTTCGAAAGCACGTTTTCAATTTTCCCTCCGACGTTTTGTAACCAACACGACAAGAGCGACAATAAAAATATTCTGAAAACTCAACACCCACATGGCACAAATTAAAACAATAGAAACTACCCACCACCCATAATAAATATTTTTTTAACAGTCCAACCACGGACCAATTAAAATATGAAAAAATACGACCACCCATACAAAAAAATACCGTTTGCCGCCCGACCCCCCCATTTGATCATTTCTGGAACAGCCCTTAGGCAGTTTTCCAATGTCAAAGACTTCTTTTTGGGTAATCCTACATTAGATACCCTAAACATATAATTTCCAAATTCATACATATTTCAGGTTAAAAGGTTGATATTTCAATGGAATTTTATTTTATTGCATAGGTCAAAATCCAAGGTTCAAGTAAAGAGATGTTGGAGTCAGCTTGTGAATTGTTCCTGGGTAAAACAGAGCATGACATTGAGAGGGTGGCCTTGGAAACCCTTGAAGGTCATCAGAGAGCCATCATGGGAAATATGACAGTTGAGGTAATCTGAGATAATATGAAGGGATAGAATGTAGGCTTAACTATAATAACAAAACAACTCAAAATTGTAAGAAAAGAAAATATGAAGACAGTCTGCATTAGATATAGACTAGGTCCATTCCATAATGGTATGATTCGGTGTCTTATGAAAACTTTCAAAAGAGATTTTAGCCGAGTTGGAATAAGTTCCATTGATCAGCTCTCATACAGTCTCAGACAAAGTGGTGATGGAGATCAATGGAATTAAACACGTGTATAAAACACTATATTAGTTTAATGGACTATCCTTCTCTTTCACATAGGTCAAAGGTCATGGTCACTTCCTTAAAGTGTTTAGTTGATTAAATAATGATAAAGTGGAATTTTAGAGATATTGAAGTACTTCACCTTGTTCTACACATTTTGTTACAATTTACTATACTAATATCCCCAGTTTCTTTTGTAAGTTACATTGAAATTTTATTTTAAAAACTCCAGGAAATCTATAAGGATCGTAAGAAGTTTTCGAAGGCTGTGTTTGAGGTTGCTTCATCAGACTTGGTCAACATGGGTATCTGTGTAGTGAGCTATACCTTGAAGGACATCCGGGATGATAAGGTAATTCTTCACAGTCAGCCTCTTGTTTTCATCTATTTCTGCAGATGTATCTGTCAAAAATGTGTAATAATAAACTGATTGTGGTGGGCTGTCACTTAATGCTTCCCTCTGTGGATCACAGGAACCGTATTGTGTAACTATGATTGGGATATGCACTATATTGATGGAGATATCTAGATTTCCCAGCACTGATTTCTGTTGTTTTTGTAGGCAGTTGTAGCTTTCCCAGCTGCTTGCTTTCCTTTAGATCTAGTGTGATTTTCAGTTTTGATAGGATCTGTGAGTGACAGGGTTCAAAATTAACTTTTTCAAGCACTAGTCCATACAGAATGGTGACTAGTCGACAAAGCATTTCATAGTCCATCCACTATATCATATAAAATATTAACATGAACTCATTTTTATTCCATGGCATTTAATTAAACCAAAGAATTTACTGTTGCAAATAATTCAGTTTCTGATTATTACAGTAAAAAAAGACAACCATGTTTTATTTTGTTTACTTCAGAAACATACAATAACCTCAGAAAGACTCTCATAACCTCTTTTATAAACCTCCACATGTTTGAAGGTCAGCATGTCATTCAATCTGATTAAAACCAGATCTTCGATCCACTCTTCTATTGGCCATGTCGCATACGCGGATTGAAAATCTGGTTTTAATCATATTGCATATCATTGTCATGCAAATGCTTTACCATGCAGGTATTTGATCATGAGTTCAAACACCTAAGAGACTGACAAATTTCCTTAAATCTTAACCAATTCAAGATTGATATCAATTTTTTCGCTAGTCCATGCGGACTAATGTCATAGAGAGTGTACTAGTCTGACATGGTTTTTTTTATACAAATCTCTCTATTACTGACATGAGGTAATTTTGAACCCTGTGAATGGGTTGTCAATATTTGCAGTGGATACAGGATTGACATTGTATTATTTCCAGTTTTAGTTTGGTTAGCTCTGATTGTTTAAGTCATTTATTTTCTCAAATAATTTAAAACCATCTTATCACATCAATTTTGCTCCTACACAAAGTCGGTCATTCTTAACTAATTCTTCCCATCACCTAAAGATCATGAAATCACTTGCTACAGTCACAAACTATAATAGCAAATATAGTGCAATGTGTCTGGTGAGGTCCACTTGGTAATACAGAGACTTTGACAGCAAATACTTATTTATAACCATGTTGAATACTGATATTATGTTTGTATTTGTGATTACAGTCACACACATCATTAGACATCAATCTATGAAGTTTATGAGTATATGATAGAAGGCTCACTTGCTTTTGGTAAATTAATATCCATTTCTGTAGGTTGTTTTATTCTCAAAGATTCTCTTTGCTTACATCAAACTCTCTAATCTGCATTCAGGGGTGTTTTTAAATTTGCAAAGGATATCTTCTAGATTGCGTGAGTAATATTCTGAAAGCTATTGCAGTCTGTGCCCATCAGTCATCAAATGCTGTCTGTAAACTTTGAACATTTTTAATTCTAAGATATAGTTTGGCCTTTTTTTCATAAAAATTGATGATTAGCATCTTTTTGGACAAGGGGAACAAAAAATTGTGAATGTCATGATCCCTGCTCAAAAATCGCAAACTTTGAGAAAATATTTTCTTTACTCCTGAACATCTAACAGTGAATAGTATTGGAGCCCACATGGCTAAATTTTAATCAAGTTTGAATATAATGAGCATGTAGACCTCTACCAAAATTGTGAAAGCCCTTTGTGAAGGAATCAAATTCCAGGATGGGACTTCATAGTTCATGCACCGTATATTGAAAATACATTGATACCCCTTTGAAGATCTACTCCACTGTGAACATTTAGCAGACAAACTATATAGTTATAGCCCCTGTAAACAGAGTTTAGGTAAGAAGCCCATGCTGGACACAAAGGTAGATTATGACCATAAATGTATCTTTACCTTGAATCAATGTCATTTTGCCTACCACTGGGTAATTCTAGGTCTGACACTGGGGAAAGGTTACCCAGTAGAATTATATGCCTCAATCTGTATCTCTATAATGGAGAGAGACATTAAATGTTCACAATTGGCACAAAGATTGTTATCAGTTTATGAGGGTTGACCACTTCGTGTGTCCTTCCCCTTAACCAGTGTCATTTAGCCAAGATGAAGCATCACTGATAAGAGTTGGAAATATTTGTCCAGGCCATAATTTTGTAATGGAGAAACATCATTATCAATAATGATTGTCGGTTTTGATCACAAAAAATTGACAACATTTAGTTCTCAGAATTTGAAAGATTTGTTTCTTTCCATATCAGGATGCAACACTTGATATGAGACTTTCTTTGTGTGATACTCAGATGAAATTTATTACACAGAAAAATGATTTGTTATTTGTTTCTTTTCTACTAGAAGGAACCGTATAAAGTAATTATTTTATGTGCATGATTGTTGTTGGCCAGTTTTTCTGCCTTACAAATTGAGACTAATTTTGGGAAGCAGGAAGTGGTTATTTTTTTATAGCTTCCAACCAACAAAAATTGAACTTATGATAGGATGAATAGCATCCATATTTCCAAAAGTTTGCATTTCATTTTTCTTTACAATATCTCCAGTACTGTCTGAGCTTTACTATTGAAACTTTACATGATCCATTTTCATATTTATGTCCCTCACTTTTGGGGGATGTGTTGGAGTCACCTTGACTGTTTGTCCAACATATTTTGTCCAGACCTTAACTTAGTAATACAGAGACATTAGAAGCTTGTGCATGGCTTAAAAGTGGCTTATGACCAGATCAAATACATGTCATGGCCCTGACCCATGGTCATTTAGTCAAGGTCCTATATCACAGTAGCGATTGACACAATAAATGATTACTGCCACAATAAATTGGTTGATTGATTGCTTGTATCTTGCTTAACGTCTCTTTTGAGAATTTTTCACTCATATGGAGACGTCACCAAGACCGGTGAAGGGCTTCAAATTTAGACCTTTGCTTGGTGCTTACGGCCTTTGAGCAGTGAGGGTTCTTTAGCGTGCCACACCTTCTGTGACACGGGACATCTGTTTTTAAGGTCTTCTCCGAGGACCCGTGACATTCACACCTGATGCCAAGCGTTTGGCGATGGAACTGTCACTACCAATTTTAACGACTTAGGTCTGTCGCGGCCGAAATTCAAACCCCCGCCTTCCACATGCGGGGCAAATGCTCTAATCACTAGGTCACCACGGCGGTGGCACAATGAATGATCACTGCCATGCATATAGCAAAATTTGTGGTCCAGAGCTAGTGACATCTCTACTTATATAAAAAATTATCAAAATGGGACAAGTAAACAACCAACAAATAACCCCCTACTCCCTACCCCAAATAGTGCCGAGAAATCGGTTACAAATAGTGCCGAGAAATCGGTTACAAATAGTGCCGAGAAATCGCTTACAAATAGTGCCGAGAAATCGCTTACAAATAGTGCCGAGAAATCGCTTACAAATAGTGCCGAGAAATCGGTTACAAATAGTGCCGAGAAATCGTTTACAAATAGTGCCGAGAAATCGCTTACAAATAGTGCAGAGAAATCGCTTACAAATAGTGCAGAGAAATCGCTTACAAATAGTGCAGAGAAATCGGTTACAATTAGTGCAAAGAAATCGGTTACAAATAGTGCAAAGAAATCGGTTACAAATAGTGCAGAGAAATCGGTTACAAATTGTGGGGTTATTTGTTGTTTTTTTTCTTTCACAGGAAATGAAACTGTAAAGATGATTTATTTAGTGTCTTTTCTCGTGCTTGATGTTTATAACAGTTGAAATATTGTATAAAGGAATGAGTTTTGAATATTTCAAAACTGAGCAACAAATTATGAAGAAGACTTATATTGCCAGTGTTTGCCCACTTCAGCAGTACAAATCCTCAGTGACGAATGGTGTTATACCAAGACTGTAAATCACTTATACTTCAGTGATGGATGGTGTTCACGTATACCAAGACTGTAAATCACTTATACTTCGCGATCTTACCTTGTCAGATTTTTCAGCGAAACATAGTTTTTGCAAACATAGAGTTTATTCACTATGTATGTGTACAAAAGTGTTCACAAGCACCTTAATTTCCCATGAAAAACAATCTCCCAAATTTATTCAAAATAAATTTCTCACAATTAAAAAGTGATTTACAGTGAATAACAGATTTGATTGTGGAATTGTTTTATGATATGTTTGCAGTACAGTGTACAGATGTATTATATATTTGAAATTTGTTTTTATTTTATAGAGAAGTGAAGAAAATGACGATATAACGGTTAGCATTGTTAGGCCTTTATGCTGGGCACATGTGTATGTAGGTCAGCTACAGTTTAGTGTTTCATGAAATAGCCTTTGAGTGTCTGAATGGCATGTTTTTATTGACATGAAATGATTGTTATACTGATATTAAATGAATTTTGAAAATCTTGAGAGACTTTGACCAAGCTGGTCTATATGCACATGTAGCATACCTACAGATCAGTCATCTTCCTGCAGATTTTATTTCAAATTTTATTTTATATTAACAGGCATATGTTCAATAGTTTGAATGGGGATATAATGAAGATTTGTCTGCTGGCTGCTCACCTATAGGCAACCCTTTGTTAACATGATTGGTTGTGTAGTTTTACATGTATGTTAGTTTGATCCTAGTTTATGATAGTTTGTAAACACTAACTGAAATTTTTTTTTTATATATATACTAAACATTGATTTATTTTATTGATATATTTTGTGGAGTAATTATACAAGAAAACAATTACTTGAGCACCAGTATTTCAGATATGTGAGGTTGTATGGACACAAAAATAAGATTTTTGTGAATGATTTGGTATTTGCACTCATTGTTGAACAAATTTGTATTAGTGAAAATTCTGTCTACCTGATAAGTCTGACAAGGCAAGATTGCGGAAACAAACTGTCACACAATACGACAGGATTTATACATGTATTATCATAAGTTGTGCTTAACGTTTGTACATTTTTGTTAAAAAGTCTCAGTTGACTGGATACTAAAGTTGCATTGAAACTCAAGTTCGAGGATTTTTTGAGAGTCTGTAAGGGGCCAAAATAACGCCCATTCCCAATGCTAAAAACAGGTATTTTCCCCAATTTTCCAAACAATGAAAACAAATAAAAGTATTTGTAAAAGTAATAAAATAAATAAAAGTAATTGTTCATAAATCTTCTTCACAGGCCCACAGATTACAATTTTGCCTCAAAATTGCTAAGTAAACCGAATTTCTTTGGTCTCTGCTTATTTGAATGAGGTAAACTTTGACTAAATTGAAATTCATAAGGACTCCAATTATATATTATTGCACTGGGTCCCCCCCCCCCCCCCCCCCCCCCCTCCCCGTATTTCTTTGTATAAAATGTTTTTCCCAATTTCAAGCATTTTCTCGATTGGAAAGGCCCATGCCCTCGATATCAACACCTTAAAAAAACTGTTGTCTTAAGTGTTCACTGTTGCCAATGTAAGCAAGGTTACACCAATGTAATTGTACTAATCTCTTCAAGTTCCTCACTCAAAGTTTAGAACTCTAGAAAGTGTTCACTCAATGACATAACTGACGTTTGATAATTATACAAACATTTACCTGTTTAATTATCTAATAATTTAATTTTACTTGTTACACGCAATTTGATTGGTTCATTCACTTTATCAACATTCTTTATATCTTATAAGCAAAGTTGCTCACGATATGACATAGGAATGACGTCACAATATGTTTGGCCGTTCAGTTTCTATTTTGTTGCTACGGCGATATTGGTCCGTGTCTTATAAAATTTATGTTTTCTTTAGAATTACCCATCAAATGATATCAAACGTGGTTTACTGTGGATTTACAGTAAGTGTGAACGAGACATATCGGCAAGTACATGACGTGCTTCAGATAGTTCATTTGGAAAGTCCCCGAGTGATTTTAAAGAGCGCTTTTGATAGGTCGGTTAAATTATAGGTAGGCGGTCCCAAGTATTTGGCATTATATTATCTCGTGCCTAACAAGTGTAAGTTTCACTATTTGATTTCAGTGTAAATTGCACCGTACGTAGCGTGAGATTCAATATCGGTTTTGATTTGACAACGGAGATTTGAGATTACGTTAATAAAATATCTTGTAAAGTTTATCTTATATATACTAGATATCTGCATGTATAAGAGTGATGGGATATCTTATAAAGAAAAAAATATAAGATGTCTTATAAAAGATACAAGATATCTCGTAAACTTTAGAAGATATAACTTTTATCGGATACCTTATAAATTTTATCTTTTAAACAGGAATAACCGTGTTATACTTATAATCCATCGCAGTATCAATAGGTATGGGAGGGGGAATACAGGGTGAAAAAGGCGAGCTCCGATATGTAAAGAAAAGGCAGGATAGCAATATCCCAGAATTCAAATAGTGCTGAATATTGAAAAGAAAAGAAAAAGACGGGATCGAAAATGCTGCGGGAAAAGGCAGGATCCGCAGTTGCCTCTATATCCCAATAAAAATTGAAAGGTTACTCCCTTAAATTCCTGTAGATACTTGTCAGTTTTAAGTGATCAGAAATTTCAGTACATGTTTCTATAGGCGATTTTGTCCGTTTAAGAACAATGCTTTTGTTTTGTTGTCTCTTTCACATTCGCAGTTTCCATATCGTTATTTTAAAATAAATCTCTCAGAGGATATTTTCGAAATCTTGCAAAACATTGGAAAATATCATGTCGGAAAAATTTCTAAATTCAAATAGTTAGGGGGAAGAGGGGGTAAAAACTCGTAAGTTTCTGTCATCCGACATCGATTACACGTTAGTGGGGAAAAAAAGACAACTGACTTTAAAACCACATAATAATACATTTTAATAAACGTTGAATAGTTTCAATGTACACTTTCATTTGTTTTACTTGTTAATCGATTAGTTTCAACATACTTCATATTTAGTTTTGTATGGGGGGGGGGGGGGGGGGGTGTCTTGGTGAGAACTATGCGAACTCAGTTTTCTCTAACATTGAACATTTGATTTCACCCCTAAAATAATTTGTCAGATTAAGTAATAAGATCAATAGATATTCTTCTTCGAGAAAACATTTATTTTCAACACATGGCATGCTTTGATATCTTTTACTGTTATATATACCCACATTTTCGTAAGAAATTCAGAAGTAACCATCGCTAGATACTGTTAATTGAATGAACAACGGCAAGTTCTGTGAATTCTAGCAAAAACTAAATTCCCCAAACCACCCCTCTCCTGTACATGTAACACATTATTAAAGAAATTCAGCATTTCGTTAGCATTCTATAACATCATAATAAACCACAGCAAAGGTCGATTGTTAATGTTGCGATACTGGCGTACCTTTGAACCTATATCACTGGTCCACCCCTAACTGTATGTCCATAGGAGTTTGAAATTTTATCAATAAAGTTAATAAAATGTACTTGATTGACCAAGCCTTGAGCTATGGTCAATCAAGTACATTTTATTAACTTTATTGATAAAATTTCAAGTTCCTATGGTATGTCCATGATTGCGATTACCCGTTGTACGAACGCAACACTCGCTTTGTCAATTATATATATATATAAAGTCTCTTTTTTGAAAGTAAAATACAGAAAAAATGTTACCGGTCTTCTTCACGAAAACACGACTGAAGAAGACCGGTAATCCGGTCGAAATATTTCAACAAAGCGTTTAGAGTCTCTCTCTCTCTCTCTCTCTCTCTCTCTCTCTCTCTCTCTATATATATATATATATATATATATATATAACTATAACTGACTCGGCCTAAATTTCAATAAAATCAGTAGCAAAGAAATTTTCAACACTTCGTTCATGTTCAGACCACAGGGGCTCGTCACGAATTGACCCTCTCTATTCTATATTTACATTTATTTGTAAATATAGAATAGACGATGTCAAATTTTAAAAAGACAAATATTTCGTGACGAGTCCCTGTGTTCAGACGAAATATGCTTCTCTTGGATTTTCTTTGCAGTTTCTTGAAAGTCATTTCCCTAAAAATTTCTCGCAGTTCTACAAATTAAAGACACCTTTGGTACATTGTCAGGGGTACAAATATTTCTTCTTAATAAATTTTGTCTGATTTCTCTATTAATATACACTTGATTTCTTTTTAATTTCATACCCGATTAACAAAAGTACATCCGGTGTTAGCTGCAGAACTGTAGCTCTCGAAAAAAATTATGTTGACAGACCGGTCTGTCAACATAATTTTTTTCGGAGAGCTACAGTTCTGCAGCTAATCCGGTGTGAGCATTGCCGGTGTGAGCTTCGTTGGCGACATTTTCGGTGCAAGAGTCCCCATGATTGACAATTTTATAACGTGGCCTTTGCGACGCCTAATTTCTTACTGATTTTACCATAAAATAAACTCTCGGCATGTAATTTTAAAATCAACGTCATTGTTTTAGTTGGTATTGGTTTTCCCTTTCGCAGTCTCTTCCATCGTGCTAAAAGATTATGTAATGACACGCCAGTGTAAAGACACGTGTGACCATCTAAAATTATTTTTATTCCCGCCCCTTTAAATATTGGTCCAATCGCAGTGATTGTTCTTTCCTTGATGCGTCAACATTGACAAATTTGTTTTGAAACCAACTATCCGTGACCTCGAATGAACTTGAGAAGCTGAGTCGTTCACACTTACTGTAAATTCACAGTAATAAATTAAATTATAAAGAATGAAAGTAATTTTTATTTGTTTTATATGATATAAAGTAAGTTTGGACAGTTTACGCAATTTTATAAACCGCTTCGCTGTTTATAATGCGTAAACTGCCCCAACTTACTTTATATCGTATAAAATGAATAAAGATTACTTTCATTCCATTATTATCTGAATGACAGAGAAATATACCTTGTTGACATATATTGTTGACAGGAACTGATCTTCACATCAAGCTCAATGCTTCATGTCAACATGATCTGATTCTTCAAATCGAGTTACTGTAGTAATAATGAATTTATTTTATATACCTCCTTTTGTATTTCTAAATACACATAGGATAATGAATGTATTCCTAACAAGAAATGTTTCAGAAACATGTATAACCCCCATGTTGCAAAATTGAAAAGGGTTATACACATCATTTAATTGATAGTACATGTAGTGTCAAAACAATTCAAGATATTGAACGGACAATTTCTTCTTATTTCCCGAGTGGATTGATCTTTGACCATGTGACCTCAAAATCAATAGGGGTCATCTACTCCTTAGGATGTACCAAATTTGTTGTCAATCAAGCAAATGATTTTCAAAATATAGAAGACAATGTATTAAGATTAACGGCCCGTTAATCAGTTTGACCTTTGACCATGTGACCTCAAAATCAATATGGTTCATCTTCTCCTTACGATGTACCAGTGTATTAAGTTTGATGTCTGTCAAGGAACATCATCGGAAACCCATGGTCAGTCGCACTAGTGCGACCGACCGTGGGTTTCCAATGATGGTCAAGGAAAGGATTCTCGGATATTGAGTGGACAGTATCTTCCTATGTCCAGAGTTGATGGACCTTTGACCATGTCACGTCAAAATCAATAGGTGTCATCTACAACTACTCCTTAGGATGTACTAGTGTATCAAGTTTGATATCTGTTAAGGAAAGGGTTCTCAAGATATTGATCAGACAATATCTTCCTATGTTCAGAGTGGATTGACCTTTGACCATATTATCTCAAATTCAGTAGGGACATCAACTCTTTAGGATGTACCAGTGCACCAAGTTTTGTGTCAATCAATCAAATGATTCTCAAAATATAGAGGAGACAATATATTACTATGTCCAGTTTGACCTTTGACCATGTGAACTCAAAATCAATAGGGTTTATCTACTCCTGATGATGTACCAGGTTTAATGACTGTCAAGGAAAGGTTATCAAGATATTGAGCAGACAGTATCTTCTTATGTCCAGAGTGGATTGACCTTTGACCATGTGACCTAATAATCAATAGGAGTGTACCAAGTTTGATGTCTGTCAAGCAAACAGTATTCAAGATATTGAACAGACAAGATCTACAAACCAACCAACCAACAGGTGCAAAACAATATGCCCCATCTTTGCAATTAGACCAACATACAGTGAAATTATTTTTTGTGTAGACAGTCTGTGACACAGGTCAATCACCTTCCACAAAAATGTTCATTGATACACTGTGACATCATCAGTTTCAGAGACTGTGATCTGGAAGGTTGGATCACACTCTATGAATTAAGCAGTATCAAAACACAGATTATTGATGGGTATATAGTAAGGGAAGGTTATTTAATGAAGGACAACAGATACAGTGGTAAGAAGCTTAATGCATTTTCAAAGTCATTCTCTTCATCAGCAGCTAATGCTGTCATTTTGTAGATATGCATCGAGCAATCTAATCTCCATTGTGTATTGTTGCATTTTAGCTTGGTCAGAATCACACTTCCTGCATCCTATTATGGAGTGTTATGTTACTAATAGAAAATCCCTATGCTTATTCTGCATTTTGTGTTGTGATGAATTAATATGCATTTGAAAGATATGCTGTTGCTTAAAAAAACCAAAATGAGTGATGTTATAGAATAACCTCGGGTGGTCCTTATTTCTCAAATATTGAAGGAAATAAGAGAATGACAAGAAATCAGGATCTTAATGTTAAATGTATTTTCAGAGTGAAGATGCTCGTCTTGACAATATTGTATGTAACAAAATTTTAAAAAACGATTACCGTAAATGCATGTGAAAAGAAGCTTAATGATTGCATATTGTCGTACTGTATAACAGGCATTTTCTGCGGTTGGAAATATTTGCAATGGTAGGAAATTATATTCTGCATTTCCAATTTCTGTGGTACAGTGTAGTATTAAACCTTTATATATATCTATTTGAATATACATATACATATATTGCGTTTGTAATTTTTGTGGATTTTTTGTATTTGCAAAAAAATGGACAACTGCAGAAAATACCCATTATACGGGACTCAGTAATAGATTCTCTCTAAATCATACTGTGTAACTGAAAAAACAATATATCGCTGCCCTAAAAAATAACTAGACACATAGAAGTTTGCCTGTTTAAAGCAATTCCTGTATGACTGCATCTTTAGCCAAATAATTTTTCAAGTGAAATAAAGTTGGAAATTCTCATAAAATGTACAGTGATTTATACAATGATGTTTTGGTCTTTAATTTGATACATTTACTGCAAAAATATTATACTGGTACAGATTCCCTTTATATGTCCTAAATAGTATTACATGTGCAGAGTATGAACATGGAGTGAAGATTAATCAAAGAATATAAAACTTATCAGTGATTACCAGTTCATTTTATTTATTAGGTTTTTTTTGTTTTGTTTTGGTTGGTTGGTTGTTTTTTTTTGGGGGGGGGGGGGGGGTTACATCAGGCACACCTCAGATTATGTTGTACTCTTGACTAGAGAGGGTTTGAATGTTAATTCTTCTACATACTCATATCATTCAAATTATTCAATATCATAATCTTCTATTTATGTCATCTACTATCATGTTAAGTATGATATATCATTCACATTTTCATAGTCTTCTCAAATTACTGAGTGCTCGATCCAGATATAATGTTCCACATATCTTAACCATAAGTTGTGTCTGAAGTTTGTTTCCTTTCTGCCTACCTACCTTGCAAGTTTCCATTAGAGGTCTGGTAATGTGTTGTGGTGAAAATTTGACCATTTAGAGGTTACTGTATTATTAGTTCAGCATATGTCCTGATTTGTGAAATGTGCAGAATATGATTGATCTGCTTAGGAAATGGTTGATATAAAATTGTATCATGAAATTCTTTTTGTTTTTGAAAAAGGAAAATCTACAGATTTTGATATTTAAATTAGAATTTGGTTACTCTCACATTTAATTAATGAATTCTGTTTTTACTCCATTTTAAATTCATGATTTTTATTTCCATATCATGTACAATGATAGTTATCATTTCTACTGCAGTTTTAATTTCATGGATTTAGGCCTCGATGGAAAAAAAGTGAAAGTTAAACTGCATTAGAAACACAGCTGTTTACAGTATTTGTTTGTTGGCAGGGCTACCTGAAGTTCCTGGGTATGGCACAGACTGCTACAGTGAAGAGAGATGCCCGTATGGGAGAAGCTGAGGCCCGCATGGATGCCGGAATTAGGGTATGTAGAACTATCAGATGTCGATTGTATTCAGTTCTTGTGAATGAATAGTAAGGAATGTGGCATGCATTTAGAAATATTTGTATATTCTACTCTCAATTTTATAATTTTTTTTTGAAGCATCAATTTAGGATGAAGAATTTTTAAAAGAGAATACTAAGTTCTTTTATATGTAGTGGAGAATTGAAAAAAAGTATATGTTTTATTTGTTTTTACTGGATAGGAAGCTAATGCAGAGGAGAAGAGAATGGCTGCCAGGTATTCCACAGATATTGATATATCTAAATCACAGAGAGATTTCGAGTTGAAGAAAGCTGCTTATGATATGGAGATCCAGACCAAAAAAGCCCAATCTGATTTGGCCTATGAACTGCAGGTTAGTTCATTAGAATCTGTAATCTATTCAACTGTCTGGCTTATGATTGATATTGGAGAGGTGGATGTCCCAGCATTTTGAAGAAGGGCTTCATATGTGTATCTTGTTGACCTGTAGAATGAGATGGTCACTGGTTGTTTTCAATAATCATGGATTGATGAACCCTGTTTTAAAAATAGGTTAATAAAGATTTTTATTCTCCCCATAATTACTATAAAGAATATTTTTCATAAAAGTAGAATATACTTATTGTATTAGCAACTTTATTCACACAAAAATGAAATACTTGTATAACATTTTCATTACATTTTGCAAAATTAAATGAATACAAAAATTCACATTTAGGTATATGTGATGAAAGTAACTGGGTTTTCTTGCAATTTCTAATGCTGATCATAACATTTTCTATTCAAGGCTGCAAAAACCAAACAAGCAATCAAAGAAGAAGATATGCAAGTCAAAGTCATTGAGAGAACTCAGCAAATTCAGCTACAGGAACAGGAAATCACCCGTCGTGAGAGAGAACTGGAGGCCACAGTCCGCAAACCAGCTGATGCTGAGAAGTACAGGCTAGAAAAAATGGCCGAGGCCAACAGGTAAATGAAAAATATCAGTAGTAACTCAAAACACACTGAAATACATGTATTTTACAGCACAAAGGATTTTTATCTTAATTGTGGCAAGTTGAACTTAATTCTGAAGTAAAGTTGAACTTCTGAAATTCTGAAGTAATACAAAGATGCATTTTCTTACATGTAAAATGTTTACCATTATTTTGGAAAGTCTCTGTCATTACGCAGTTTATTCCAATGTATATTTTCCTTACAGAACCAGGGTTATCTTGGAAGCAGAGGCTGAGGCCGAATCCATCAAGGTAGGCAGTAACACAGCTGTAATATTTTTATCTTGCTGTTAATGATGTAAGGCAACAAATGTAATATAAAATGAAATTCAGTTGCCTTGTACAATTCAGTTCTTAGGGATTGATAGTATTCAGTTAAAGTACATCAGTGAAGGAGTCAGTAAGGTTCCCCGAGAGTAAGCATATTTCCTGAGGCGAACCCGAGAGAAATATGTTTGCTCAAGGGGAACTGAAATCTTGCCAACTCCCTTAATGATAGACATAAACCGTTTTATTATACAGATACAAACATCAAAAGCAGAATAAAATTTAATACAATCAACTCTTGATAAACCGCCACCTTTAGTTCTTTTGAATTTATGGCATTATAACGAATTTGGCGATGAATTGAATTTCCGTCATCTTTGGGAGAAAAAGACTTACTATTCTTGTTATATGTCAGAGTTATCTTTTCTTTACGTTCAAACTTGTAAAAATATCTCGTAATTTTTTTCCCCAAATTTTCGAACATGATTAAAATAGTTTTATCAATAATAAGGCTTCATTTCAAAACAGTACACATATAAGGCTTCATTTCAAAACAGTACACATACAAGACACATGTATGTAGACAGTATGTTCCAAGTTATTTAAAAACCTTGTCCAGTGTCGGTATTTAGCACAATGCATGGCTGTTTCCTGTCATGTGAGCTGTCATTAACTGGACGAAGATCAAGGAATATTTCATCCTTTACAGCCAAAATATCAACTATTGTCCTCCTTTTAATGGACTTTTTCCATAAAACGGTAGAATAATTGTTGATTTCTTGCTGTGTACATTTCGGATGGTTTCTGTGATGTGTGATAATATGCTTATTTTCTTTGAAAGTCAACAGAAACCTCTTTTTGGGGGAAACCATAGCTATTAAACTGAAATATATTTCTATAATATAAAAACAACAAGACAACAGTTCATATTAAGTGATTATTTGATACTGGGATCCTTCTGCCCAGGTGTACGCCGGAGATCTATATTGAACAATTTTCTGCATCAATGATCACATGCTCCCATGGCAGTTTATCGAGATAATTAACACTTTGAAGTAGACTTTTGTAATAAAAGCACCGTGGCAAATGGCGATAGCGAATTTGGCATTTTAACGAGAATTTGAAGTAATAGAAAGAATGTTCTTAGAAAAATGTGGAGTAACGAAAATTGAGTGGCGATAATTCAAGAATTAACTGTACAATGTTTAAAACTTGGATCTGCGGGACCTACTCTCCTCACTTGTTGTTGTTAGCTATTGTAAACTGTTTCTTATACGGGGACCAACAAACTTGTGATGCAATTCCATTGATGATGAATATTCATTATTCCATTTAAACCACATGAGATACAGTGATTTACAGGGAATCGGCAAAATATGTCGATTTACATTTTTATAGTGAAAAATCATTGGAGGTAAAATAATACTCCTTAACTGAAGGATATATTGATTTCCTTCATTTCTTCTCCCCTCTTCTATTTCTTCCTTTTATCTCTTTCATCTATTCTTCTAGAGTCTGAGATTAAATGTGATATTTTTATTGATTTTTAGGTGAAGGGAGAGGCTGAAGCTTTTGCTGTGGAGGCCAAGGCCAAGGCGGAGGCAGAACAGATGGCCAAGAAGGCCGATGCCTGGAAGGACTACCAGGATGCTGCCATGGTTGACATGATCCTGGAAACTCTTCCAAAGGTACTGTGTACTGCTGGCCAAAGTGTGTTCTTTACTGTTGCAGAACACACAAATCTCATTAGATGTAGGAAAATGATAACCAAAGATATATTTAAAAGGAGTCAAGTTTATACACCTGATGATGCTTTGATAAACTAAACAATTAAGCAAATGAATTAGTTATAGGTTAATTACGTGTGATTAAAGGGACTGAAGAAAAGTTTCTGTTTGTATGCTATAATAGGTTGCTGCTGAGATATCAGCACCTCTGTGCAATGCTAAGAAGATCACCATGGTGTCCAGTGGTAAGGGAGAGGTGGGTGCCGCCAAACTGTCAGGAGAGGTCCTGACGCTGATGGAGAAGATGCCACACATGGTGGAGAAACTGACAGGAATAGACATCACCAAGGTACATACTGTGTACTCTATAGGGAAGTGGCTTTAATTGATAGCTCTAGTGTTGGATTTTTAGTTTTAAAAGAGTTCTAACATGTATTTCAATGGTTTTATTCTACATTATATTATTGGCTCCAATTGGCCCCTTTTCACAGCCCTCTTGCTGAACTGATATTGTATTAAATCAAAATTGTCCTCTGTATGAGAATTGAATTGATGTGTACAAAGTAAGAGTATGAAGATAATTGACATTGAAATGGTTTACATTGTCATTAAATAACAATGTACTTCTATTGTGCATTCTGGAATTTTGGGGTTGGTCTGTAGGGGTTAAGTACAAAGCTTCACCCCCATCCCTGGATCCATGCTTATAGTTTTAAGAAGGGGGAGTGGGGAGGGGGGGGGGGGAGTACAGTACACTTGTACTTGAAATTGGAAGATATATTTGACATCTTTTGATTGGATTGATATTTTGTTTTTGTAGAACATCAAGGCTGCCACCAGACGATAAAAGAGTTGGAGAGGAGACTGCTTGTCAACTCCTGTTTTATATTAACCTCATGTGCATGTCACTATAGACTATAGACTACGTATATTGCTAGGACAATATCACCTACAGACTGAATACTTGTTGTAAAATACTGAAGTACAATACACTTATCATGTCACCCATCCATCAGTATGTATGTACATCATGTATAGGATACTCCAGGAACTAAGCTGATTTTCTATTAAAATAATTTTGTTTCTTGTTGTACTGTAATTTAATCATTGGCAGCTTGTGTATTTATTATGCCTTCTTTTTTTTTTTTTATCTGTGAAGTTTGCATACAGCATCATCAGACACTAAAGATTACATCTAGTCAAAGTGATCAAGGTGCATGTATTACTAGACATGTACTGTGGAAAAAGTATGGCAAATAAAATGCTCTGAAATTTATATTCTGAAATACAGATTTTCAGATCTCTGCATATTTTGACTCTAGCATAGTTTATAAATTCCTTAAATGAGCATTAAATAGTGTTCTCTTGCAGGGATTGACAGTAAGATTGGAAAGTATTTTGTAACAACTCTCCCCCACCCCCATGAAGCATCTTATACTTTCGAGTGTGGTTAAAGTAAAAAAAAAAAAAAATCATTATTTGCAGAGAACCGTGAACATAGTTTTGATTTTTGTTGCTTCTGAAAGGGGACTGCATCCTTTAAAGGTGATTTGTTTCTGTACATTTTGGATGGATTTAGAATTTCTATAATTTATTTCAGGTGAGCTGTAGTACCCGGTATTATCTAATGCCATGGAACTTTTGTTTTTATACATTTTCTTTTTTAAATCAATTTATTGGCAGACTTGCCTTCATAAACTTTGAATTCTAAAACAGTTTATTTTCACTTTGCCATTTTAAAGTTACCAATCAATATTGGGTTGTTTTAACATCAATGTAACACATTACAAACTGCGTTTCTGACCAGTAGAGATTTTATTATAGATTTGTATTTGTGAGTGAAGGTTGAACTTTGCCTTGGTATTTTAAATGCTCAAATATTTTCGTTTTACTACAATGTAAGTGATTAAACAGTTCATTAATGTTTAGAAAGTTTCAGAATCATCTGTGTACCAAGTTTTGATGGGTACTGATATACATCCTTTTTGTCATTTAATTCTTACTAGAAATTTATTGTTGTGAGGTACTGAAAGTAGTATCAGACCTCCAAATATTGAAATACAGTTGTCTGCATTCATCCTTGAGAAATAATCACTTGGAAGTTGTAGCCCCAATATCACATTCAGCTGTGGGTGTGTAATCACATATATAAAAAATTCAGACTGTTATAAATTTCTGAACAACATTGTACATTATTTAAATCATGTATGTTTTTGTACTTTGTAGTATGTTTTATCATCAATAAATCCTAACTGTTACCGGTCTTTAATTGTCTACTAGGATGAATGTATGTTTAAAAGTCAAAATTGACCATCTTGTCATTCTCAGTTCACCTTATGGACAAAATGCTACAACTGTTGCTAAGAAATAGTGAAAGTATAATTTTATTAATCTTTGAGAAACAGTATGTCAGCTGGAAAAATTGGGTAAAATTTTGAAGCAAATAGTTAATACTGGTAATCATTTGTTTAAATCTCAGTAATGTTGCATAGCTGGAAAGGGCAAACATATTAGGCCACTTGGGTGACCTATTGCAATGTTTTTAGTCCACCATAGCAGAAAGCTCGGGTAAATTTTACTTGTCAAATCTATCCATTGTCTGTTAATTTTTCACATTAACAATTTCTAATTCTTGCTAATTGAAGAATGTTAGCTCTCTGGAAAGAATGGGTATATCCTTAGTTTTAAACCAAAGAGCTGCAGTTCTACAGCAAGATTAAAGTTTGTTCAAACCATGACCCGTGAGACCACAATTGAGTCAAAGTGTTGCATAGAATATTTAGGAGAAATCCTTTAAAAAAAATGTCTATATTCAGTAACCACCAATCTACAATCTGCCAAAATTATTACATGCACACACTTAGTCTCTGAATAGTGTAGAATCGAGTTTGTAAATTTTACATGATAACCTATAGGATACTGTAATATACAATTATGGACTGTTTAGCAGGGAGACATCACAAATTATCAGGTTTTTTTTTTTTCCTTTCAATATCTTATTTCTAGCTAACATACATTTGATATTTGGGGGTAATGTCTCCGCAGAGACCCCCGAATAATCCTCACCTAGGGTGCCAGGGGCTCCATGGATTGGATATATGTATATATAAATATATATATATACACTGTACATATATGTGTTATTATACATGTATGCATATTTAAGAAATATATCTACATGATATCAAACATAGTATAGTTGATAAGATTGTTTTTCTTTTACATGCTAGATAGCAATATTTTTCAATTTAAAAAAAAGCATGAAATATAATGTTCATGATAAAGATAAATGACGAAATATCAGTGTAAATCATTGTTGCATTAATTGCTTTAAATGATAATGATAGCAATAAAAAGACAAAATATATTTAGGTGTCAAAAGGATATCAGTATGTAAAATGTAATCTACACTTAATACATATAAAGCAATGATTGATCCATATTGTTGCAGGGGAGACACAATCACAAACAGTTCACCACTCTCCTAACAACAAGTACTGTGGCCGAGGGTGATAACCCGACTCAGACCTGATAATTTGTGATGTCTCCCTGCTAAACAGTCCTTAATAGTTTTATTATCCTGAAGAATCTGAATGTTAAAAAAAACTATCGCACATTTATTGACTTTTACCATGCATCTTTTTTTAAAACGTCAACAAATTCGAAATAACTTTCTCTGCAGAAAATTCTAATAACTTTTCAATAGTTTTCGAGGGGTGAAATCAATGTTACCCTCAACTACATACATTATTTTGTTTTACACTCATATGTCATACATTTATTAGATATATATATGTAAAGGTATTCCATGTATAATGAAAGGATAATGAACAATTTTGAAGGATTTAGATCAACAGAAAAATTTATTGTTAAATAAGGATGAAAGTGAAGCAGATGAAATTCACACGACTGGTAAATAAGTTAAACAAGAGAAAGCTTTAAATTGTGACATCACAATAGAATGACGCGAAAACATAACGTCAAATGTAAACATTTCGTAACGTATTTCAAGACAAAAAGGTAAACATCAAGTGAAATGCCAAATTGCATTAAAGTGGAAATATTTATCTTCTCTGTTGTTATTTGCAATTGAGCCTTAATGTTGATGCTGAAGTTTATGATTAACGATCCTGCATTTTCAATTATTTTTAATAGCCTAGAGCTTTCTCGCTTGTGCCATTAGAAGTTATCTTCTAGAGGGAGACAACACAGTTGTCACCCTGCGCATGAGGGAGACATCACAAATTGTCTCCCTCCACGTGACTAGCCCTTGACCAATGGAATTGACTATTATTTTGAAGGATAATAATTATTTTTAACGTCTTTTCAAGAACCAGAAGAGTACAATTTGTTAGAATTAACATGCAAGCAAACACATGTACATGTAGTGTAGATTGATTTTTATTCACACCATGACTCAGCAGACATGGTGGGACTACAATATGAGTTAAATATAAACAAAGTGACTCCGAGGATGAGCATGCCCAAGAAGGTGCTATTTGGATAGTGTAAAGATGATCTTCAAAGTTTTTTTTTTTTTTTTTTTTTGTAATATTTATTCAACTATCACATTTTATATCAAATTAATATATCATATATTCATCTACATACATATACACATCTCCATACATGTACATGTACATATACACCAACACACCCATAGAAGATATATGTACACGCATTAATGTGGAAGTCGTTTTAGATATAGAAGAAAAAAGAATAGAAAAAAAAAAGAGAGGAGAGAAAGTTAAATAAATAAATAAAAAATACATAATATAAGATAAATGGGGCACATGTTCGGGGGGGGGGGGGGGGGGGGGGGGGGGGGGGAGTTCGTAAGCAAATTAGTTTTCTAGACTAATAGAAATATTAATGTATACATATAAATTATCTTCAAAGTTTCTTGCCCCCACCCCCAATATAGCACAAACTGACATTGAAATGGATGTACTGTTGAGCAATGTGGAATATACATATATAAAGGTTCCTCAACAATTTAGTATACTGGTTTTTCTTGAATTTGAGTACATTAATTTTAATTCACAAAAGACAGGAAGCATCCCATTTTACTGTGAATCAAAAATAATAAGCTCATCTTGAAAAAAAATGGCAACAATTTTAATAAGTGATTTTGAACTAATCTCCCATCATATTCTCTAGTTTATTAGACTATACTGATGACAACACTAGTTAGCTCACCTGAGCCGATCGGCTCAATTAGTGAGCTTTCCTGATCAAAATTTGTCCGTTGTCTGTCAGCGGCGGCATCATAAACTTTTCACATCTTCTGCATCTTCTCAAGAACCACTGGGCCAATTTCAACCAAACTTGCCACAAAGCATCCTTGGGTGAAGGGCTTTCAAATTTGTTCAAATGAAGGGCCATGTCCCTTTCAAAGAGGAGATAATCACAAAAATAGGGTGGGATCATTTAAAAATCTTCTCAAAAACCACTCGGCCAGAAAAGTTGAAATTTTCATGAAAGCTTCCTGACATAGTGCAGATTCAAGTTTGTTCAAATCATGGCCCCCAGGGGTTGGATGGGGCCACAATAGGGGATCAAAATTTTACATACTAATATATAGGATAAATCTTTAAAAATCTTCTTCTCAAGAACCACTGAGCCAGAAAAGCTGAGATTTACATGAAAGCTTCCTGACAATGCAGATTCAAGTTTGTTCAAATCATGGCCCCCGGGGGTTGGATATACAAATATATAGGATAAATCTTTAAAAATCTTCTTCTCAAGAACCACTGAGCCAGAAAAGCTGAGATTTACATGAAAGCTTCCTGACATAATGCAGATTCAAGTTTGTTTAAATCATGGCCTCTGGGGGTATGATGGGGCCACAATAGAGGATCAAAGTTTTACATACAAATATATAGGAAAAATCTTCTTCTCAAGAACTACTGAGTCAGAAAAGCTGAAATTTACATGAAAGCTTCCTGACATAATGCAGATTCAAGTTTGTTCAAATCATGGCCCCCGGGGGTTGGATGGGGCCACAATAGGGGATCAAAGTTTTACATACTAATATATAGGATATTAAATCCTTAAAACTCTTCTCAAGAACCATGCACCGAGCCAGAAAAGCTGAGATTTACATGAAAGCTTTTTGACATATTTCAGTTTGTTAAAATCATGGCCCCCTGGGGAGGATGGGGTCACAAGGGGGGATAAAAGTTTTGCATACAAATATATAGGGAAAATCTTTAAATATGAGCCATGTGACTCAGGTGAGCGATGTGGCCGTTGGGCCTCTTGTTTATTCAGACTATACTGATGACAACACTAGTTTATTCAGATGGTACTGATGACAACACTAGTTTATTCAGATTGTACTGATGACAACACTAGTTTATTCAGACTATACTGATGACAACACTAGTTTATTCAGACTATACTGATGACAACACTAGTTTATTCAGATTGTACTGATGACAACACTAGTTTATTCAGACTATACTGATGACAACACTATAGTTTATTCAGATGGTACTGATGACAACACTAGTTTATTCAGATTGTACTGATGACAACACTAGTTTATTCAGACTATACTGATGACAACACTAGTTTATTCAGATTGTACCGATGACAACACTAGTTTATTCAGACTATACTGATGACAACACTAGTTTATTCAGACTATACTGATGACAACACTAGTTTATTCAGACTATACTGATGACAAAACTAGTTTATTCAGATTGTACTGATGACAACACTAGTTTATTCAGACTATACTGATGACAACACTAGTTTATTCAGATTGTACTGATGACAACACTAGTTTATTCAGACTATACTGATGACAACACTAGTTTATTCAGACTATACTGATGACAAAACTAGTAGTCTAAGGTCAGAATATAATCACATGTGGAAATATGAAAAAGATTCAATGACTAATAAAGTGATTAACATACAGCAGAAATGGCAAAACAGATATTTTATCATTACTACATACCAACACTTTTTAGCTCACCTGAGCTGAAGGCTCAAGTGAGCTTTTTTGATCAAAATTTGTCCGTTGTCTGTCGTCGTAAACTTTTCACATTTTCATCTTCTTCGCCAGAACCACTGGGTCAATTTCAACCAAACTTGGCACAAAGCATCATTGGGTGAAGGACTTTTAAGTTTATTCAAATGAAGGGCCATGCCCCATTCAAAGGGGAGATAATCCAGGGATTTTTTTATGGCCTGTAGAGGGCTGAAATTCGGCCCCATTCCCAATGTTGGAAAGCAGGTATTTTTCCCAAAATGAAGCCTAAAAATTCCCAAATGGTGGATGCTTTGATGTGAATATGCTATGAGGGGCCATCCAACATCAGTGCCACTCAATTGCAAAATTATTGTGACACTTTTTTCTCTGCCAAAGACCGGAAATTAAAAGCTTGTTTAAGCTAGCCACATTGATAAAAAAAACTTTTTGCTAATTGTTATAATTTCTTATTTATTTCTTTGAAACAAATTTCCCAATTTCAATCAAATATCATTATTTGTCCCAAACTTGAAGGCCCTGGATTCATGGGGTAAACAAGAGGCCCACAGGCCTTATCGGTCACCTGAATACTAGTGAAAAAGTATCACTACTTCCATGGACTATGAAATCTAGAAAAAAATTCCTGTTCTGAATATCTAAGCTAAATTCTAATGTTCAGCAACAGTATAAAACAAGATGTGTTCTTAAAACTTCACTGCCTTCAAAAGTGCATACACTGATGAAAGGCTTTAAATAATAGGTGTATTAACATTAAAACATCAAAATATAGGACTAATTTGGACTCATCCTAAAGTCATAACCCTGGGTTATGAAATTCACCATTTTTTGTTCATCCTTTTCTGCTATTTCTAAGTATATATGCACTTAGAATTTATACAGTATCAGCAAACTTACACATAAATACTATATATACTAAGTTTGGCCCCACCCTGGGGTCAAAACCCTTACTCTGGGGAAAATCAAATTTACAATTTTGGTAAAAGACTACCTGCTCCATCCATTTAGTTTCAATTTAGTATCAAAAGCACTAAAGAAAATGTTATTTAAGTGTTTAAAATTTACACATAAACATAATATAACAAGTTTGGCCCTGCCTTGGGGTCAGAACCCCTACCCCAGGGATCATGAAATTTACAATTTTGGTAGAGGCCTTCCTGCTCTACATCACTATGCATTTAGTTTTTCTTACATGTGTGTGGTCATTGAGAAGAATATTTTTGAAAATTTGTATTTTTGGGGCAGTTTTTTGCCCTGCCCCATAGGCTCCAGGGATGCAGGAATCCTGAAATTTACGATTTATGTTCCCTTTGTTCCAAATATATTTCATACCAAATTTGAAAAGAATTGGAATGATAGTTACCAAGAAGAAGTTTAAAATGTCTATTGTTCACACATTTCATAACTGACCATTTTGGCCCCACCCTCATACCAAAACCCCTACCCTTGGAATAATCAAATTTACAATTTTGGTAAAGGACTACTTGTTCTTTCTAAATATCTATTTACTTTCAATTTAGTATCAATAGCACTAAAGAAAATGTTATTTAAGTACATGTTTTCCACATAAACACTATATAACAAGTTTGGCCCCGCCCTGGGGTCAGAACCCCTACCCCGGGGATCATGAAATTTACAATTTTGGTAGAGACCTTCCTGCTCTACATTACTATGCATTTAGTTTTTCTTATATGTGTGTGGTTCTTGAGAAGATTTTTGAAAATTTATCATTTTGGGGCAGTTTTAGCCCCATCCCTAAGGCCCCAGTGGTGCAGGAATCCTGAAATTTACAATTTATGTTCCCTTTGTTCTAAAAATGTTTCATACCAAATTTGAAAAGAATTGGAATGATAGTTACCAAGAAGAAGTTAAAAATGTCTATTGTTCACACATTTCATAACTGACCATTTTGGCCCCACCCTCATACCAAAACCCCTACCCTTGGAATAATCAAATTTACAATTTTGGTAAAGGACTACTTGTTCTTCCTAAATATCTATTTACTTTCAATTTAGTATCAATAGCATTAAAGAAGATATAATTTTAAGTGTTTTCCACATAAACACTACATGTATATAACAAGTTTGGCCCCGCACTGGGGTCAGAACCCCTACCCCGGGGATCATGAAATTTACAATTTTGGTAGAGACCTTCCTGCTCTACATGACTATGCATTTAGTTTTTCTTACATGTGTGTGGTTCTTGAGAAGATATTTGAAAATTGGTCAATTTTGGGCAGTTTTTGACCCGCCCCAGGGGTGCTGGAGTCCTGAAATTTACAATTTATGTCCCCCTTGTCCCAATGATGTTTCATACCAAATTTGAAAAGAATTGGAATGGTAGTTATTAAGAAGAAGTTAAAAATGTTCAATTGTTAACGCACGACAACCAATTGCAATAGGTCACCTGAAATCACAAAAATTCAAAATTAGGGTAGGGTCATTTAAAAATCTTCTCAAGAACCACTGAGCCAGAAGAGCCGAGTGGAAAGCTTCCTGACATCGTGCAGATTCAAGTTTGTTAAAATCATGGCCCCCGGAGGTTGGTTGGGCCACAACAGGGGGATCAAAGTTTTACATAGAAATATATAGGGAAAATCTTAAGAACCATTCGGCTAAAGAAGTTGACATTTACATGAAAGGGAGAGGGCTTAAATAGGCTATGCCTGCTGCCCGATCCCATTCACTTTGTGAATAAAATATAGTTTAAATAAATAAAAGCTTTCTGACATGGTGCAGATTCAAGTTTGTAAAAATCGTGGCCTTCAGGCTGGGGCCACAATAGGGACTAAGGTTTTACATGCAAATATAAATGGAAAGTCTTCAGATATGGGCTAAGGTGACTCAGGTGAGCGATGTGGCCCATGGGTCTTTTGTTAATGGTTTTTCACTTGTACTTACAAAATAAAGTGTAACTTAAAAGAATTAGTAACAAAAAGCACAGATGACAAACAAAATTGAGTTGTATAAATTTTTATTTAGTTTGTATTATGAAAATGTACAAGTTTACTAGCAAAGGCATTTTTTGCATGCATAACAATTTTGAGATGAGTAATAAATGCAATCCCAAGTACAATGTAATATAAAGTTCATTTATTCAGACAGCGGTGCCGTCGTCTCCTGGCGGCTCGGCTCGATTTGACAGCACCGTCAGCAGTTCATACTTATTTTGTCCCTCCCTTCTCTTCATTCAGACAGCAGTGCCATCATCTCCTGGCGGCTCGGCTCGATTTGACAGCACTGTCAGCAGTTGTTCATACTTATTCTGTCTCTCACTTCTCTCTACCACAGACCCTTTAGCTCCCCACAAAATCCTTAAATGAAATTCTGTTTGGAAGGTATCAAAAATAACATCCTCAGTCTTCACAGCTTTCATCATATTTTCTGCTGTCACTTTATATAGTCCACATTGTGCTGTAATCAGTCGGGCAGTGTCTAAATGTATCAGTAAAATATCCAATCCATTGTTCTGATCAGACAACTCCCAGGGGAGATAATTGGCGAGACTCGTCTCATCTCTCTCCAGGAGACACACAAGCGGTGCAATATCAGGGATGGACACGTTCTGAAGCGGTAGCAGCCCACTGCCATCCATCAGTGACTTATACGCAGATTTCAGCTTGGTGTCGAACTGGAAGGCACTGCTAGTGTGATTCCGACGCAGGACAAGCCATGTGTCACGGAGACGGGAAATCTGTTAAATAAAAACATATAGAGTGGATAAAGTATACATCAAAATTAGTCTGTTACATGTCGGGCATAATCATTTGACCTGTCTAAACATTAAAGTGTATCTTCATCTTTCATTAGTCAGAGGAATTTTTGGTAGTCAAAACCTTTGGACTGGTTAATTTTTGTAACTCTACTAATTAACTATAAACAGTTATGAATGATGGATCAAGTGCACTATTAATGATTTAAACAGATGCCTTATTCTATAAAAGGCATACTTCAGAATGGTTTTATAACACTCTTGTCTGGCATTCTTTTCAATTAACCATGCAGTCAGAAAAATTTTGTAACAAACCTTCTCTGTTCATGAAGTGCATGTAACAGTACATACTTTTAAAACTTATACTGTTAAAAGTAGAATTTCAGTCACACCAAAATTGACAATTAATTAAAAATTTTACTAACAGATGTTTATATAAAAAAGAATCCTATGATCATTGCAGTATAAACAACTGTCAGATAGGAATCAGTAACTGGGAATTAATCTCTGTTAATGTCTCTATAAAAAGCTGTTACTTTATTTGTTCTCTCAAAACATATCTTTCTGTGGGTATGATGCTAATGATGAGTAAAAATGTCTGAGATATGAGTGTCAGATACCTGTTCTGAAGTGAGTCCTTCCATCACACTTGCAAACCCAAACAAGTTTCCATATGTTGACCGTAGATCAACAGCAATCTGTATCCACTGACTCAACATCTTGGCTCTATCTGTTACTGTGCCACAGGTCAAGGTCATAACCATGACGAAAACTTTCATACAGTAACACCTATGTTAAAAAAAGAAATTATATGAATTGCATATTAGTGGAGCCAATTGACTTCAAATCTAATTAAAAATTCTAACTTTTGGTCAAAATTTCAATTTACATTGTTCCATATTTTCAAAGACAACATAACTCAAATGGTGATATATTAATTACCTTTCGATAATGTCCTGTCTGAGTTGTTTCCCTTGAGGCAAAGTAAGTAACTCCAACCCAGACACCACACCTAATCCTAAGTCTATTTCATTCACAACTTTCAAGTAGTCCAAGTCCACTTTGGTGATGTGTTCTGCCAGTCTTTGAGTATTATTATTAAACAGAATTTCTTTCACTTTCAAAAGAATTGATGGTTCCAATGGTTTATTGTCTGGATGAATTAACGATGACTTAAATTCATTTGGTTTTAAACTTGCGTGAAATGCAATATCTGGAATCAACGTTGTCTTTTTCCTCATTTGCACTTTAAAATCCTCCTCCATTTCTCCAGCAACTTGAATCTGCTTCCCTTTTGGGGTAAGTGGAGATGGTGGGATTTCAGCATAGTCTCTATCAAATCTTTTCCTAACTTTTTCTGGCAATTCAATGGTCAATGGTTCAGGATTGTTTTTCACATATTTGTTTTCACAATTAACATTATTAAAATTGTTGTCATAATCACTTTCGCTGCTGGATGGCTGGTAGTTATTATTCAGATTTCCACTGTACTTTGGCGGCTGACATTTATTCAGCCAACTGGGTGTTTCTTTTACCTGAGAATAGTCTGAGTAATCTCTGTCATCATCCTCATATAATTCCTTGTTTCTGACAACAACTTTTGGACGATCCTTCCCGATGTATTTCACGGAGGGGATCCTGCTAGGCTTAGGGGGTGGGGGTCTGTTGAGGTGACTGTCTGATGTAGAGGGGGCCATTCTTGTCTGCACAGACAGGTAGTGGGACTTTGGAGTATTTTGGGACACATTACCATCAGGTTTCAACATGGGTTCACTTCCTGACCTTTGGTGTTGTATTTGCACTCGTGAAGATACTGTATAATCAGCATTAGGGAGCAGGTTTTGTTTTATACTAGGTGTACTTTCAGACCTGTCAATAGTTCCAATGACTGGATTTGGACCACTATCTATTTTGAGTATTGGTTGGCTGCCAGCTCTGATTGGTCGCCTCTGTAAGCGTGGACTAACTTTCGGAGATGTGTGTGGAGAATTATATGGACTTCCCCTATCCAAGGGACTCTGTCCAGGGGTCTGTAACCCCCCAGCCGGACTTTTTCCTGCATACCCATATTTGGTGTCATAGTAACTGAGTGGCATTGTTCTTCCAACGGGATCCAACAATAAAACACCTGAAGTTTTAGTGACACACTTTCTGTGGGACATATAAAATTGCACTAGGTCCTGAACAGAACAGAACTTATCGTCTTCCAGTGAATACGTAATCTCTGGAATATGACTATTCCTCTCTGTGATTTGAGAATTAATGATGAAATGTAAACGAGCACTTCTCCAATAACAACTTAGTACAAAGTCACCAGGCTGGGATATACAGTCCCGCACCAGAAAGTCTCCATTGTGGATCAGGGATTTCTCCGCATGTTGTCGCGTTATACTTCCATGGTACCAAGGCCAGTGTCTTAACTCCGAGGGATCTGCTTGAAGTTCGCTGATTAGATCATGTTCTAATCTTTCCGGAGATATGTTCACCACTTGATAGTCCGGAAAGTTGTTGTTATTTGGCGAGCTGGAGAGCCTATAATAAGAAGTATGTGTGGTTACTAAGTTTAATGGCTTATCAATTATAGCATATAATCTTACCAAAGAGAAATATGCAACACATTCCTCGTCACTTTGTAATATTATCCTAAACTAGAGGGATAGGCCAGCAGCTACTGATAAAGACATTATAAAATTATCTCATATTAGCACTGAAAAGGAGAAAATGTCCTGGCTACCCTTAAATCCCTTCATGCACTGAGATAAGATGTCTTCTCCACTGTGTATATGAAGACTAACTTATTCTGGACAATCTAAACATCCTTTCTGCATGAACTATTTAAAGCAAAAGATCGAAAGCTGTTGACACAAAAGATTTCATGTTCTCTGCCAAAATCCCAAATGCCTTCCCTAAGGTTATATAATGTCAACAATGAAATAAAAATTCAGACATTTCAGCACAGTAATTAACTATCAGGTGTGAAATGATAGTAATTATATCAATTTGAAGGTAAGTTACAGATTATAAAAGAGTGTTCCACTCGAGTTAAAACCCTCAGGTACAACACAGGTAAATAGCAGTAATTCATATCATCCAGTACTTACTAATTCAATAGTATTTCCCAATTTGTGATGTCCAAAAATGTGCTATGAACACCATGTCAGTTGTTACAGTAGAGCTATGAGAGGTATGTGTCACAATTTAAGATATGGTCTGGAAGTCGGGCGTACAAACACTCCATACCAGTATAACACCTATGCAAATAATCCAGGTTATCTACATACAGCTACACTGCCTTCCAAAACACAGGTACCCATGTATGTTGCATAAAGTTTCTATTACTATTACTGATTTGCTAAACTTTGGGATAATTATTTTGCCCATAGAAGTTGTGAAGGACATGGATTTTAAATGACTGATTTAAATGAATGGCATGCCATGATTCAGTTTTCTACAGAAAAATAACCTGAAGTGAATTAGGAAAACTTAATATTCTGGTCACGTTTGAGATTTTACGGTCCAGTTGCCATATGATAAAGCAGTCCCTATTCTATCATATCATGTTCCAAGTTTTTTTTGAAATCTGATTAACTATTATGATTTCATATTCCCTTGCACTATAGACATAGGCAATGGCTGTCTTTGAAGAATTAAAATTGTACTTACACTATAACACATGGCATATTAACATTAATGATGTTTTTTATTAAAATTACAAATCTTTTACACGAAAAGTAGCATTTTATATATATACTTGTGAAGTACTTGTGGTCATTTTGTGAGTTGCTTGTTACAAGGCGTACTAGGGATGGTGACTGCCACAGCGCTACAGTCCTGACCACAGGCACACGCACAGTGATTACGAAACTATCAAAGTACTTCCTGTGACAGTGAATAATTAACTAAACATGTACTCCTCCATACAACAAGTCAACATCTACTATTACATTACACGTACAGTATTTAACTAGTAAGCAAGTGTGAAGAGGAATGCACCTGTCCACAAATTGGGGGAGGGGGTCTGTCACATTAAGTCTGGAGAGGAATAAATCCTGTCCACAAACTGGGGGAGAGGGTTTGTCACATTAAGCCTTGAGAGGAATGCACCATGTCCACAAATTGGGGAGGGGGTCTGTCACATTAAGTCTGGAGAGGAATGAATCATGTCCACAAATTGGGAGAAGAGGTCTGTCACATTGTACAGCTGGCTTCATAACATGACCATATTAAACTAAGAAAATAGATATGTCATCAATAAATTTCCTATATCCTTGTTAAATTCAAAACTATACTTTACTGTAATTTTGAATGATATTCAAAATAAAGACTCGGCATGAATTTCATGGTTTTATGATATACATGAATTAAATCAATAACAAATTTTACTTAAGTCTACTGGTATTCTGACTTTATGGTCAAGGAGCATGGACCCTATTCAAAACAAATGAATAAAGATGTATGGCATATTTAAGAAAGGTGCCCCATTCAAACTAAAATGCCCTTTTCTGGATACTGTAAAGAAATACTGGCGATCCTTTTATAATATTTACTTAATTTGGCAATATTGCTATTCAGCATGAACTTGTGAGAACTTAAAATCGTAAGTACTCAGTACTCCAAAGGACTTTAATCTATACAAATTAGTGATAAATGAAAGTGAGAATTTTGTTGTGTTTTTTTTTTAGATAGGCTTCTCGTGAATTAAAAACAAATTTAAGTACATGTATTTTGCGCCTTAGAATAATTTGTTTTATACAAGGCGCTATATAAATTTTATCTATTATTCATTATTATATAACACATAATTTATACAATCTGCATGTTGCTGTAGATGTAAATCAGGGACAATAAATTTAATATCAAGTTGAACTCTAACATGAAGCGAGATGCATAAACTCTTTTCATAAATTATAACTCCCCTATACGGACAGTCACCATTGGACATCATCCTTTTAAGAAAACATCACCAGATCAGTTCATACTCTATTTTACACACTTCTCCCCAAAATTGCATCCCATTTATCTGAACATTCTTATCATTACATATCAATCGAGTGCCCCATCCTTCCCGGTAAGTAATTCCTGTCGGAAATTCTATATCCATCCTGTATCCAAATTCATACATGATCTTCATCAGTTACTGCGTGATCTTCATCAGTTACTGCGTCAGATAGAGAACATGAGTGACATTTTAAGTGATCACTTTGTCTGGAATGTGTCCACTTTCCTCTGAGTATGGAGTCACACATTTACAATAAAGCACATGCAGGCGACAAATCATTGGAACACAGCTTGAAATTTACTAACACAGATGACTTGTGTATAAATCACTCATATCTAATAATCACAATTCAGAAGTGCATGCAAAAGATTAAACAGAAAGAAACAAAAGTCACCAAAACAGAACGAAACAAACAGTGAGAACTCTCAAGAGTCAAACACACGAAGAATGTTTAAAACAAATGATCACACTCTATAGATAAGTGTCTAACTTTCTCTTCACACTCTAAATCACGGCATGATTTACTCACTGAATTCTGACAGTAGGAATGGAGACTGGGATGGAGACCATGCTGGCCCAGCGGTAAGCTCTACAGAAATGTCATCAGTAAAAATCTGAACCCCACACACCATACACTATACGTCACAATAAACAAAACAAAGATCCGGGACAAAGATGTCTTACCTGTAACCCACTCACCAAATATGTACAGGTCTACAGCACTGCACAAGATTTGTCAACGGTTGTCATGCTGTGAGTGATTAATTTATCGAGCTATTGATGCTTTAATTAGTAGTTAGTTATTAGTCATTTGTTCTGTGTCAGTGAGGGTTTGAAATTACTCAGGCATTTACAAAAGTTAACTGTCTCTAGTTTTCATAATCCATAGAGAAAAAAAATCCCAAACATTTCATCACTATGGAAATATGCATCAATCAAAGATTATGGTTCTCAGTGGATGCACAAGGACTGGAAAGGGATGTAACTCTTACAGATATCTACTTACTGAGCTGAAGCACTGTGACACCTCTGTATAACTCTGGGTTTGCGGTAACCTGAAGAAAAAGATTGTATCCGTATTTAAAGTTTTCTTTATATTGATGGAGGAAGTGTAGAGCAAGAAAATATATTCAACTAAAATGTTTCAGGCCAAATAACATTGCATTTACATATTTGCATAAACAACCAGTACATTCTTCTTTAAATCTAAAATGGATATTGACTGATTTTTGGGAAGTTTGAACTTGTTGTAAACAGTTTAATGACTAAATCCATCATGAAAGCTTATGAATTGATCTATTATATATGCACCATTTTGTGAAAAAATAGAAATGTCTGAAATTAGCAATTTTACCCTAAATTTGAAGAGTAATTAAACCTTAAATTACATAAATCAATTTATCGTAAGCGAAAAGATGCAGTTAATGAAAGAAATTGTCTACCCTTTGAACTTTGGTTTTACTGTCTAGGAATTGAATGAAATCAACAAATTCAAATCAATAACTTTAAAATGCAGAATTTCAAATTTAAAAGAGTAAAATTTGCAGATTTCCCTTTTTCTTTAGCTATTGTTCACATTAACAAATCAAAAACCAGTAAATTGTCTCAATATCTCATCTAGATATCCTCAAATTTCAGTACATTATTTCAAACTATGTTGCTGAGTATGATTATGAGTACACAAAAGTCTGAAAAAAGTTGGAACTAGTACTTCATATAATGGTTACCTCTGTCATATTTTTCCTTCAATATGCGGAGACTTGACACGATTTTCGCTCTATGGGCACTATTTTTAAGCCCTAGATCCCGGACATCTGCCTCTGTCAAATTCAGCAGATCCTGTAAACAATAAAATAGCTATAAAGAAATCATCAAAACCTCTTAAAAAGGCATCACACAAAAACAACCTTTTTATTGATTAGATACAAATGTCTTTAAACTGACCACATGAAAACATGTCATTCTATTTGTAAAGTCATTTTCAAGGACCCTGAGGCCTACCTAACAAACTTAAAAGATGGTACATGTCTGATCATTGTATTCTCAGAACACACAGATCTATAACCAGTATTGTGCGACTCCTGACAGATGGAGAAACAGAAGACATGGATTCTTTGTGACTGAATAGCTTCACAGATAAACATAAAATCATAGATTACACAAAGTATAATCTGGAGAAGTGAGACAATGCTGTCTTCAGTTAGATATGCTCACTTCTCATCTTCATAGGGCTCTAGTTTTTTCATCCAGAATTCGGACATAATAGCTGCAATCACATACCACCAGGTATAGGACCTGTATTTTTAACTTTAATAAGAACTTCCCCAAAACTATTAATCTGGTCACATATAGCAGCCAAAGCAAGACTGGTAGTGTGCATGCCCACAACCATCATCCACAAACACAAGTTTGGCCCAAGTAGGGCTTACTGATGCATGGTGATAGACTTACACGCTCTTTCCACTCTCATTTCTTCGTGGCCTGCTTATAAAGGTCTAATATTGGATGCTGCCTCCAAATCCATACAGAAATGGATCAATCTTTATCAATCTTCAGACAAATATACATATTATTTAATTTTTTCTCAATCCTTACCTCCACCCCATTAAATCCTGTAAAGATTTCCTCATACTCCTTCATTCCCAGGGCCTCCAGCCATGTGTCAATGGGGATGTGCTTCTGGGCCATCACCTGTTGTCTCTCCAGGACAATCCTACAAGACAAACAGAATATCAGTCAAATGCACAGTACTCCATAGCCTGATCCAAACCACTAGTAGTCCAATAAATTAGGCAAATACACAACACTCCATAGCCTGATCCAAAACCACTGATAATCCAGCAAATAGATTTTTTTTTAAATCAATGTTTCATAATCTCTCTTCACCTTGAGATCAGTAACTGCATGGAGCTTGTAATATTTCTGATGACACATAAACAGATGACAGATGGCTGATCTATTTTGTTGAATTGATGAAGAGGATAGCATCACATATTGGTTTAATAGCACTTGTGCAAATACAAATAGCAACACCCCACCCCCAGTAGCCCCCCCCCCCCCCTCCTGACTTACACACACATACAATAAATATGAATGCTCTTGCCTGCAGCCATAAGGTAGGCTGAAATGGGGTATTCTTTTGTGGCAGCCAAATTCATGGAAAAAGCAAAAAGTGAGACATATTGGTTCAAGTGTTTGTGGGCAAAGAACTTTCTTAGGACATTCACTTCAAGCTATCTACTCTGTAGCTGTGAACAATACCTTTTAAAAATCAAAGTCTGCAGAATATTATACAGAAAATATCAAATATCAGTAAATTAGGAAAAAACTCAGTTTTGTGTGCATTTAATTGTGTCATATTAATTCACAATGATAATCAATGAAACAAGAGCATATGCTATAAAACACCAAAAGTTATAAACCATAACATTTTTGTTTGAATTAAGCTGGTAATTACTAGGTTTTTCATTCACACAGTCAGCCAACAAATCTGCTTGCAACTCTTGAAAACAAAATCTTAGTTTCCTAGTTACCAGTAAGTTATCCATGATGAATTATGAACATGAACCCAGATTAATTCTCAAATCATCCCACAGAAACCATTATCTAGCAACAGCTAGGCCACATCCTATCAATCTGTGACCCAAGTGGAAACCCATGAACATCCAATTCCAAACTTACTTTAAAGTAACACAACCAGCCACGTGCATGAAATCAAGTTCATTATTTCATTAACCTTTTGTCTTGCTTACTAAAATGTACAACCATCCAGTTCACCATGCCCCATTGTTATATGCACTTTGTGAGAAAAATGTACCATTGAAAATTATGACCAACTTCAACAAACATGTAAAAAAAAATTCATTAAATATGTGCAGTTGTAAGTATTGGCAATCATTCTATAGATATTGGCCACATTTCAAACAGTTTATAGCATGTGGCTTAATATTCCTGTACATTAAAATACAAAACAAAGAGATGTGAAACATTGTATTGTATATCGTACTCCGTACTAAATAATGTCAAATACAGCTTCGTGCTGTCTCAGACAACCCTGGTGACTGTAATAATCAGGACATAATCATTAGGATTTCTGCTGACATTGTCATAAAAGTGTACTATGTGTTGTACTCACAAATTTTTATAATAAAACTGCATGAAGAAAATTAATGAAAATCACCAGTCATGTCACATTAGAGATTTTGAATTTAGGCAGCAGAGGCCTATAAGTGAGCCCTATCAACACAGTCTAAATACATCAAGTCCAACCACAGAACTTAGTATAGAAACTGTTAAAATGAGGACAATCATGATTGTATATACAATTAATACTTATTAACAGTACTAAAAAAATGACTCCCAATCCCAATGATTTAAGTTATACACAATGCATGCATTGTCTAAAGGTAATCATTTAAACTAACTGGTATTGTCTATGTTCCAAGTGTGTGACAAACCATGACCCAAATTCCAGAAATTGTGGAAGTCATATTTGCAAACAATTACCATATAACTGCATTGTAAACCCAAATAATCATCTCACAGATATACCCAAAATTATACATCTTGAATTACTTCCCCTTAATTCTCATCCTACCTTAGCAAACTTTGCTCGATTTCTTCCAGTCTCTGCCTTCCCTTCCTTTTTTCCATTGTATTTCAGATAATAGATCTACTGACTATAAGACTTGCATCACTTTCAATCATTTCCATAAAAAAACCTCCATTTGCTGAGGAAAAAATCAACCAGGTGTCTCGAGTTTTAGGTGCCATGTTTAGAGTCCGGGGTCATCAATCCACTACGATTCCAAATATTTATGTTTTCCATCACTTCTTTACACAAATAATTTACACTTTGTCAAATAATACATCTCCCGGGCCACCAATGCCTCGATACCTTCTTCTGAATACATAAATCCTACAATTATGTTCACCTTATTTGTTCAATTCATAATTTACTAGCTCGGCTGTAGATTTAGATAGAAAAAATCGGAGGAAAAGACAAGAGTTCTGATGCTGTTGATTATCAATGACACCAAAAACTGATTGGAGGTGGGTTAAACAGAATTCCTTGAGATTCCTCGCTATCTGATCTTTGGTATTTTTTATCTCAGTTCATCAGTCATCCACTCCGACAGGTTTCAAAACATTATCACTCCAGGGTGCATTATGCATCAAAATGAAATAATCTTAATTCCAATTTTTTCCAACTGATTGCATCATGAATTCTTAAATATTCCTCCATGCTGAAACCAGATTGATAATCTGGAGGATTTTAAATTATATTTAGAAACGTAATGTTCCACATCTCTTTGATCAGCTGAATTTGAAGGTCCCGATACACACAGTAAAACGTTTTCATAAACATTTAGAAAGATTGGTGTACCAATAAACAATACACATTTGTAAAGAAACGCATTACATCAATCAAATTTCAAATACCAAAGTCAAGATTTATCCTTAACAAATTCCATGACAGTATCAGGACTCAATCTAATTGAATGTAAAATGCTCTGCAATGTCAATTACACACCAATGACAACCTTAATGTCCTATAGGAGTAAATTAACCGAACATCTCAAGTAATTGGACAACAATGAACCATATTAACCTATAGCCCCAGGGAAAACTCCTTCAACTGTAGATCAATGAAAATAAATATATGGGCAAGGTAGACTCTCTATAGTTTATATATCTGATGGTGCAGATTAATCCTGAATATATATATCTGGCCATCTGTTCCTTTAGGATGGTAGATTCTTTTTTCGTTCACTAGGATAGATTTCTTCATCATCATCTCTAGAAAACTCTGTCAAGGGAGATAATTTCCTTTCCTGTGATGAGAGCTAGATTGCTAAAAATACACAATTTCCTGCTTGTGTGACTTACTTTAAAAAATATATATGATTTATGAAGACCTCAAGCAATCAGCATCCTGTTTACTGAGGCACCTCCTGATAATTTGTACTATCTTTACATTTGAGTGCCATGGCATGCTATACTGGCCAGATAGAGGGATACCCTTGATGTATCACAGATCATGTTATAGACATTATGCTAAGTCAGTCTTCAAACTCCTCTAGATATCTTAATATTTTAATGACAAACCCCCACCTATCATAAGGCACCACACCAGGCTAGATCAACCACCTGTTGTAACACAGAGATAACACTTCAAAAAAGTATTCATAAACTGCAAAGATGAGTAACTTTTTGAAACATTCATTAGCTCAATGTTAATCTGAACTGGGAGCTTATGCCTTCTGATCAAAACTTTGGGATTTGATGTAATAAAGAATAAAATTTCACAAGTTTGAACGTTATCCAAGAGCCAACAAATGAAAGAGGTAATTAATCCAATATTAGAAACCACTTCACAGAAAGTTTGTCTTCAAAATGCAGATCACACAGAATTAGACTTTTTACACAGCAGGGAATGCAACCACCCATATTAAACAACTTTTGAAGAAAGTTTCTACAGGAAATTGACAAAGTGGAAATATTTCAGATCATAGACCCTATAAGAAAATTAGCATGGCTTATACAAGCAGTGACCATTAGATTTAATGTATGCAATCAACCACAAGACACCTCATGTTATACACAGACTATAGTATAAATTATATACTCACTCATTTGTACCTGGTGAAGTCTCGGATTGATTGACTGGGAGGATTATGGGGTTAAACTGTTGATACAGCTTGTCAGAATGTACCAAGTGGAGGAATCAGGAATGCCACTAATCAATGGATTGGCCACATGTTTCATGTATATACCTCATGTTTCTGTGGGCCACAACACTCACCTGTACTCAGCCAGAAGCCCACTGATATAAGCTTACTACATGTTCATGGCAAAGCAACTGCTACCCGAAAATATTGTGCCCACCTTCCTAAGGCACATCCATCTAAATCACCATAAAGTTTATTCAATGTAACTTTTACAGGTGTTGCACAGCATCTCACTCTCTTAAAAACATGTATGAAATTCCAAGACCTAATACTGCTTTAAATTACATTGTAAACGTAATTGAAGATACGCCTTTTATTCTGAATGTTCTTTTTATTTATAACACTTAAGCATATACCTTTTACTTTGTAGTAAACTTCAAGCCAATGAATGATTTCATACTCTACAGTTGATAATTCTAATTGCTTTTAATAGGAATCTTACCAAGTAGACTTGCTGCTTCTTAGAACAGAACAAACTCTAACTCCAATGTTTCAAAGCTGACACTTCAGGCACCACAGAAGTCATCTGGTATTATTACTAAATACATAAACATTAAGTTTGTTTGCCAGGGCACTATTTCAATAGTCAATGCATACATGTGGAAAACTTACTTGTTTGCATTTAAAAGTTGACAGTCTCATAATGAACACTTTTGTCAATATCTGACAGTGCTCAAATTACAGACATAATATATGGCCACAAAATAAGTCAGTGTTAGAAAAAGACAGCTCAATGAACCCAGAAAACAGTCTCATGAGGCAGTTATCCCAGTGTACAAAATGACAGAATCTAAAGCCCAAAAGAAACCTCACAAAGCCCAGAAGACAGCCAGTCAGGTGCCCAATTCAATGAAACGGTTATCACAATTTAGAGAAGACAGCTTTTCACATTGACTAGACTCCTGTGAAATCCATGAAGATATTCACAATGTTAAACACAAAGACAATCCATAAAACAGGTCCACAGGACTTACCATTTAAAACACTAACCACATTACACTTCATTTTTGATTACTGGTAGGTAAGTTCACAGGTACCAAGTTGAATATTGACAATTTTTGTTGATATATTGCACAAGGTATTGGATCCATTCAGAGCAAATCAATATATAACAAAACTGGTACCTTCACAGCACACCTATAGTACAAGTAGATTATGACCAAACATAAGCACCTTATGTCTCAAGATCTTGACACATTGTTCTGCTTTACTTTTTAAATTGGATTTTATGTATGTTACAATGTGTTGCATTCAGAAGCATAAAAATACCCATTAGCACTATTGCAAATTTACACAAAAATTAAAACTTTCTGCTTTTAGGTTTAACACAAATGTGAAGATTCTCTGGACCAAATGGTTTATAGTTTCCACAAGTTCATGACAACTGTTCCATACTATATCTTTTGGAAGGAGAAACTTATCCTATTGATAACTAAATCTTTCTAGGTTTACGATAAAATGTGTTGTGTAGGATCTGTAAAAATGCTGGTAAATAGTAATCTCACATTCCACCCCTTTTGTTTTGAAAATATATCAACAATTCACCTATAAACTGAATTTTAATGTGTACTTACAACATGATTCTCTTTTTAACATGGACTTACAATATCCTGTATATTCATAATACACATACACAGAAATTAATTAGCCTTCAGTTGATATAGGTTTTCATATCTACAACAGCAAGGACTCTCATGACCCACCAATCAATACAGAAGATTTTACCAGGCTTAGGGTAAAACAATTGTTCAAAGTTAATCAAGAATCACAGACTATGGCTAGAGATAGTCAGGGGCCAAGGATCACAAACCAGGGCTAGTGATAGTCAGGGGCCAAGGATCACAGATTAGGACTATAGTGATAGTCAGGGGCCAAGGATCACAGACTATGACTAGAGATAGTCAGGGGCCAAGGACCTCAGACTAGGCCTAGTGGTAGTCAGGGGCCAAGGATCACAGACTAGGGCTAGTGGTATTCAGGGGCCAAGGATCACAGACTAGGGCTAGTGGTATTCAGGGGCCAAGGATCACAGACTAGGGCTAGTGGTATTCAGGGGCCAAGGATCACAGACTAGGACTATAGTGATAGTCAGGGGCCAAGGATTACAGACTACGACTAGAGATAGTCATGGGCCAAGGATCACTGACTAGGGCTAGTGGTATTCAGGGATCAAGGATCTCAGACTAGGCCTAGTGATAGTCAGGGTCAAGGATCTCAGACAAGGCCTAGTGATAGTCAGAGGTCAAGGATCACAAGACTAGGGCCAGTGATAGTCAGGGTTCACAGACTAGGACTACGGGTAGTTGAAGAGGTCAGGGTTCACAAGACTAGAAATGCTAGTAGTCAGAAGTCCATTGACAGGACTAATGTTAATCAGATGTCCAATACACTAGCTAAACTTCTAATTACAGTCTAATAGGTTTTTTTAGACAAGGACTACTGGTCATTAAGGAACATTGGAATAAGATCTATATTAGTCAAGGTTTATCAAACCAAGACTACTTAAGAGCAGTCATATCATTTAAAAGCCCATGATAGTAAATGTATCACAAACTAAATCTTTATGTACTGTAATTCTAGTCTAACTGATACAGTCCTAATCGTTTTTAAATTCATAGTTTTGAACAGAAATATATATTAGAATGGCGATACAGGTGAATTTACATTTGTTGCTTCACAAACACAAGATTGATCATCTCCGGACCAGTGACAGAGGATGTCATTAATTCGAACTTTTACTTACCTTATAATGAAGGAATAAAACTTTTTAAGGAAAAAATTATATCTCAGTAAATGTAATGTAAAATAAAAACTTCCATAAATTAAGGAACATCAAGACACACTGACAGAATTCTTCAAGGTAAACTTAGTTCAAATGATCCCAGACTATAGTAGGCTCAGGTTTCTCAACCTGACACTATCATAAACGTTGTTATCATCAAAATCTATATTTAGATTGTTATGAACATTTATGAAATATCACAATTATTAAACCAATCCAATGGAATTGAAACAAATGAATATACGTCAACTTATCAATGAGAGGTAGCAGGCACAGTTGTCTACAATGTATTCAGAACTGTGTTTCAATCGTTTTTAAGCTTTGATATAGATCTTGAATGAATAAGCAAAAACAAAGACTCTGTTGTTCATCATACATGGTTTATACAGAAATTAATCAGAGTCTCTTCAGAGTGTGAAATATCAGACATATTGAATGTTGGATTGATGATCTACAAACAGCTACACCGGGTCACATGAAGTCCAAATAATCCAGGGTTTTCTCTAATCCTGCTTAATTAATGCACCGGATTTAAGTGTCAAAAGACAACAGTAACTCCCACTCACACCATCCATACTGACAAAACAGTACTACCATACAATAAATGGTTACTTGGACCAAAGAGTCCATGGATATTGATTTACAAATTAAGAATGAAAATTCTCTCATTTTCTGCAGGTGTATTTTTATCACAGTTTAATCTCAAACAGATTTCTATCATTTCAAATAATCTTTCTCCTACCTTTAGAAAATAATTGTTTCAACAAAATTTTCTGGCACAGGTGTGCTTTGAAATAGCTCCCAACATGCACACAGTACAAAAAATACAATTCGTGCTGATCCCTGATCTAGTGTAGCATATCTTCTCTTGACGATATTGTCAAATTCAATGTCATGTCGGATTAACAGTCAGAATAGTTACAATTTAAAGTTGAGCACTGATTGTTAACAAGACTCTGGGTGACAAAAACGCAACCCATCCGAGCAGTGAAATGTACAAAATACCCAAAAGGTCAAGACTTTAGAGCTCACAATAAGCCATAAAATGATTCAATCTCACCTCTAAATACACACTCCTTTATTAATGCAGGTAAAAGATTTTTCATACAAATATTCTACGTCTAAATTACCAAACTTTATATTCACAAAGTTTTGGGTCAAAACTTTTGTGATTCATACGGGTACATTATTGCACATACCACCCTTCCCTACATAACCATATACACATGTAAAATTCAACAAAATATCGACACACATTGAATTTATTCAATATAACATCTCTTTGCATATCACACATCAATATTTTAGGTACTTCACAATCATTATAGACCTTGACACCTAAAAAGGCCCTTCATTAAAAATGTCTACCACACATAATGCACTCAAATCTTTATTCTAAAAAGTCAAAGCGCACAGCATTGCATTCTTGTCCTTTGAGCTGAAGGTGTTGGTAACTGTTGTTTTCTTGCTGGCTGACTGCTGCTGCTGCTGCTGACAGACGAATTATGCCTGGTTGCTGCTAACTGCTGTAGGCTTATCAGAGTTTTACACGAGCTGCAGACTGGCAGTGAACGACAGGAGAGCAATAACACAGCCAGTAAAAGGTCTGCCCATGCAATGAGACTATAAATCTCTGACAATTCATTTACATTAAAGCCATGCTAATGTATCTATTATTTTATTACCTAATTAATATTTTCTTTGGAATTCCATGGCTTTTGGCCCCTGCACAACTCATCACAAATGAATTTCTTAAGTAATTTTATCTTTCTCTTTCTCTGTCTCTCACTCTCTCTCTCTCATTCTACAAAACCATTTCCTCAATAAAACAAAACTTTTGAAATTTCAAATAAAAACTTCAACTGAAAGAGTACATGCTTTTCCAATCACTAACATGCAGCTGTTTGAAATCTGTGAATGAGAAACAAAAACCTTGAAGCACATACATGCCCATGATTAGCACTGACATCTGATTGACCTTAGCAGTCGTCTTTCCTGGATTTTTACAAAGACAGAGCTACTTTTTCCCTCCCATATGGCAAGCATGGATAAAATCAAATAAAACATCAATTATTTCAATCCTAAAAACATTTTAAAATTTCTTTCTACTGACATTTCAAAAAGATACCGACATCTTTTTTTTAAAGAAATCTATGACTGCATAATTTCTTCACTGATTTTGTTTATATCCCTCTCTTTTGACAAATAAACATCTTAAAATATTCCAACCACATTGAACTGTACAGTTATAAGGACAACATCTATACAATATTTCTCACGTATTTAACAACTGCATACATTCATTATCCCTTTAGATAGTGTTAGGCAGAGAAGTTAAGACAACTACCGGCAGGGGAGTTAAGGCAACTACCAACAGGGGAGTTAACACAACTACCAACAGGGGAACCAGTAGGGGAGTTAAGACAACTACCAACAGGGGAGTTAAGACAACTACCAACAGGGAAGTTAATACAACTACCAACAGGGGAGTTACCACAACTACCAACAGGGGAGTTAACACAACTACCAACAGGGGAGTTAAGACAACTACCAACAGGGGAGTTAAGACAACTACCAACAGGGGAGTTAACACAACTACCAACAGGGGAGTTAACACAACTACCAACAGGGGAGTTAACACAACTACCAACAGGGGAGTTAACACAACTATCAACAGAGGAGTTAACACAACTACCAACAGAGGAGTTTAGGCAACTACCAACTGGGGAGTTAAGACAACTATTAACAGGGGAGTTAACACAACTACCAACATGGGAGTTAAGACAACTACCAACAGGGGAGTTAACACAACTACCAACTGGGGAGTTAAGACAACTATCAACAGAGGAGTTAACACAACTACCAACAGAGGAGTTTAGGCAACTACCAACAGGGGAGTTAAGACAACTATTAACAGGGGAGTTAACACAACTACCAACAGGGGAGTTAACACAACTACCAACATGGGAGTTAAGACAACTACCAACAGGGGAGTTAACACAACTACCAACTGGGGAGTTAAGACAACTATCAACAGAGGAGTTAACACAACTACCAACAGGGGAGTTAAGACAACTACCAACAGGGGAGTTAACACAACTACCAACAGGGGAGTTAAGACAACTACCAACAGGGGAGTTAACACAACTACCAACAGGGGAGTTAAGACAACTACCAACAGGGGAGTTAACACAACTACCAACAGGGGAGTTAAGACAACTATCAACAGAGGAGTTAACACAACTACCAACAGGGGAGTTAAGACAACTACCAACAGGGGAGTTTAGGCAGCTACCAACTGGGGAGTTACACATCGGGGTTAAGGTGTCCCGAGTAAAATAACAAGTAATAACAGCATATTCATATAAAAGTAAAATTCTTTCAAGCATCGCATATTTTTTAGTAAAAATCGTTTGTCAATACATAAACAAACATCGTATCACATGGGGAAATCCTTTGTTTAACTATTACGTCGTCATAAAAGTGACTTAGAGCTATTTTTATCCACTAGACTTTTAGTTGTTTATCACCTCGGTACAGGTGAAAGATGCACTCTAATCATTTGCAGTTTGGGCTTGATATGTCGACATTGAAATGGTAAATTTAAAGAATGATACGGATCGGTACAATATCCTCTCAAATATAGCAATTTCCATTATCTCAACTCAAATGTTGGGCATTTTCCACATTCACATCCAAATCGTATCTAAAGGAGGCAAAATATTGTACCTTCCGTATCAAAATCCTAAAGCTGCAATTAGTTACCTTTCTGAATATGCCTTGATCGAAATAAAATATCGTCATCTTTCACCTGTATGAAGTCGATATGTACATGCGTTGGTTTTCTTTCTTCCAAATGACTATACACATCGGGGGCGATATCAAGGTCACAAAGTGATGTAAAGATTACTTTACAGTCTTTCATGCATATACTACATATAAAAATATGAGACATATATTATTGAAAAAAACTGGGGGGAAAAATCATCTGAGAAACAGCTTGAACACTAGATAACGGCAATAAATAGCGAGAAAATATTATGACATTTTCCCCGTGATACAACTATAGATCTGTACGTCGTGATGTACTTTTATATTGTGACGTCATATAGTATGAAGTGCACCGAGGTACATCTTATGATGTTTGTTTTAACTTTACTCGGGGAACCTTAACCCTGCTGCGTAAGACAACTACCAACTGGGGAGTTAAGACAACTATCAACAGAGGAGTTAACACAACTACCAACAGGGGAGTTAAGACAACTACCAACAGGGGAGTTAACACAACTACCAACAGGGGAATTAAGACAACTACCAACAGGGGAGTTAAGACAACTATCAACAGAGGAGTTAACACAACTACCAACAGGGGAGTTAAGACAACTACCAACAGGGGAGTTAACACAACTACCAACAGGGGAATTAAGACAACTACCAACAGGAGAGTTAACACAACTACCAACAGAGGAGTTAACACAACTACCAACAGGGGAGTTAAGACAACTAACAACAGGGGAGTTTAGGCAGCTACCAACTGGGGAGTTAAGACAACTACCAACTGGGGAGTTAAGACAACTACCAACAGAGGAGTTAACACAACTACCAACAGGGGAGTTAACACAACTACCAACAGGAGAGTTAACACAACTACCAACAGAGGAGTTAACACAACTACCAACAGGGGAGTTAAGACAACTAACAACAGGGGAGTTTAGGCAAATACCAGCAGGGGAGTTAAGACAACTACCAACAGAGGAGTTTAGGCAAATACCAGCAGGGGAGTTAAGACAACTACCAACAGGGGAGTTTAGGCAAATACCAGCAGGGGAGTTAAGTTAACAACCAGCAAAAGAAGTTAATGGAACTACCATCCCCTTTAGTTTGTGATAATTCTAGACCTAAGTGCATACACAGTGATAGCTTGTCAATTTTTCAATACATAAATGTATCTTTATCAATTTTTTGAATAAAATTATTTACAATTACAATGAACAATCAAATTGAATGCTATATTACAGTAAAATACAATTAAGACAAACACACTTATAATGAATTCACACCTATTGTGATGTGATATTTATTCCCCTATGTAAAGAAAATGATGAAAATCTTATTAGAAATAATGACGTTTAGTTATTACGAACTTTTTACCCTGGTTATTGAGGTTTGCTATATTCATGTTTTATTACTATTCAGCCAAGTATTGAAAGCATGGGACAATGTTCAGCTTGTATACTCATATGACATCACCCTTAACACAAACTGTGCATAATATGTGTGATGGTGTGGGAAAAAAACAAATATTCAATTGATTCTTCTCTATTCTTATAAATCAGTCTAGAAGAGTCTACAGTTATTTGAATTTCATATGAAACATAATTTCTCTAAGTCACAATTTACATGATAATTATGGGAATTGGTTGATGAAAATTAATGAAAAGTGCACACAGGATTGGTTGATGAAAAGTATGTGATGTTATAGATGAAAAGTTTGGAATTGGCTGAACTTTTGAGTTTTCTACCAAAACTGTCTATTGATTATTTTCAAAATTTGTGTCTGTTGTGCAGGACCATATAGAGGTAATGCAGAAAGGGAGACAACTGAAAAATGTATATTTTTTGTTAAATCAGTGTAGTGGTATCACATCAAAGTTGAGGCATTCACCTAATATGTTTATATTAGTTCCCCTGCAAACCTACCAGGTTAACTTAATGGACTACAGCACTAGATCATCAATCTCCGGAATCCAGAGTCTGAGTCCTGCAGGTTTTCAATTTTTGTTGTTGATGATTTTATAATAAAATTGTTATCTTTTTTAAACTAAAAAAGTAAATCTTACATTTGTCATTAACATACATTGTAAGATTATTAATAAAGATTTGTATATATAAGTGAAGAATTTATCATAGTGTAATTTAGCTAGAAAAAGCAATCATGAAATAAAAATACTACCTTTTTATTTTGATATTGCTGAAATACATGACAAAACTTTTTTCTCAAAGACCACTCGCAAATTCATGTTCTCCGAGTCATTTTGTGATAATAAGTACCCGTGTAAAATAATTAGGAATCTACAGTTTGTAAAATACCTTACACTTTTGATCCATTTACAATCTAAAGTTCCTAGATGTTTTAAATCTCCTTAGGTTGAAATTGAAGCATACTGCTTGAAACTTACATTATAAAATTAACAATTTTATCTAAATAATACCTTCAAAGACAGTACTTTCCAAACTATAAGCAAATTGGACTAAAATACATGTATTACAATGGCAGGTGAATACTTTAAAATATATACAATGTTTGTTAGGGCTTTAGCCAAAACTAATTGAGAGCTGTGTTAATTTTTTTTTTTATTTTATTACTGTGCGTTAGCACTGGATCTAAAGATGATTAGTCTCTAGGTATGACCACACAAACTTCTGAATAAGAGAGAGCTAGCCTTTGTTCATACCCAGACTACACTTTATCACATACTGTAAATCAATCTTCATTCACAAGAACTTAACTCTGGTAAATGTGTGACAATTAAAGAAATAGTCATCATGTGAATAATTCTGTATGTATACACACAGAGTAAAACAAACAGAACATTTGGGAAAATGATGATCAACAAGGCAAGATCATGGAAATAAAATCTAGTGAACTATCATCAAGTGATTTACAGCACTTAGAAAGGAGCCTGTATATTTCCACATCTACTTGCTTTGCCACAGTAATGCATTATAAATTATAAAAACTTCCACAAGATTTTCCCATGCAAGATTAGGTGCTACTTAAAACACAATTAACTAATTAAAATTACATATTCCATATCTTTAAATTAGGTATCAAATTCTAATAAAATTATTCTTCAGAAACCAGCCCATTAAGTGCAAAATGCACCATTTTCTTTGAACTGGAGCATAACTTTCTGTGAGGCATGAAGCCATGTATAAGATAATTCAACAAACTTGATAGTCCACTTGATAAGTAATGATTGAACATTATGCAAACAGGGGTGACATTAGGGTTATCAAACTGGAAAGAGAATCAAGAAAAAACTTGTGCACAGAGTCTTTCTTCTAAATTACTTTCAAAGAATATATATATAGGCTGTTCTTATATTATGAACTTGAACAAGATTTTTATGATTTAGAGTAAATGTAGCCTTGCTTCATTTACCTGCAGCAATATATGCTAAACCTTGAACCCTGACCCATTCTTAAGTATTGTGGAAAATGCAAAAAAAATTTGCACCTCATGTACCAATTTATTGGTTTGCGTGAATAAAAGAACAGAGGATAATGATAAAAATTTAACCAATTGAGTAAATGTCTATGATTTTCATATTATACACAGTCATATATATGTAAAAATATTCATAGATAAATACATGTAAATGAACATATATCTTTAGGCTACAGACTCCTCTTATTGTATTAGTCATATTAAATTCTTCAAAAATACATTTATATCCCAGCGACGCTTCTTAACGGTTGTTAATTAAGAAGAAAGCAAACTTCATAATGAGAGTAAACAAAAATTCAACAGAGTCCTTACCCATAACCTCCTCCCCAATCAAATGTGAAAGTGTCCAGGCTCGGGACCATGATGGACAAATGTCCTTTCTTGAATTCCTTCACTTCACAATTTCCATTACTGTCCATCTCTGGCATTTTTGTATAAGCTCCCAGAGCACTATGGTCGCCTTGAATTTTTTTAAATTTGTTATGGACTGTTTACTTTCCACTTAGCTTTTAGATCAGTTTTATATGCAGCGGATTTATATTCGAAAGGTGTTCATATCAGAGATAGGATCCGTACATGAAGTGATTCAATATACAAAATATTCCCTTTGTTGATCTACGATGGAGAACATTTTTACACACCATTAAACAAAAGAGTATCTTCTCCTCTGACAGCTCATATTAACATAATGTTAGGCAAAGTAAAAAAATCTTTCCTTTCAGCAGTCTCCAGAAAAGTATTCTCTCCATCTTCAAATGTTTCTACGAAGAAATCCTGTCAGTAATCTAATTCTTAAGCATAAAAAGTGTGTAATTGCTCTGTCACTTATCCAGGAAAGTAAAATCAAAGAGCTTTTATGCAACTTTCACGATTTCCTGCATGAAGAAGACAAGTATCTTTGCAGCTCACTAAAGAGAGCTTGCATGAAATCCCTGTCAATTCACACCTAATGCAATACACTTCTCCCAGACTTGTCATGACAGGAAGAGATGCATGGAAACAAGCTTTGAGGGAAAAATAATTCTGCTAAAAAAGCTTCTGTATCAGTGTTCACTACTCAAATGTTTTGAAATCTGTGTTTTGTAAATCACAGGCAATCATGCTGCATAACAGATTGCAAAACAAGATCCCTCATGTCCTTTCCCATGCACTTTTGGTCCCTTTCATTTGGTAAAGAACCAAATTATTATTCAAAATCAGTGGAAATGAGGGAAGTTATCAAATTCAGGCTTTTTCACAACGCCATCAATCACATACAGTTCCCTCTGTATATTGAATGAAAATTCAAAAATAATACCCTGTAGTTAATTCATGACGAGAGTTTTAGATAAAACTGCCATTTACATAATGTTTTTGAAAATCATTTTCAGTTTATCTTCGTTTTTCATCACAATTAAACAAAATTCATTCAAATTACTGGCACATTTTCGGATGTACCCAACATGCAAAGCTTCAAAATCAGAAATCGGGAGTCATTTTATGCAGTCATGTGCTGGTGATTATGCTCCTTTTAGGTCGAGATGTTGCTTATGTAAACTCTGAAGGGTTGAGTGCATGTGTTCATCATCAAATTAAATATGCCAATCTTCTACACCCACAAATTAGGCAGCCCAGTTTATAGGATAAACAAAAAAGTGTTCCAGCTTCATTTATTTCTAATAAAATGTGGAGGGATTCTGGTATCTGGTATCTCCTATGCAGAAGAAAGGATACTTCCTCTTAACAGTGCAGGCAAAAACGAAGCCAATTTAGAATTTCTCAAGGGTGAAAAATGTGAATTGTTATTTTACAAGACTGAATTAAGATAGCAAAGAAAATTATAAACTTTATTATATCACATTCTATCATAGTGGCGGCACCCCCTTCTGTGCAAACATGCTAGCCATTTTGTGTCATGACTTATATAACCAAAAATAGTGTATAAATATTGAAACTTGATTCTGTTTTTTGAATTGGAATATAATCAAAGCATTAGTCTTCAACAAAAATACTGCACATTAAATATTTCCAAAAATGAAAAATTAAACAGAAATTTAGCTCATTGTAGCTATAAATTCAAAGGCTTTTTAAAAGATTACATGCATACACTGCATCTCAGATACATCACAAGTTCTATATATCTACACTACTGCATCGTAATATTAATAGAAATCAAACTTACAAGCACTGCAACTGCAGGGTATTTCAACAGTCTAAATTTTTTGGACAAGTCACCATAAAAATTGTTTGGACAGAGTTTTTGTATGACTCTTGCGATATTTGCTTTTTATTTCTGGAGGTAAACATAAAAAGAAGAAAGAGAGTCTACACATGAATCAGTGCCCTTTCACCTTAGGTGCTGCTTTTGGCAAATGTAGTAACATAAAGGCTCAAGATATTTTTCTTTTTGTTTTAATCACAACCATGGACCCTTGAAACTGATGGTTTAGGTAATTTCCAGCAAGTTACAAAAATGCATGTGCTGTGCATGCATTCGAAACTCAAGACAAACACAAGAAATACTTATCAAAATCTCACTCAGGTTACACAATTTAAAATGCATTAAAATCCAAAGTCTTTTCTTTTTCTTTTAAGGAATCTACTTAACCCTCAATCTGTGTCACACCTGGTTTCTCTCAGAATTTTGCAACTGTTTGAGTGTGTCCAGGCCAGCTGTTTCTGGCCAGACAAACCTCTTCAAACATCCATATACATAAAAAGGGTAAATTTAGTTTCATAAATATTTAATTATTGTAGAGTCTGATGACTTTCAACTTTGACTGGCATTCATTGGAGTATGAAACATCACATGGAAAATCCAAAGCAAAGAGAGACTACAGTAAAACCTCAATAGTTCAAAGATGCTATTCATTAGCAGCTGAAGTGCCACTTCACAAATCCTTGTGTTTTTATGATTTCTTAAGAGTACTAAACAAAAGTTCTGTCAGCTTTACAGCCCTGTTTCTTTGAATTATGTTTCAGTTACTGATTAAGGATTTCACCAACACATCATAATACAATGGGTAATTCATGCAAAATATCTGAAAAAGTATGTTCACTTCAAAACCCCGGTCCATTCATGTTCATCTTTTCAAGACTGTAAGCAGTACCGCACTAAAATTTGTGTACATTGTCTTAAACTGGCCATTCTTACAACTGTCATAGCTAAAAATTGAAGAATCGGCTTTTCAGACACCTTGAAGTGTTTATATAGTATCCAGCACAAGATATATTTCTTTAATGAATTTTAGTTTATGTTAACTTGTTTCAGCAATTTCCAAGTGACAGGCAGACTGTTTATTTGCTCCCCATTGATGGTAAGGCTATATTATGTAATCTGCAATGCTTACTGCAGTAAGTCACCAGTCTATCCCCAGTAAACATGTCTGATAATCAAAGTGATACGGAGACTGTTTATGCATTTAGTGATACATGTGCACTAAAAAGATGAGATGAAAGCATGCATAAATTAAAGGTTCCAATAATGAAGTCTTTTATAACTTGAATATCACACAAAAACTTTCTGAATAAACAGTAAGGGATGAAGGGGGTGGTGGGATTCACTCCTCTTATATAACAAAATAGACTTTTAAATATTTTAAAACATTGTATTATTTCAAACATACATACTTGTTTCTTACCAAATTAATTAAATCTGAAATAATCAATACTTGTAAATTATCCACTTACTGTTTTAACAAATGCAATTTATGAAAGAATTTTTTTCCTCCCCAATGCAGAATTCATACCATTGCACTATTTGCAGTGAGAAAACTAATTCCTATAATTATCAGTCCAATATTGGACTAATGATCATTAAATAGCAAAGACTCCTTGCACAGACTAGCATTTCTCTGATAACATAACCGCAGTCCAGACTTCATATCCTGAATGGATTGGCTGGGTTTTGACATATCTGGGCTGTAATTCTGTTAAATTGAATAATAATTCCTTTTATCTCACAACAAGTGTCCTCACCTCTGAAGATAACAATGATCACCCTTAATAAACACAGCCAATCTACCAAGGTCTTCTGTGTTTTCTTCTGGGCTGTGAAATTCCTACCTTTTAGATTGAAGAGTCATTAAAAACCTACTGGGGACAACATCTGTGGTTATCATAGGATAAACCTGTGTCCTAGTGACCACACATAAAAGTCATTAGCTGACTGATTTATAGAAATGTGTATTCAGTATACTGCCGTAAAAGGGAGACAACTTTCAGTAAAATAAGGGGAGCTAGTGTCTCCGGCAAAGGATGCTTCAAATGCAACATTCTCTAGTGTCAAGAAATGTAAAGAACTGGTGATCATTAGCCCTGGTCATTAATATGTACATGTAAGTATCACATTCATGTAACATAACCAGGTATGTAAATGAATGATAGCACTAACAGGAAAATGTTTATAAGCATATATCATATTTCATCAGTCATATTGTTTGCATCTATTCTAGCATATTCAGAATAATACTTTACCGCTTTTCAAGTCTGTCAATAGATTGTTCCTGGCAGACTCTGTTTGCCTGCATCTCTTGGATGGTGTAGAGACTTGGTGTGAATAAAGCAAGTCTCTGGGTTATCATTTTAACAAGTGAATGTCCTCTCTTCAGAGCAGCAACAAGCAGTCATTCTGTTGACACCTCATAAATGTGGGGACAAAACTTCAGAAGCACTCAACAGCTCATCTTTTGTATAGTTCAAATGGGTGAACCAAGCTTTCAATGGGGGGTTTTCTTCAGTGAATGTATGGTCACAAATTACATGTTCTTTCGTCTTAATTGAGCATTTCTTAAACAACTTCATCTGGTGCATGATGAAAGTGCATGTTCAAAAACTCATCATAAATTCACCAAATTTCAAAAAAGTTCCATATGGGTTTTAAAACACAGAACAAAATGGAAATATTCCAAATACTGGCGGAGTGAAATAATATTTTTACATATAACATCTAACATGTCAAAGCCTTCACAAGTAACTATGCCTCTGGAAAAGTAAATGTTTTCTTATACTTTCATAAATTTGATGTTAAACTATTGAAAGTAAACATGATAAGGTGCCTTAGTGTATCAGGATATCCAAATCCATGAAGAAATAAGCTTCCGTGGACACAGAATGGTCTCTTCAAGAAACTTCAAACAAGTAATTCACTGGTTTTTCTTATACATCCATTCAAACAAAATGTTTTAACTTAAAGGTCCATGAAAACAGCTACACTTCCTTGGTTTATTTTCCCCCAAAGATAAATGTTTACTGAAAAGTGCTGGAAGTTGACTTAGCCAAAAGTATGGTACCTTTCTAATCCATGCTAATCCCATCAATGTCTCGCCAAGAGAACATGTTCAGAAACATACCATGCACACACTGTCCACAAAAGGAATGTCTTAGCAATGAAGGAGAAATCACCAGTTGTCCAGCTACAGGCAAGAATACCCCATTATCGGTGTTGTATTCTCCAAAGGTCAACGCTTACAAGATTTTTATTGAAAAAAAAAAAACCAAGACCGATCACTTGATAAAGAGGTTGAGGTTAAATTGACAATCCCCCTAAATCACAGACTTATTGAGAAAAAGGATGATGGCACTGTCAGTTTATCACAGGGGTATCTTATCAAAAACTAGTCTTTATTTCACTATTCATATTTTATCACCTTTATTATACAGAAATAAGAACTTACCTTTCCATGTTTTGAGCCACGGACTGTTCAGTCTTCAATCACCACCATGTGAACAGCCTGTTAAAATAGGGTTATGCAACATGTGGAGACCTTTAATGCAATTACGTCATTATATTACATTCATAAAATTAAATCAGCATGACAGTCAACAGTTAAACCTACTGGTAATGTAAATTTGTCCCTCATCACATTACAGGGTGATAAATGAGAATGGCATTATGGAGACGAGTTCTCGGTATATTAAGGTAAATACTACATCTGTACAAATGCAGGTACAGGTACAAATGTCACCTGTGTAGGCCCATTATATTTCAACATAACCCATCCTAAATAATGTGGCTGACAAGGAAAATTAGAGCTGGTAACAGCTACTTCTACAGTTAATCAAAGACGTGTACCGTATGGTGTTTGTGAAATTCCAATAAAGCAGACACAATCGAATTTAAATAATTCATACATACATGTAATTATTTGTCATTCTGATACCAAAATACAGTTAATCCCACTGTATATATACATGCATGATAATATCTGCACATATTTTCCTTTCTAGTGAAAGTGCGACAGTATGAACTAATGTAATTTAAAAAAAATATACCCAAGGTTTCTGAGCACAAAGAACAAATATCTTTCATTTCTGTGAGATATCAAAGCAAAAAAAAACCTATAAAAAAACAACAATAACAATAATTTTATTTCAAACCAGTAATAACTGCCTTTATCATTTTGTTTTACTTTTTTGAGCTCATTGTCTGAAATATTTATCTGATGTGTTTCCCCATTCTTATCCATTGGAATCCCTCATAACAATCATGAAAATCATACAATAGCAGGAACATGCAAGGCTGAGTCCACACTAGATAGGAATCAGCATTCCTAGACAAATGTTTTACTTTTTTATAAATTTGAGGACTCCACTGTTTCCCCTGTGTAGATTGCTGAATGACAGAACCACTGGTATAATCCCATGTTCTTCCTCCGTAAATCTTAGAAAATCTACGCCCAACACAGCATCATACAAGATAGCAAACATATTTATGATGTTGAAGGATGAAGGACTGCTGAAAGAAAGGAAAGATTTCCTCCAACATGAAGGGATCTTTACAGACATGTGTATCATATAAGATTCACATTAACGAAAAAGATTTCACAAAACAAATTTTTAATTTATCACATACTGCAAAAAATTTACTTACTGTTACATAACAATTCATTAGCCTAGTAGTACTAACATATGTCAACATGTTAATTTCATTACGTAATATATTACATAACTCTCTGTTCTATATACAAGGTTCTTAGATACTGCTACAAATATATACATGTATACAACAGCAGAATACGTTTTATATATTGTCACCCTCTCAAGCATCTCTGACCATGAACACTGAGTTTGTAAAAAAAAAAAATCATATAGTCCATAATTGTTTTATGTCTTCAAGTTACCTGAAATTAGTCAGATTGGTTTATGAAGTAGTGTGCAGCAGGATTTCATCATTGTTGGCCAGATCAGATCTATTTGTCTGGTCCATCATATCTCCACAGAGCACCCTCCTTGCCAAATCTGGTTCTTTGCACAACACTTCATGTATAAAGATTAAAAAGAAAGTTCCATTATTTTCATTAGACTTTACTTCTTTGATTGTATTTCAGCCCATGTAATTTTCACCCAGATGCATTGAAATACAATTTTGTTACATTTTGACCTGAAACTGTTAATTACTGCCATAAACTAATAAGTACATTTAAAATTCTCTTAGTTTTTAATTCACTCATTCAGGATAATTTAAGTGTGATATTGGTAAAGATAAAAGACAAGCAACATTTTCAGAGTATACCAAAATGGCAATACTCCAAATATTCAAATATTTGTTTATGATGTTATGATGGTAAGTTAATTTGATCACATGATAATTTGCATCATAATCCAAACAAGAGGCCCATAGACCTTATCAGTCACCTGAGTATTAGTTAAAGGTATGACTAGCCCCAAGGGCTATGAAATCTATAATAACTTTCCAAAAAACAAGATGTATTCCTAAAGCACAAATGCCCATGAAGGCATCCACACCAATGAAAGACTTTACATTATATAACATATGTTCTATTAACACTATATGGCTATTTTGGACCCATCCAAGAGTAATTAAGAACTCTTAACCCAGGAATCCTGAAATTTACAATTTCTGTAGAAACCTTTTATTTTGAGTTAGTATCAGTAAAATAACAGAAGTTTATTAAATGTAATGAACATGAACCCCCTGTGATTGCAAAATTCATGATTTTGTACGCCCCTCTCTACTTTCCCCAAATATGCATTTAGTTTTTATACAGTATCAGCAAAATTAAAAAGAAATCTTTCAATTGACAGATATTTAATCACAATGACCATTTTGTCCCCAACCTGGTACATTAACCCCTACCCATGGGATCAGGACCTGGTACATTAACCCCTACCCATGGGATCAGGAAATTTACAATTTTGGTGAAAGGCTACCTGCTCCTTCTAAATATCTATTTAGTTTCAATTTAGTATTACATGTAACAGCATTAAAGAAGGTGTTATTCAAATGTTTTACACATAAACACTGTATACCAAGTCTGGTCCTGTCCTACAGTCAGAACCTTTACCTCGGTGATCATGAAATTTACAACTTTGGTAGAGATCGACCTTCCTGCTCTATATAATTATACATGACTATGCATTCAATGTTCTTTCAGATACATTTTCAAACTTGGATCTACTCTATGCCAGGAAGCTTTCATGTAAATGAACTTTTCTGGCCTAGTGGTTTGTGGGAAGAAAATTTTCCCTATAAACTCATATGTAAAATTTTGACCCCCTATTGTGGCCCCACCTTACCCCCAGGGGTCATGATTTTAACAAACTTGAATTTGCACTTTCATAGGAAACCTTTATGTAAATTTCAACTTCTCTGCATGGCTCTGTGGTTCTTGAGAAGATTTTTTAAAGATTTTCACAATATATTTGCATGTAAAACTTTGACACGTACCCTATTGTAGCCCCACCCTACCCCCATGATTTTAACAAACTTGAATCTGCACTATGTCAGGAAGCTGCCATGTAAATTTGAACTTGTCTGGCCCAGTAGTTCTAGAGACAATTTTAAATGACCCCACCTTATCATTGCATTTTTATGATTATCTACCCTTTGAAGGGGGATGGCCCTTCATTTGATCAAACTTGAATCCCCTTCACCCAAGGATGCTGTTTGCCAAGTTTGGTTGAAATTGGCCCAGTGGTTCTGGAGAAGAAGTCAAATATATAAAAAGTTTACAGACAGATAGATAGACAGATGATGGATAACCGGTGATCAGAATAGCTCACTTATGATTACACAATTGAGTCATGTGATTTGATCTTCATCAGCTGAAAAATGATGGAGATTACCCATAATGCTTATGGAAAAAAGTTACATCACTGTGGTATACTTCGTGGACAACCCCGTATATAAAACAAATAAATAGTTTGGAAAGTACCATAAGTGATTTTAAATTTCAGACAAGCTCTTTCATACCTTCGTACGTTTAGTTATGGGTAATTGCTTGGTTTGAACAGGAAAAAAATCGCAGTTAATAACAATGTCACAATGCACTGTTTACATACTCCGCGTTATATTTCCCGCGTTAAATGCCTAAAGTCGTGTTGATAGATGTTAATGATGATTGGTTTTTATATAGCGCTTTCCCAGCGTATGCTGCTCAAAGCGCTTTACAATACATTATTACCCTGGCAGACCTTATATCAATCTAGAACTTTCTCAGCTTCCTGGGAAGCATACAGTGCAAGCTGACGTTACAGGCGCTAGAGCACTAACATTCTACCATTATCTTTCACTGTCTATAGCCAGGTACCCAGCCTTTTACATTTGGGTGGATTGAGGAAGTTCATGTAAAGTGCCTTTCCCAGGGACACAACGTTGGCCCTGCTGCAGCCAGGACTCGAACCCAAGACCTTTCGGTCGAGAGTCTGACAGCCTAACCACTAGGCCACCGACGCCATGTTAAGGGTCTTCACTTGTCTCATCGGTCACATCGTAAAACATTTTACTTTTTCATTTCCAGCCATTAAATTAGTTGTGCTATATCTATCACGATTCATATAAAGCACAATTGTTCACATTCATGAGGAAATGGCCATCATCTCAATTGGTAAAAATATCTAATGTAAAAACATTAGAAATGTAAAACAGGTATAGGGATCATATTATAGGCACTTGATGTGCCTACCTGTAACTCTCCAGATGAAGTGAAATATTTAGATCACTTTAACATATTTCACTTTATCAGGAGCGGGTGTGTGCTAACAGGTGAAGTGTCTATTGATCAAATAAGTGCATGGTGGGACAGTTTCTCCTACAGTTCAACCAAAACACACCAATGCTTTAAATCCTTATCTTCTATGCTCATCTTTTGAGAAGTACATACATGAAGAAGAGGTTTCCCTAATGTCTAGCAGAAACATACCACAAAAGCTTTGTATTGCTTTAAATACCAGAAAGTTTTCTTTCTTGGTACTACGGTTACCTTGATTTAAGCTATTTTAAGAGAGAGGAAACAATTTTTTGTCTGATATTTCTTGATATAAGCACAAGTGACCTTGACATAAAAGCCTATACTCAAAATAAACAAGAGGCCCACAGACCTTATCGGTCACCTGAATACTAGTGAAAAAGTATCACTAGTCCCAAGGGCTATGAAATCTAAAAAAAAACAACAAAAAAACAAGATGTGTTTGTGAAATACAAATGCCCCCGATAATGGCCAATTCCGAAGATGGCCAAGGTCACAAGGGAAAATATCTTGTTACCAGTAGAAAAATCTTGTCAAAAGAATGGCTCATGTACAATATGAAAGTTCTAATATTTACCATTTAGAAGTTATGACCAATGTAAAAAAAAAAAAAAAAAAAAGTAGGTCAAATGTCAAGGTCAAAAGGTTCAATACCAATGGAAAGGTCTAATCACAAGGAATACTCATGTGAAATATCAAAGCTCTATCACTTATTGTTCAAAAGTTATTAGCAAGGTTAAAGTTTTCAAAAAGTAGGTCAAACTCCAAGGTCAAGGTCACGGGGTCAAAAATGTTGGTACCCACGGAAAGGTCTTGTCACAAGGAATACTCATGTGAAATATCAAAGCTATATCACTTACTGTTCAAAAGTTATTAGCAAGGTTAAAGTTTCAGACAGAATGACAAAATTACAGAATGACAAGACAGGACAAAAACAATATGCCCCCCAATCTTTGATCTCGGTGGCCTAATAATTCCTGTTCTGAATATCTAAGCTAAATTCTAATGTTCAGCAACAGTATTAAAACAAGATGTGTAAAATTACCATTTTTTGTACATCCTTTTCTGCTATTCCTAAGTATGCATTTCTATTTTATACAGAATCAACAAACTTACAGATAAATACTGTATACTAAGTTTGGCCCCACTCTGGGGTCAGAACCCCTACCCCAGGGATCATCAAATTTACAATTTTGGTAAAAGACTATCTGCTCTTTCTAAATAATCCATTTAGTTTCAATTTAGTATCAAAACACTAAAGAAGATGATATTTAAGTGTTAATATACACATAAATACAATATAGTAAGTTTGGCCCCACCCTGGGGTCAGAACCCCTACCCCAGGGATCATCAAATTGACAATTTTGGTAGAGGTCTTCCTGCACTACATCACTATGCATTTAGTTTTTCTTACACATGTGTGGTTGTAGAGAAGAAGATTTTTGAAAATTGGTCAACTTTGGGGAGTTTTTGCCCCGCCCCCAAGGCCCCAGGAATCCTGAAATTTACAATTTATGTCCCCCTTGTCCCACAGATGCTTCATACCAAATTTGAAAAGAATTAGAATGATAGTTATCAAGAAGAAATTAAAAATGTCTATTGTTCACACTTTTAATTACTGACCATTTTGGTCCCACCCTGACACCAAAATTCCTACCCCTGGGATCATCAAATTTACAATTTTGGTAAAGGACTACCTGTTTTTCCTAAATATCCATTTAGTTTCAATTTAGTAGCAAGCGAAGCTCGTGTCGCAAAGCGACGCGACGAGCTCGCTCCAATGATTACACATGAGTCACGTGATTTGCTCTTCATCAGCTGAAAAAAGATGAGTATCACCCATAATGCTTCCGAAAAAATGTCGCCGTCACTGCGGATACTTCATAGACAAACCCGTAATTAAAATAATTAGATTATTTAGAAAGTACCATAAACGTTATTAAATTCCAGACAAGCTTTCTCATAGCTTCAAACATTTTGTTTTTGCTTGGTTGGAGAGAAGAAGAAAAAAAACATTGTAGCTAATATGACGTCACAATTTGTAACTGTTTACATCAAGCGCGTTATATTTCCCACGTTAAATGAAGAGGCGGATAAAAGTCGTGTTGCAAGATGTTAATGGGCTTCGCTCGTCTCAACGGTCACACCGTACAACATATTATCAATAACACTAAAGAAGATGTTATTTAAGTGTTTAACACATAAACACTATATACCAAGTTTAGCCCTGCCCTGGGGTCAGAACCCCTACCCCAAGGATCATGAAAATTACAATTTTGGTAGAGGTCTTCCTGCACTACATCACTATGCATTTAGTTTTTCTTACACATGTGCGGTTGTAGAGATTGAAGAAGATTTTTGAAAATTGGTCAATTTTGGGGAGTTTTTGCCCCGCCCCTAGGGCCCCAGGGGTGCTGGAGTCCTGAAATTTACAATTTATGTCCCCCTTGTCCCAAAGATGCTTCATGCCAAATATGAATAGAATTGGAGTGGTAGTTATGAAGAAGTTAAAAATGTTCAATTGTTAACGCACGGCGACAACCAATTGCAACCTGAAGAGTTGTGTCGCATGTCTAATTTGTTATATTACGAGGGATATATAAATAATGAAGCATAGATAATTTCCACATACAAATCATTAGCTTCACAAAGAATACAAAGTACTCCATGCTTCTATATACCCATGATACATACAGCCTAGATATTCATTCCATAAATGTCAGAGATCATCCAGTCATGAGCAACTATTTATTACCTTATGTGACCCGATGACCTTAATCTTTTGATATCAAAAGTAACATAAGTCATTCTTTTGTTATACACACCCTACATGTGTTTCATTGTTGAATCTTAGTATTTGAGATATCTGCAAATCATGATTTCTTATCATATATATACTGTACCTTCATGGCAGCACTTCTTTATTGCTCAAGCTAATTAATACAGTATCTGAGGTACATTGTGAAACCATTATTTTTACAATTCAAAACCTGTTGAACTTGACCTTCAGATAAAAAAAAATCCAAACAATAGGGGTCAGCCTTAAGGCATGAAGAATCTTCACATACCTGTAAAGTTTCAATAATATGAGATATCATCTGGATAGCATTTCTGACCTTGACCCTTCTGACCTAAAAAAAATAAATAAGGGTCATCATTTTGTCAACAGAGACTCTTCCAAGTCTTTTTGCTAAATTTTGCTAATATTCATTTAAGATATCATCTGAAAACCAAGATGTTACAATAGAAAAATTATCAAAAACAATGTCTCCAGAAAGATAGTTTCAGAAATTTTTGAAAAGATTTGAAAAAAAACTATATTTTACAAACAATTGACTGTATTTCACCAAGAAATAGCTTTCTATTTCACAAAGACTTGAAATCATTTTATGAATGCCTAAAGGTGAAAAAAAAAAACACAGATTTTGAAAAATTGGCATCATGCACATTACTTTATCATATAAACTTCTATCCAATTTCCTAATCTATAGAATAAAGTTTATTTTAGATGCATTATTTAGACACCGTCAGGATTTATGAATTATAAACATATTGTTGAAAATACTAGATTTATCTTTAACTTGATGTTTCATATACAGAGTAAAGAAGAACCTTGGTTTGCTAATTTGAACATATTTTGTTAAAATGTTCACAACAAAAGGATTGGGCACAGATTCTTAAATTCAGAACATTCTCTCCTCTTGGTGTTGAGAGAGAGTGAGATCGAAAGCCTTTGATTCAACATCATGGTCTATTACTTATGATCTGAATTTCTTTGGTTTTGGAAGAAACTTTATTGATTGGATTGGGATCCTAAATACAAATTTTATAGCATCTGCCTTATAAAGTAGTTTTTTATCAGACCAAATTTACATTTAAAAGGGTGGCCAACAAGCAGATCTTGTTGCTCCATATCTATTCCTTCTTTGTGCTGAAATCCTGGCCACCCTTATTGCACGAAATAAAGATTTCAAAGGTTTAATTATTAATGATATAGAACATCAAATCTTTCTGTATGCAGATGAAACTTTACTGACCCTTGACAGCTCACCAAAATCTTTATTTGCTGTTCTTAATACAAAAATATTTAGATTAAGGTAGCTCAGTGCCACCCTCATGTGACATCATAGGTTTTTGCAAAATCTTACTTAATCATATGTAAACTATGTGCATGATAGAAATACATATATATTATTACTACAGTAACTACATCCAAAGAGTCAGATCACGTCGAGTTGACAGGCACGGATCATCAGATCACACGAGATGCAAAGCGTCGAGTTTGATCTGATGATCTGCGCCTGTCAACGAGACGTGATCCAACTCTTCGGATCAAGTTACTGTAGTAATGATAAATTTATTATATACTCTCTTATGCATTTTAAATCCACATTTATAAGATACTAAATGCAATCCAAATTATCAAAAATACAGACATACAGTGAAATTATATTTTGTGTACGCAGTTTTGTTTGTGACGCGGCAAATATTTTCCACAAGAAACATTGCGTTGATGCATTGTGACATCATTGTGATGGCATTAGTTTCAGATGATACTGATACGGAATCAGAAAACCACAGTGTGTGATCCGGAAAACCGGATCACATGCTGTGAAATCCACAGTATCAAAAAACGAAACATTGATGGGTATATAATAAATGTATATCTTTTGGAGGAAATTTATTATATATTAGAGGAAATTTATTCACTGGGCATGATTAAAAAACTGTTAAACTACCTGATACTGAAAAAGTTTATATTTTCTATTATTAAACAATTATCTATAAATATGTATATCAAAACATGTTGTCAAGGGTAATAACTCCTATGCTGGTATTTTCTCTATACATGTCTCTTATACAAAGATTTCCCCAAAATCCACAATATATATATAATTATATATACATGTATATATCTTTATATATATATATATATATATATATATATATATATATATATATAAGCATGGAAATAGCAATGAACTCTTAAATGAACATAACTGTCCTAAGTAAACAAATATTTAATATAAAGCACAGAAAATTTATTTGGATACCCACTTCCGCCCCATTCCGGGTTTGAACTCATGACGTGTGAAACCAAATCTCCTAGCAGCATGTAAGCATGTAACTCTTAAATTCTTTGCTTTATATTAAATATTTCTTCACTTAGGGCAGTTTTGTTCATTTAAGAGTTCATTGCTATTTCCGTGCTTTTTATATAAAATATTTCACATGCAATGTGTATCTTGTATGATCCTCTTAAATGTACGTTAAATAACTGTATCCAATTTCCATTCTCAATGACCGTGTAGTGTGTGACAGCGTGGTGAGAATTCCATCGTCATCGAAAGCAAGTTTTTTGAACTTGCCTAGATGGTTGAGCGGTCTAGCGCGCTGGTTACGTGCTGCTAGGAGATTTGGTTCCGCAGGTTGTGAGTTCAACCACGGGTAGGGGCAGAAGTGGGTATCCAAATAAAGTGAAATTTTCTGTGCTATGTATATATATATATATATATAATATATAATATATATATATATATATATATATATATATATATATATATATATATATATATATATACATACATACATATATTTATGTATGTCTGACATCTTTAAAAGAGGTCACAACAAATACATTTTCTTTGGTTATTGATTGAATTACACTATATTATCAAATGAAAATTAATAGATTTCCTACTTTGAATCATTCACATGAGGGTTGAGCTACCTTAAAAATAAATAGTTCAAAAAAACAAAAATTATTTCAATAGGATCCAAAAACAATTCCAAGCCAAGTACATGTATAACATCACTCTAGATAGAAACTAGATTGGGAATCCACAACTTTTTCTTTACTTGTATTCAATTTTCTGTGCAATTAGACAAAAAGTACTGATGTTAATTGTATAGCAGTCATAAACCAAAACTTCAAAATCTTATCATTGTTCATTGATAAAACACTTAACAAAAGTTGTATGCAAGGCGTATATGCCCCCTAACCAACCAACACCCCCCCCCCCCCCAAATCACAGTATAATGTGCATCAGTTTACCAGGTATGAAGTATGGAAGGTAAAGCATCAGTTATCTATTCCATCATATATAATGGCACGTAAACGTTGCAATTTAATACAAATCTGCATTACAAGTATATGCAAAAATCTTGATATATATTCGATAAATCTGGATGTATATATTCAATGATCTTGCTATTTATATATAAATCTTGATGTATATTCAATAAATCTTAGTGTATATTCAATAATCTTGCTATTTATATGTGGAAATCTTGATTTATATTAGATAATCTTGTTATTTGTATTAAAAAATCTTGAGTTATTTCAGCTTAAATAAAGCTCCTAAATCGAATTCACAGTGCTGTATAGAAAAGTGCTTGACAGTACCCTTCACAGTATTGTGGGTAAAAATGTAATAATACGTACACCTTTGTGTTATTCACTGCCACTATGAAGTTGAGAGCTGTAAATTTATAAATCTGCTTGTCAAATGTTTCTTTATGTCAAATATTCCTATATGATCAATTGTATATTGCATATGTGTCAAGCTTTTTCAAAATTTATAACTACTATGCACCCAATGTGTATTGGCAGTAAGATTAAGAGAGTCAACAGTGTAAACAACAGCTTTGCACAAATGAAAGAAGTAGATTGTTTGCTGATATTTTCTGTGAAACCAGCAGAAGAAACATATTGTATCTCTTGGAATCTAGCTGCGAGTTTATTGCTGTGCTGTCATAATAGATTGTTGTTTTAGAAAAATACCCCCATAATATGACGTTTGATATTTTTGGCCAAATATTAACGATACCGTGAATTTCTGTAACACCTCCAGCACTTTTCAAGTAGATTTTATGTTCATCTGTCTAATTAGATTAAATTTCAAGGCATCTTGCACTTGGCTGAAGCAATTATTACAGGAACTTCAGAATGTATAATTTATTCGAGTCATGTGACTGATATGATCATGTGACACTAAAGGGAACATCACCTCTAAAAATATATAGCCACATCTGTTTAATGGCATAGGTTTTGACCACAAAATAACAGATATAGGCAGCATCACTTTTACTGACTTACAGAATTTAGCTAACTTAAATGTGACGTGCACGTTTATGTGTATCAGCCTATCAAATAGGAAGTCTGGGATGTACAGTGTTCTCTGGTTATAACATTGCATAAGATCTAGTATACACACAAAACCTGTCTTGCTTGGTATTGACCTTGACCTTGGACATACTGATCTGCCCAATAAAAGGGATCATGTGTACATTGATGTGTATCATCCTATCAAAGTCTGCAAGATTAAATGTTCTCCAGTTATCCAAATCACAATCTCCATTACACACATAAAACCCTACAGACCTGGTATTGACCTTGACCTTGGAAATACTGACCTGCCAAGCATTAAGGATCATCTGCATATTGATGTACATAAGCCTACCATGTATAAGTCTGTGAGGTAAAGCATTCTCCGGTTATTCATTGCATCCAGGTCACCCAGGTCCAGAAAGACATAGTTGGAATATGTGTATAAAGATCTTTAAAAGCTTGTGACCTGGCTGGCGTCAGCCCACATAACAGAAATGCCTGAAGAGCAGGCATAGAGTCAAGAAGACTGTTGCCTACCCCAGCAACTTGAGACTATTGCAGCATTACAAACACCAAAACTGGATAATTAGCGAGTGGGAGACCTAATGACATACGTAAAAACAATATTTTTTATGTCATCTTTTTACTACATGACTCCATGATATGAAGAGAACACAATTTAACATACTTATGAAAAACAAATTTTGTAATATTTCTATACATCACAATTCCAACATAAAGGTTAAGTATTATAATAGTGAGAAAAAATGTTTGTGCTGTTTTTAACCTATAACTAATTCTTTATCAAAAGTGTTTATCAATAAAAATTCAATATTTCATGTGTATATAATGCAGTATAAGTCTTATCTGTACTGTCATAAGATATTTTAAAAATATGTTGATAAACAGATCTTTTGTCAAGAAAGAAAGCTCTCCATATTTGCCATTCTATTTTGAAATCAATTTTATTGAATGAAAAATGTGCTAAAATAATAATGCAAGGTAAGTACTGTGTAAATACAAAGTCAACAATCCCAAGTGAAATTTAGAGTTGTTGTCTCATGGAGTGAATGATATCTGTACATAAGATGTTTTTAAAAGTTTGTTTTTAGACTACATGTGATTCTCCTGTATAGTGGCTATACATTACAGAATCCTTAATAGGGTTTCCCCTGTTAGCTATTATCAGATCAATACTATACTGGCCGATGTAATATTTGTCAAACAAGAAACTGAAACCATTCAACACGTTTCTGTCAGATGTACAGAAATACTATATCTATGGGAAATATAAGTTTACATATACACAAAACCACTTCAGAGAGACTTGGTCTCAGTGTTCTAAGTATTATTCTGGGTGAGTAACCACTGACTAAAATTACATTGTATACAAAACAGTGTATATTCTCATATTACAAAGTAACATGCCAAACATGTTCAGATTCTTTTGCCACATCAAAATGAAATACAATATCAACAGATGCAAGTCAATTTAGAACTCAGAATTGTTTTCATTCTTTTACTTCAAAGTGTCTGTGAAAAAACATATTTTTTTAAATCTTTAATTTTTTTATTCCCTTGAAAATTTTTGACCTCTTATCATATAAACCTAGCTATGACATAATCAAACATGAATTCACACAACATGGGGGTGCCTTAACATCAGTATGATGAACATGATCTTATCTTGCTGTTCTAGAGAAGGTGAAGAACATAGTATGAAATGATTGATTGTATGTTGTTTAACGTCTCGCTCTTGAGAATTTTTCACTCATATGGAGACATCACCAAAACCAGTGAAGGGCTTCAAATTTAGACCTTTACTCAGCACTTATGGCCATTGAGCAGTGAGGGTTCTTTAGCGTGCCACACCTACTGTGATACGGAAGATCCGTTTTTAAGGTCATCTCCGAGGACCCGTGACATTCACACCTGATGCCGAGCGTTTAGCGATGGAACTGCCACTACCTGTTTTAACGACTAAGGTCTGTTGCGGCCAGGATTCGAAGCCCGGCCTTCTGCATGCAGGGCAAACGCTCTAACCTCTAGGCCCCTGTGGCGGTTCAAAATGCCTTGCCATAAGAAATCCATATACAAAATATAAAACCTCTACATTAAGAGTTCAGGAGATATGAATAGATTAATTTTTTTTAAAAGTAGGCCAAACTCTTAACATCCTGGCCACAAGATCAAAGCTCATGTGATATCAAATGAAAGGTTTTGTAACAAAGAATCTATATTCAAAATATGAAAGCCCTACCTTAAATAGTTCAAGAAATATTTCATAGATTAGATTTTCTTAAAAGTAGGTCATATTCCACGGTCACATGCTAGAAACTGTGGAACTGAAAAAAAATGTTTTGTCACAAAAAATGTATATATGAAATATGAGAGCCCTCTCAATCACTGTTACAAAGTTATGAGCAAGGTTAAAGTTTTGAAATTTGGGTCAAACTTGAAGTTCAAAATCAAGGCCGAAGATCGTGTATAAAATATAAGGCCTTACCATAAGGAATCTATGAAAATGTAAATTATGAAAGCCTTACCTTAAAAAGTTCAGGAGATATTGAGTAGGTTAGGTTTCCTTAAAAGTAAGTCAAACTATAAGGTCAAGGTCACAAGGCTAAAAATTTTGGTAACGAAAAAAAGTCTTGCTACAAGGAATGTGCATTTGAAATATGATACCCCTATCACTCAACATTCAAAAGTTATGAGCAATTAAAAGTTTCTAACAGACACACAGCAATATGCCCCTGTGACCATAAAAAAATTGAATCCACACAATTTGGGAACATTTGTATTTGGATATGATTTAGTGTAGCCCTGGTACTCTAGAAAACAAGAATATCAGTAAAACTGATGGATGCTCCCAGAACTGCATCTAACCAATGAACTACTTTATATGACAAATGACTTGCACAATGATCAATAACTGTTGAAATACTGTTGAAAAGAAGGGTTTTTTCATACATAAGGTATACATTGAGTGGCCTTGAGCTTTACAAAGGGACCTTGAGTGACCTTTGTCTGAAGGTCATTTACCTGTTACTTATTTATGTGATATATGATCAATACAGTTCAGTTTATTTCTCTGTGCCATCTGGCACATCAGATATACAATTTTATACATAATGAAATATAAGGTGAACAACATACACATAATCAGAGCTATAGATCAGCATACACATACATATAAGTATAAAAGATAATATTTGTAATATAGGTGATTGCGGGAGAGTTGTACGAAAATAAAAATTGAAGGAAAAAAAATTGTGTTACTAGTAAATGAGAAAAAGAAATGGGGTGTAATTACAATTATGAATTATCCTTTCTTATTTTCTCTGCTAGGAATAAAAATTTTCCTAAGTTTCGCAATTCTTTAACATTTTGTACACTTAATAATTGAATTAATTTGAAAACGCTTGGACATCTAAAATAATACTTTTTGATATATAAATTGCGTATTTCTTGGTATTTTGGACATTTCAAAATAAAGTGAAACTCATCCTCTACGTCCTTTAAATCACACAATGTACATATTCTATTGTTCCTAAGTTCATTTTTGTATCGACCTGATTCTATATTAAGATTGTGAGAGGATAGTCTGAATCTAGTTAGAGTTTTTCTATGTATTTCACTCATTGATTTAGATAAATAATACTGTAATCCAAAATTGCCTGCTATATATTGATAGTATTCCCCTCGTGAAGACTTTCTAATTGCAGAAAACATTTCTTGATTATGTAAATCAAAAAATCTTTGCTCTAATATTCTTTGCGTAGGTTTATCAATAATACTTTCATTAAAAATGTATCCAAGACCTAAGCGATTTAATTCAGTTCGTATGTCATTAACCCAAGGATCATTTAAATTTTCTCTGTCTTCTAAACACGATCGCAAAATACAATTATCTGAATTCTTTAATTTTATCCAATATTTAAGGATTCTTGATTTTCTAATGATATGCAGGGGAAATCTTCCTAATTCATAATACACTAAGCTATTGCACGTACTTTTCTTTACCCCTATACATGTTAATTCAAAAACTCTTGAAATAAGAAACTTTCCTCTTTATATAAGGTATATGTTCTGAATCACCTTGACTTTTCAAAATGACCTTGGTCCAAATGTCCCCTATCCCAAAGAATATTTGTGATCAATCATGATCAATTTCTGATGGAAGGTTTATGAGATAGGAACTTTTATATAAAAAATTGATGCAATAAGGAACTTTTATATGTTCTGAGTGACCTTGACCTTTTCAACATGATCTTAATACCTTGGTCCAAATGTCCTTGTCTCAAAGAACATTTGTGATCAATTTCTGATGAAAGGTTTAGGACATGAGTTCAAACGGACAGAAGGACGAACACGACTCTTGACTATACGCTCCCCACAAATTTTTTGGGGAGCATAAAAATTTGTTCAAATTAATTTCCTGAATATTAATCCTATATAAATCTTTGTGGCCCCATGCTAGCGCCATCACCCTTGAATTGTGAAATACCTGAAGATACTTGCATAACATTATGACTAATCATGGCCCTGATGCTGTTGAGATGAAGATTTTAATGTCTCCCTATATCTTCCCATGTAAATCTTTGATGTCCTATCATGGCTCCACCCATACTACTTCATATTATCTGCATGTAAAATAAATGATCCTCTGCTGTGGCCCCACCCTAACCTCAGAAGTCATGATTTAAATAAACCTTAATCTACTGTCTATCATGAAGCTTTTATGTATCTGCAACATTTCTGGCCCAGTGGTTCTTGAGAAGATATTTAAATGACCCCACCATTTGTTTTCCTTTTCTTGATTATGTCCCCTTTGAAGGGGACATTTGAACAAACTTGAATCCCCCTTACCAAAAGATGATTTGTGCCAAATCTGATTGAAATTAGCTCAGTAGTTCTGAAGATGAAAATGGGAAATGTTTATGGACAGACAGATGACAAACAAATGACAATCAGAAAAGCTCACTTTAGCTTTCAGCTCAGGTGACCTAAAAAGGGATATTACAGTCAATCTTATCAAACTCCATTTTCAGCACCACTAAACATGGCAACATGTGAAATTAGATTTACTGTGCATATATAGCTGTATAATTATACTAATTATATATGTATGTCTGTGTGTGTGAAATAGGAAGGAGAATTTTGGGGGGATGGAACAGGAATCGAACGGTGGACTAGTCAGGTGTTCTAATCACTGAACTGACCAGGCCGATAGCCAATGTCCATATTACTCAAAATACTACATCTCAAATCTTCAGAATTTCAGGACAAAATCATGTTATAGAATTATCATTTTAAGTAGTTTTTAGCATTTTATATTCGTAATAGTAGATTTTTATACATCATCAACAAAGTACATGTTTTGTTTTTGATAAACTATTTTAACCAAGTTGAACGTACTCAATTTCTTTTTCATTTGCAGATGTTTTATGATTTTATTTTTATTTGAAAACATATGCAAGATGAAGGAACACAATATGAAATTATGCATTTAAAAAAAAGGAAGTGTGTAAATTTTAGTAAGCATGGTAAGATAGAGGTGTGCATTATTTAATGTGATGCAGTTAACATATTGTAAAATGCATGTTATTATTCATATTCTCATGTTGTTCGTGCTGAGGTAAAGTACTACTCAATTTGCAGGGTCCGAGGATGGTTATGTTGAGAATATTCATCAGGGTGAGCATGTTCTATAATCTGCATGCTATTGCTTTTATGTACGTTCTATCCAAATAAAGTAAATTACCTGCAGTATATGTCGCATTGCATTTGCCAAGTCTTTTAAAAATATTCTGAAGTAGATTATGCTGAGATTCCATAGTATTCAACAGCACATTCCCTTTTCTACAGAATCAGCAAACTGGAAAAGTTCACTTATAATTTAGTGTTCTCTCTCTCTCTCTCTCTCTCTTCTTTTTATAGGTGAGATCAAAAGATTGATGTCAATTAAATAAAAAGTCATAGAGGAGGGGGGAGGGTTAAAAACTCCCATGAGTTTCTGTCATCCGACATTGATTACACTTTAGTAGAAAAAGAAGTGACTGTAAAAAATACCCCACATAGACATCTAATAATATTACATTTTGATGAACAGTTTGGCTAACAGTTTTATAGTACTAGCTGCACTTTCATTTGTAAATATTATATTTCAGTAGAAAAGGTATATACAGTGTTATTTATAATCATATGTTTTTACTTGTTAATTGATTAGTTTCTTAGTAACATTCATCATATTTAGTTTAAGGGGGTGGGTGGGGTGGTCTTGGTGAAAACTATGTGAATTTAGTTTTTTGTCATGATAAGGCAAGGATTTTAGAGTTATCCCCCTTTGTTCAGACTTCCTTTTTTTTTCCATTCTCCGATTTATGCAAAAATCCCTTAAATATATTGAATATAACATTTGTTATACGCTGCTGTTATCAATTACACGCTATGTAACACTTATACTAGTATTCAATATGTTCTTACTACATCTTTTTGGAGTTTGAATTTATCAAACTGTCCCCATATTTAATAAAGTATGCATATTCTTCTGAAGTTCATACGGTATATTTAACGTAGGTGAAGTGGCATTGTAATTGAATTAGAACCACATTTACCCAAAAGTGTTGTTTTAAATCAGTCTGAAGAAATTCAACGGTTTCTTTTTTTCCCCTGCAGGTGGCGTCTGCAACAGTTGCGTCCCTTAAAAAATACAACTCTTTTGTGATAGGAGTTAAGTTTATAGTAACTTCCGTTTTTATATTGACGATGTTTTGAAAATATGAGAATCCTCTGAATCACAGAAAGCTATAGGAACGTGTAAGACCGTTGGTATGGCTGGGTTAGAGGAACTTGGTATTCCTGGGGGAGAATTTCTCCGTGAATCTTTGACAAACTGTGCTGATCCTCTAGCTGCTATAGAAGAGTTTCAAACCGAGAACGGAATTTTGTTGCCATCATTAAGACCTGCATTGCCTTTCGTGGACCTGCATGACATTAAGCGCATTGATTTTCATTCTTCTGTATTGGAGGAATTGAGGGAAAGACTGGTACAACAGATTTCTGACGTAGCATCAGGGGAAGATGAGAAGAGGTACACTAAGTTGGAGAGTCTTCTGGAGAAAAGCTTTCCAGTAATTAAAGTCAAGAGTCTCAGACCAGTGGTAATGGCCATCCTAAAACATCTCCCCCAAATTAAGGATGAATACTTAGAGAAGATATTAGATGATAAAGAACTATATGCAGAAGCAGCTACAGAAGTGAAAAGACAGATTTGGTCAGACAATCAAGCATTATTTGGAGATGAGGTTTCACCATTGTTATCCCAGTATATCAAAGAGAAAGAAAATTCTCTCTTCTCCCACGAAAATAGTGCTCAGACTTTTTTCTTAGCATCACCAAAAGTAAGGAGACAGAGTGAAGTGGTGCAACGACTTGCTGACATGGTCGGCAAAAATGTTAAATTATATGATATGGTTTTGCAGTTTTTGAGAACACTCTTTCTCAGGACAAGAAACATGCATTATTGTACATTAAGAGCAGAACTTCTGATGGCACTTCATGACCAGGAGGTCAATGATATCTGTTCCATTGACCCATGTCACAAATTTACATGGTGTGTTGATGCATGCATAAGGGACAAATTCATTGATAGCAAGAGATCCAGAGAGCTGCTGGGTTTTTTGGATGGAATAAGAAGAGGACAAGAATTTGTTCTTGGGTATCTAATAACAAAATTAAAATACTTTCACATGTGAATTGACTTATAATAAATCATCACATCATATGATTAAAATTTGGTGTATATGTTGAAATTTAATACTCACGATTCATTACCCATGTTTGCCATTATAAACTTTTAATGATTTAGTTCATTTTATACACTATGGTGTTTATTAATATATAAACATTTTTATTCGGTAGTGATTTATCCATGGTGCTTTGTGACCCATTCTCAATGAACACAGTTGGTCTCTCAATGATGCGGAATCTACAGCAATGTATTAATAGTGAATTCTTACCCAGGGTTTGTGCATTTTCTATAATCTAATTTCATAATGAATTCAGACAGAGATTTATTGTGTTTCTACTGTGAAAGTTAGTATTATCAAACATAATTTTTGTCTCAGTAGAAAAAAGAAATTGGTAAACAGGAAGTATTGAAACACCTATTGCAGTTCTTATTTGACAATACACGAGGCATTCACATAAATTTCACACTATTTGAGTCGGAGCATTGATCAATGGGTAGATATTTATTTTAAGCAGGAGAGTACTGAGATTGTACTGCTGGTGAGGATGATGGGACTGGGTGTGGGCTCTTGGGACATGATTGACAGCCAGCTCTTCAGAGAACCCAAATTGGTAAGGAAATAAGTTTTATGTAATCAGTTGTATTTGCAAGATTGCCTTATGCAAGCTTAAGAGTGATCTGGATTCAGATTATTCTGTTGATTCATTACTATTGTCATCTTGATGTAGATACTATGCTGATCAGGGGTATTAAAAAATATTTTTTATAATGATACATATATTGCAATATAGAGTAACAGTATGTGACATGTATTGCTAATACTGATTTTTGCAATTTTTTAAACAATAGCTGGGAGGAATTTAAAAACTATAACCTTTCTTGTTATATAGTGTGCACCCCCAGTACTGCAGTTATATTTTACAAGAATAAGGACATTAAATCACCAGAACTAACAATTTTCAACTGATTTTCAATGTCTAGAGTTACGATAGTAATGCACATCAATTATCATTCAACAAGTTACACTGTATGTTGCATCCCTAAAATTTTAATCCCAGACAACAAGTCGAAAATAATTAGCAATGTTATAGGTTTTTTACTTGTGGTCATTGGTATATTGAGCAGTTGGGAACCTAATCCACAGCAAATGAGTTTTACACAAACAAACATGCACTCAACCCATAATGTCCAAAATAATTCAAAATAAGCCCTTTTAAAAAATACCCTAGGCCACTGGTTATTATAAGTTCTGTTATAATAACCAGTGAGGGTATTTTTTTAAAGGACTTATTTTGGACTTTATGGGTATGCAAGACGTTGTTGATATGCATTAGAAATATTGTCAAGAAAAAAATAATTAAATCAACTCATGTACATGTAGCTTATTCGGAGGGGGGTGAACCCAAGCACCTGTGGATGATCTTAGAATCTCATCAAAACCGGAACAGACGGTGTGACATCAAAATTATTGATATTTGTGGTCTTGAATACAAAAGAGTTACACATCATGGCAGCCTCTATAGATCGCGGGAATTTCAATTTTTGACTTTTTCAAATTAGTACTGAAGCATATCTAGGCCATATATCAACAGAATTGTATGACAAATCTTTATCATATGATTAATCCTATCATTTATCATGTAAAAATCTTTTGGGTTGCCTTTCCCTTTAAGCTCTACCTTGGATACAGTCTAATTAAAATTAGATCCTTTGATCCATTAATTTTAATGAGATTGACCTTGGATACATCCTCAGATAGTCAAAAGGTGCTATAGAATATTCAGATTTTGATGGCATCTGTATTTCATTATTTAAGAAAGAACACTTTGAATTTCATGTCACAGGAATCATCTTTGTTCACCAAATTTTTACCCATGATTTCCTCCCTAATGGTGGAGGACCACACCCGAGTACTGTCTGCCAAGCTACCTGATGAACCACCGCTGAGTGCTACTCCACCTTCAGACCTGTTCCTGACGTTTGTCAAAGAGAATCCAATTGCCAGCTTCACCACTCTCTACTATTCTCTTCAGGTGAAGTATTATAGTATGATGTTTCCAATGTGTAAGTCTTCAAGTATATGCACACTAATTAATGTTTTACTATAATTTCCTACATTGTAAGTAACATTTTTACAGAATTCATGGATTGTTGCAAATACTATGGAATTAAGGAACTGTACTTTATTGTAGAATTTTGATATATATTTGGGGGAGGGGGTGCAAATTGCTGTTTAGCACTTTTGGAAGAGTTCTTTCCCTTAACTGTTAAGTTACTCAACAGCTATTCAGTAAGTATTTTATCAACAGGTCACCAGGATGAAGGACAGAATAGCAGCCTGTAACATTATTCCTGTTCTTGTCCATTGTGAAAATGAACGAGCATATGAAGACACATTCCTTCACTCTCTGATTTCATTTCTTATTGCCATGTCTGATGAATTCTCCCATGATGATTTCTGCAGCGTTGTCTTTGATGACTTTCTTCTGGTAAAAATTATTATCAGTTAAAGTTAAATTATCACAGGGTTAATGGTAATGTCTATTTGTTTAGTGTATATATGATTTATTATAGAAAATGATTTTATTTCTCAGTAAAATGGGTTCGATGTAAAAGCATTGTGATATCATAGCATGATTTAGATGTGAAATTTAAATTACACATATAAAGAATAAAGCTGATAGCAAAGCATATGATGGGGATTTAAAATAAAAAATGGTTGAACTAAACCAAAATTTCCCTAAAGTTAAGGGGTAATATTTTTTTTGACAAAATTTTCAATACATGTATTGTTTAAACCTTATTTATTTTACGACAATGTGACAAAATACTTAAAGAATAATGTACATTTTGATACTTAATATGGGTTTCAATACTTTATATGTATGCAGCCTGGCATATCAAGAGAAAATGTTTTACGCCATCTTCTTCGTCTGCTGTGGTATATACATCCCAAGGTACCGTCATGTCGTCTGCAAGCCATATTGGACAGCACACAACCAAACAATGAGGTAAAGTGCTACTTTAAAATCAAGTCTTTTTTCTTCACCAATAAAATACAATGTAGCTGGGGGTTTTGGTGGGTATATAATGTTGGTCTATATTGGTGATTTCCAAAGCTTCACCAACATAAAAATCCCCAAATTTTAAGTACATCAGTATACATATGCGTTGTATAAATAAAGGAAAAGGTGTTCAACAAAATTTTAGCCCCCAAAATTAATGGTATACCTTGTAGACCCAAATCTGTTAGATTTGTGTCTTGCCCCAGCCCCCTTTCCAAAAAGGGGATATGGTACTTCATTCTTTATCTTATTCTTGTCTTTACTTACACTGGACATATTTTTAACTTACAGCATAGTGACTTTGTGCACACAACATACCATCAACTCACAGAGAAAATCAATGCATACCAGCCAAGTCCAGCAACCCCACATGAACAGCTGGACTCCCCCCTGATGAGTGTGCCTACCCCAGCTCCTCTGTAGACCAGCTGGACTCCCCCCTGATGAGTGTGCCTACCCCAGCTCCTCTGTAGACCAGCTGGACTCTCCCCTGATGAGTGTGCCTACCCCAGCTCCTCTGTAGAACAGCTGGACTCTCCCCTGATGAGTGTGCCTACCCCAGCTCCTCTGTAGACCAGCTGGGACAGACATGTTACAGTTAAATCAATTAGAACTGACAATCTTCTGTGTATTGTTGTGGCATCGTGAATGTGGTTGTGGAGTGTTTTGGTAAACAGTCACTTCAGTTACATTATCTCTAACTATTTTTGATGGATACAACCTTAGGATGTCAATTTTATTGATTAAAATAAAATTGACCTAAAAAAAAAAAACTTGTTCAAAATGTGTTGAGATTTACTTTATTGCTAATATATGTATCAAAACAGATAAGATTTTTTCTTTTATGTATACCCCTTCAAACAAGTCCTCAAATATGGTAGATAATAAAGCAATCAAACAAAGTTTGAGGGGTGTGTAGGAATCACAAAGTCTATTCATTCCACCTTATGGGAGGCAATAGAATCTGGTGCTTGACGGAGCTTGTTTGTAATTATATGTAGAGGGTGTGTCCTGATCTTGAAGCAGAGTTCCTTTGAAAAAGATCAGAGTTCCTGGGATTAGCAATACAATTTTTTTTAGTTTGCAATGCAAGAATCATGGTAGTTTATACTTTAACAATTTGTAAGGCACGATCATTTGAGTATCATGCTGGACCCAGTTTTGCATATGACTAGAGAGAGGCAATGTCAAATAGGAAAGCTCAGGCATCATCTGTATGAATTTATTTATGAATACAAATCACTAGATTTAAACAATATTTTAATTCATTAGACAGCAGATTTGGGCTTTGTGTATTAGACAGCAGATTCAGGCTTTGTGTATTAGACAGCAGATTCAGGCTTTGTGCAACGTGTATTAGACAGCAGATTCAGGCTTTGTGCAACGTGTATTAGACAGCAGATTCAGGCTTTGTGCAACGTGTATTAGACAGCAGATTCAGGCTTTGTGTATTAAACAGCAGATTCAGGCTTTGTGTATTAGACAGCAGATTCAGGCTTTGTGTAACGTGTATTAGACAGCAGATTCAGGCTTTGTGTATTAAACAGCAGATTCAGGCTTTGTGTAACGTGTATTAGACAGCAGATTCAGGCTTTGTGTATTAGACAGCAGATTCAGGCTTTGTGTATTAGACAGCAGATTCAGGCTTTGTGTATTAGACAGCAGATTCAGGCTTTGTGTAACGTGTATTAGACAGCAGATTCAGGCTTTGTGTAACGTGTATTAGACAGCAGATTCAGGCTTTGTGTAACATGTATTAGACAGCAGATTCAGGCTTTGTGTATTAGACAGCAGATTCAGGCTTTGTGTAACGTGTAAAGCCTCTCTAACAGCACCAGCATGATGTTCTGCACATTGTAACGTACTGGCTGGGGAAGTTTTGTAGTTTAGGAATTTTACAAGATAATACTGAACATAAGAATTCCTCACAAATGGCAGATGTGACATAACCCACAATTAAGATCATTTCGATTGTGACAATATCACAGGGATTGCTGTAGAAAATTTTGTTCAGACCTTACTTTGTAATGTAGGGACTGTAAAATTTGATTGATTTTTTTTTTTATTGAACCCAGTACAAAGATCCTTTAGAGGGCATAAAAAGTGTTGAGTTCAAACATGTAGTATTTCAGATACATCTTGTTCTTGGAGTGTATTTCTTGGGGTATTAGAACTGAAAACTTTTCTAGTTAAAAAAATGAATTGGCTTTTATGACCATCTTGAACCTTCTTGTCAAGGTTGATATGTAGTTCCTACTACAAAAAATGCACAAGTGAAGTATTTCTAACCTGCCAGTTCTTAATTGGAGAGAATATACAAATATGGTGTTTCTTAACCATTTCATAAACATTATCACATTGATAAACATGTATATACTATTTGGATGTAGTTTCTATCAAAAGTTTGCCAGATGTAAGTAGACATACAAAAGTACGTCGTCAAACAACCCCTATACTTTCTCGTTAAAATTATACATGTACATTTGAATGTGTACTATTTGTGCTTCCTAAAAAATAACAAATTGTCTTTCCTTGACTATCAATCACAACTGATTTACATAAGCAGAAACTGATGAATAGATTAAGCATGAGTGATGATGTTCTTAGATTAATTATCCCTTGGATTAATGAGAAAATTAATCGTTTCCCTTTAGTTCCAGTCCCGCCCCTCACACAGAGCCCCTGGAGAAGAAATCAAACTTGTGGGAGGAAATTTAAGAGTAATGTGGAAAAAAAACACCTGTTTCTTACTAAAACTAGTGTCCCTTATATTTGATACGCATATTTTGTGGTCTTACTGATTTGAGAAAAAGGTTGAGGTTAATTAATGTTTTCAAAGAAGCAGTGAATTGGATGTAATATCACCACACCTCTTGTTAGCCAAAGTTCAGGTTGTGTAATTAAAATGTACAGTGTGATAGCATTGACAAATGCAGGTGTTTGCCACTCCGTGTGCACAGTAATTTACCTAGGGAAAATTAATTACTTTGGCTTATACAACAACCAATCAAAGGCAAATACATTTATTTTGATAATGAATGAAATTATAAGGTTGCCAAGGAAATGTGTCAATAAATTAAGGAATTTGTCAAAGGAAAAAGTGGCCAGAGATAAGTTTCTTGTTGATGGTTTTTGACACTACACACTTTGCCATTAAGTGAGACTTCTTTTCCTGACTCTAGTTACAGAATGTTTAATTCATGAAAGCTGTTCTGTCCCCCTTGAACCTGTCAGACAGCAAATTTGGCATAACAAGTGTCAAGATCACCGAAGCTCTTTCCTGACGAACGTTTAGAAGTTTTAACACAGAGAACAATTCAACAATGTTTGTTTATAGTATATATATCAATCTTCTATAACAAGTAATGACTCTCATGTGTCAAAATATTTTATGTGTTTTTAGTCTCAGAAAGAAAGGTGAAAATGTTAACATGAACATTGAAAAAAGTAAAATGGCTGTAAAAACTTTGATATGGACACACATATTGCAGTGCGATAAATATGAATGGAGGGTATGTACATCATGCAGTTATTATATATACTCGGATCAATACACATGAAAGAATGTTGTTCTGAACTTTGGAGATCCTATGGTAAACTAATAAAAAGGGGAACAATTAGCATTTTGTGTTTTCATATTCTACAGTGCTACCTTTACGAAAATTTATACTGTTAGATATTCCTTTTATGCATATTTCGTATCATTTGACTTACTGAATAGTTAAATCTGAGTTAAAAGAGTGGGGGAGGGGTTAAAATCATCACATTATTCATATGCATGTTCCTTTATCTAAACATAGCAGATTCCCTATGCTTGCTTAAAACAATGCAAATTTTTCAAGATCATACTCCAACTGCTGTGGTGGTTGTATTTTGGATTATAGAACTAGATTTATTTGATATATAATTTCTCATGGAAACAAATTAGCACTTGCGTCCAATATTTTAAGTATAACCTCATACTTTTATTAGCTATAAAAGCAGGACATAGGAAGCAATTTCTGAAAGAACAGGACATGCAGATTTACAAAGGTCTTGATTTTTTGGGTAAAATACCATATTTTGACATTTATTACTTTGTACGAGGGCTGTTCAATATATAATGTGTATTGTATGATATCTCAAAAGCATTCAACTCAAATAGTGAAATGAATATTACATCTCTTCAAAGTATTCTCCACGGTTTGAAATACATAATTTCAATCTCCGAATCCATTTCTGAAATGCGTCACAGTACGCTGATTTAGGTAGACCTCTGAGACACTGACTGATGGCTGAACCAAGGGCTTGTCTGGACTTGAAACGACGACCAGACAAGAACTTTTTAAGTTTTGGAAAAAGGAAAAAGTCGCATGGGGCTAGATCTGGAGAGTATGGTGGGTGTGGCAAGACGGTAACCTTCCCCGACTTAAAAAAAAACTTCTTCACAAGCTCAGACGTATGTGGAGCATCATCATGAAGTAGATGAACATGCCTAAATCCTGACACTGGGCATCATTTATGATATTTCTTGAGCTTTTTTAGTATAACATCTTGGTAATACCGACCTGTAACACTTTTGCTCATCGGCACCGGAATTTGTTTGTCTATACCATCACATGAGAAGAATATGCAATAAAGAACCTTCTATGTGCTTATGGTTCTTTTGGCAACTACAGACCTTCTACTGTGTTTAGTTAGCTATATATATTTTGTGTCCAATTTTTCTTACTGGTTCGAAATAGTGAATCCATGTTTCGTCACCAGTAACAATGTTTGCAAATTGTCTTTGATTGAATTTGGAAAACATTTTAAGAGATTGCTTAGCGGTTTGTACTCGTACCCATTTTTGGTCATCTGTCAATATACGAGATATCCATCTGGCAGAAATCTTTCATACTTTCAAAATGCACTTCAAAATGAAATGCACCCACGATAGTGATATGCCAACAGCTTTGGCAATATCACGAATCGTGTATCTCTCATCACTTTCAATTATTTCCCGGACTTTTGAGACATTTGCCTTGCCTGTTACAGTCACAGGTCAGCCAGATTTTGCTGCATCTTTGATGTACTCTGTGCCAGTCAGAAATTTCTTTCTCTACCTACAAACTGTCTAATAAGATACCTTATCAGACCCATAAATTTCCCCTAATTCAGCCAAAATCCGCATTACCGAATGACCAAGTTTTGTGCGAACTTTTATATAAGCTCTAATTTCTTCAATATTCTCAACCCGTTTCCCAACCATTTTTACAACAGTGGTCAATGACTGGCTCTATTGAAATGACTATAAGTTTAAAACTATAAGGAGCTGGTGTTTATACCGTTAGAAAGGTATTGAATAGAGGTATTCAAGAATATCCTCATCCATGAAATTGTGCAAAGCGTTATCATGCTGTGGTACAATACACATTACATATCGAACAGCCCTCATACTTTGTACTTTGTAACTTCAAAATGTAACTAACTATACTGTAAAAATTGTTATAATCACATTGCACTTTCTTAATATTTTATATGCCTGCATGAAAGTGAAAATTGTCAACTTTGAATAACAAAAATGTGCTCTATATGCATAAATCTGTTCAGTAGGCTTTAAATGACAAACTGAAATTCTAATTAAATATAATTATTTTGCAGAAATAGAAAACTTTAATATGAAAAATCTGTAAAATGTACATAAAAATATGCCTTGAAAATTATTGTGCAAGATGTAAAAAATATCACAAACAAATGGTATATCATAGTTTGCACCAACACAAAGAATGGGGAATTTAATGCCCTGCAGACATTCACCCCAGTAAGTGCCCCCCACCCCCAACATTGTTCTTGGTGTGTAATGTAATGAAAAAACATACATGTAGTTGTGGTGATGACCTTGTACTGGAAGTTGGCAATATGAGGGATTCTCATTTTCTTTTTATTTCTGCAGGGGGCCATTTATAAGGCAGGGGTGTTTTACACTACTGCTGTGACCAATTCATTTCGAAATATTTCAGAATATGGTTGATGGATTTTTAAACAATATTTTTCAAACTTATCAGATGAAATTGGGGAAACCAGTGAACATTTTCTCAAATTGATGGAAAGCAAGATCAAGAAAGGGAATAGTATGCATATGTAAAATTCCTAAGAATCACTGTTTTGTATTTACCATCAGTTCTCAAGGAAATTGCTGTTCACTGTTTACTAGCTCACTGCAATGCTATACAATTTGACAAGCAAGAAACTAGTGATTCTTATATTTCCAAAAGCACATTGGAAAATTTGAAGAATTTTTCTGTTCAAGAGTCTAAATTAATGCAATGTTTTAACCATTAATAAAAACAAGAAAAATGTGAAGACTTTGTACATGTATAGAGGAAGAGGGAGTCACTTAGAATGATTTCCAGCATTTCTCAATGGTTAAAGAAGTCTGCATTCTGAAATCCTTATAGAATGTTTACAGATTTGACTCCTGTGGTACAGATAACAGTCGGATATTTTTAAAGTGCACAAGGCAAAGTGACGCTGCTACTTTCGTTTATTAAAGTTTGTGGCAAAGAGTTCTACATGTAAGAATCTTTTATACGATTATAATTATATACTTTTTAAATGATAACTTGTATTGTTTGATACATACTTCTTGACCAAATCTCAAAAAATCACAATGAAGAAGTGCGCATGTGTAACAAATGCTGGGTCAAATTGTAGCCATGTTGAACCTTACAAATTTTTGAATAATTGAAAGCCTTATAGCCCAAGTACCTGACATGAAGATTTAACTATGTACTAATTTTGACTTGGCATAGTCTCAAAAACCATCTTGTGTAGCTCAATTATAATGACCAAAACAGAAGTTGTAGACTGTTGATATATTTGATAAACGCAACCAACTGCAATTATACCTAATGTTTGTTAAATAATTGGAGGTACTGCAATACACTTTAAAATGCTACCAGTTGCACTACCTAATGCATGTTAAACTGCACCATCTTTGGAATGTAATTCACTGCAATACCTATTGAATGTATACCATGTTACTGCTATAAAAGTACTTATAGATAGGAGGGATGCAAATTATTGAGGGAGTTACAATTGTACTTGAAACTTCTCAATGACTTTAGTGTGTATGGGAATATTCAAGAGTAGGAAATACTCCCTATTTAACATAATTATCCATGGCTCAATATTTAAGTACTTCCACACCATATGACTCATTTATTGCAGCCAAAGATATATTTTTAGTTATGCCTAAGGTCAGTGGTAGACTTATCATTTGTAGGTTCAAATCCCACAAACATTTGTAAAATTTAAGTCACTTTCAAAGGTATAAAAAATGCATTTCATTTGTGAACTTCTCTCAGTTTTGGAGCCACCTTAAAAGTCTGCATATCAAGTAGTTTTATGAATCACACTTGAATTAAGCAGCACAGTTTAATGAATAAACGAAAAACAAAAGACAATTGTTGAAGAGAGAAGATCTGGTTTATGTATGCATGAGTTCATTATGCATATAACTGTACAAAACATTTCACAGCAAAACAATGTTTAGGCACTAATAAGCTCAAACAAAAGAGAAAAACAGCACAAAAACAATCATCAAAATTTTTGACGTTCTCCATTGTAGAAAAATGAAAATCTGATTCTTCCACAAAAATGTCAAACACTAGCACCTTAATCTAGATTCAGGTCAGAATTATAAACTTGTACAAAAAAAATGCCTTCACCTAAATACCACGGTCTTGTAACATATTTTTGAATGTATATGGTGTCTTATAAAAGCATGCAAACACGAAAACAGACTTATTTCACTGTGTATTGTATGTTTATTTTAACATGGGTCTCATTAATTTATCACCAACGAATATTGTTTAAATATATCATCTAAGTTTTCATCATAATGGCAGTATATCAGGAGTATCATTGGGGGGGGGGGGGGGGGGGGGGGGGGGTCAGAAGGGGAGGTCACTAGGGTCATTTCATTTTGTAACTAAGGAAAATGTTTGGATCTTTATGTCCGACAGGAAATTGGAAATTAGATTAAAGATTGATTTTCCTCTTCTACGCCTCTATGAATAAAAATTTAATTTTTTTTAAAAATATATACATTAAAGTGAATAATTATGTTTCACCATACAATACTTCAAAATGGAAACAATTTAATTTATTTAAAGAAATATATAAATTTCACAAAAACTATTCATTATATTAAGAAGTTTAAAATGGCTTTAAATTGTCATTAACAGTGATATCTTCATTTTAAAATGTTCAATGTGCAGGGAGGATTAACAGGCTGAAAGAGTTTAAATATGCTTTCTAGCCCTTAACTGACATTAAAATAACATCAAAGCCTATACAAGGATAAACATATATAGTCTGAAATGTTTATGTATACATCAAGAACACACAAATGACTTCATGCCATGGTCTCTATCCAATTATTTTACTTGAATTTGATGGAACAAACCAACTGAATTATCACTCAAGTATACATTTTATACATCATTCTGAACACTTCTGAAGTGACAACAAATTATCAGAAAGCAAAATGCCCAGTAGCACTTTTACATAATTTCAGTATAGTAAAAACATGCATGAATTCAGAAAAGAATTGCCTATACAATTTGCATATAAGGGTATAATATTGTACTTGTAGGAAGAATAAAATAAAGAATTTAAAATCTGCTTTGATACAGAAGTTTTGAAACAATAATTTAAGCCACATAAAAAAACTTGTACAAGTTAATGCATACTCATTGCCATCAGTTGAATAAGTAGTTATTAGGTTTATGCATGGTAGTTTCAGGTGTTAGTCTTTTTTTTTTTTTTCTTAAAAAAAAGAAGCTCTTTATAATAACTGATGCACATCTTGTGGAAAAATAACTGCTTGGTAAATAGGATAGATTGTTAAAAATCACTTATTCTAGTAATCCAATACACAATACTCCACAACCTTTTCAGGTAGCAAGACTAGAATTCTGAAGTGCAAGGAGCAGAACAGTGTCAGATGTATAATGATGCTGTACAAGTTCCCATACAAAATGAATTTATGACATTTCATACTTTTCAAAATGTTTTTTCATAGCTTCTTCATACTCAGGATTGGCACTGTGAGACAGAGAAACGGTTCGTTTCTTGTTTTTCATTTTACTTCCTTTGCGTTTCAAGATAGTTTTGAGATTTTTGAATGGATTGGATGACTCTGGTGACACTTGGTGGGAAACTTTCTCTTCCATTTTTGGTGTACCGGGGATCGAGGAACAGTTCTCACGAGACAAGCTTTCGATGCTGGAAATAGAATGTGGCCGCTCTTTCGTCACTAAATCCAAATTTGAATTTTTAGTTAGTGTGGGCATAGAACCAGCTGACATCATTTGACTTGGTGATGTTACCATGAGATGGCCACTGTTTTCATGAGAAATATTCACATCACTACTATCACTGCCCCAGCTGACATTTCGACCACTTCTCTGACTCTTTGTTATTGATGAATCACTTCCATGTAATGAGATATCTCGAAGCTCGGATTCCTCAGGAATGAGGTAGTCCAAAGAATGATCGGGGTAGCCAGCAATGCTTTTGCACTTTTTGTCTCTGTTCTCTCTAGCTTCCTTGTTCTTCCTACCCAAAGAAAACAGATTTTCCTGACTGCTGTACTGTCGATCTTTCTTGAGATTTCCTTGAATTTCCATGCCTGCCTCCGAGAGATCCATACTGCTTCGATGTTTCCACAAAATATCTTTCATTGAACCAAAAGCACCCCTGTTTTTCACTTTTTCTTTCACTTTTGGACTGCAAGGTACCTCAGCTTCAGCACCTTGAATGCTTTCACAGTGATCCTTTGACAATCCATTTTTGCCTTTCCTCGCATAGTGCTCCCTTACAGCCTCTATCAATCTTTGGTTTGTATTCTTTAAATCCTCAATGTCACATTGCTGTTTTTGAATGATGTCATCTTTTTGTCTTAAGATATGTTTAATGTGAGTTTTGTCTTTCTTTACTTGCCCTTCCAGGAAGAGCAGATGTGCTAGCACCTCACCCATTTGTCTGTCTGACTGACACCTCTGGGCCCGTTGCATTTCCTGACTTTTCTTTAGTTGGCACTGAAGAGTAGTCACTGCATAGTTGCTGTGAGCTTTAGTTTTGGCTAACTCAGCTTGTAGACACTGGATCATTTTCTTGGCCTCAGACAACTGATCCTTCAGCATATCTGTTTCCTCTTCAAGCTGGAAATAGAAAAGAATAACAGAATTAGTGAAATCATAGGCCCATTCATTGAAACATCATTTTATGAGAGATCGTATCATAAACACTCACCAACATGTTATGAAGAATCAATAAAAAAATCCCCTAGATTAAAAATCATGTAATTTTGAGTGGGGAAAAAAAGCTGACAGATTATTTCATATACACAGGGATGCACAAAATCCATTATAACCCTGCAACATGGACTCTTTCACAGTAAAAAGCCAGAGATATTGAAAAATCAATCTGGACAAGGTTAACTTTCCCTCTAGTTCCTACAAAAATAAACAAAGGAAACTGCTATGTAATGTCAATGTCGAAAACAGGGTCACAATCTGTTGGACCATGAAATTGAATGTTATAGATATTATCATGTAGTTCCTATGTTTCCTTGATGTTCGGGACCAGACAATTGACAGTCAAGTCTCCCAATTTCTTATGCTAATGTGAAATTTGATCAGAACCAGATGATGTCCATAAAAACCTTTAATTTACCTGAAGAAAAAATAAAATAAGAAACATAGAACAATGTTTAAGACCCTACTAAAACAGCGGTAGAGCAATGATATCATGGTAGACACATTGCCTATGCATCTCGCAATTGATCAGTTTTCTACCCAGGTCTTGAGAGCTCTGCATGTGTAACTGAGAAGGTAATTTTTTCTGTTAAAAAACAGCACACCATTTTCCACCCACTGACTTTCTTTTAAATATTTCATAAGTACATGAAATGAAAGTAGAAGTGCATAAAATTCTGAATTGAGAGGGACGCAAATTAATTAGATTTGTACTTTACAGGTGCAATTTAGTCAGAACATAAAGTACCTCTATTATTAATAAACCCAATGATGATGTCAATCTAACAGTACACATCAGTGATAAATAAATTAATACCAAGTACTGCATACGATAAGGAAACTAACATGTCACGGTGTATGGCCTGAATTTTCATTGTTATACCATGCCACTCGACACATAAAAACAATTTTCTACCTGGGAAAGGGTTGTTATGGTAACTTGCTTTAGTGGCAATATTAAAGTAAAAGATAGGACAATTAATAACTTATTGAACATTCAAACTCCATCAAAAGCAACGATTCCTCCTTGCATGCACTCAGTAATATTGTATTACATTGCTTTACTTGGTCCCTGGAATCAAATTACAACTCTGACACGACTACCCTACGAAATGCGTGATATACATGCTGGATATTTCATCTTCCTTTAACAAACAATCTGTAGCCATAAAGATAAACCAGTGAGTTAGAAAGCACTAAAGCGGGTGTCAGGAAATCGTGACCTACCCCTGGAATGAAGATTTTTCATCTTGCAAATAAAGCACCTGTTGTGATGCATTATTCATGATAAGAAACTTGTCCAATCAATATTCAGGGGAGACCATCAGCATATCTTCCAATATAATGTAACTGTTTATGTCATTACGCATTTCTATATTGATCTCGTGTGATGTACAGCGGCTCTGTTTAAAACAATCTTTATTACATTGTAGCCATTTTCATTACATTGTGCTACCAACATCAAAAGTTACTTCATAAATATTTCATTCAGGATGAAAGTGTAACACATGCATGAATAGATTTCATCTGCAATTAGTATTCTTCAAAAATTGTTTGAGCATTTTGCATTAATTAAGCTTTGAATGGGCTGATGGGAGAGACTGCCATCCTTGTTATTGATTTGTATCACCTAGTCATACAACGATTTTGAAAATATTTGACATCATTTAACATGTTTATTTACGAAAAGGTTAATTAAATTTCAAATATTAATTGTTTAATGATAAGAATCCTGATCTTACCCTTCCAGTCATGGCATATATAAGAATGTAGATATACCTCCAATTTTATGATATCCAAAAATAGATTTAAACAGTCATCTAGTTCAAATGTATTGATGAAAAGCAAACAAAATCTACAATAAGAAATTCAGAAGATTAAGGACTTCAAACTGCTATGTAATCTACAAGGGTAACAGAAATTAGACCTACAGAAATTGGACAAATTCCAGTCTTCTTTTGATTAAGCTTGGGGAAGTTAAGTGGATTTAAATTTATAACCAAACATAACTGCCAGACCATGTATGAACTTTAAGATTGGGGTTCACTATTTCATAACATGTAATTTCCTCACAGGGATTCATGCATGTTCAAGGAAATAATTTATTTGCATAAGACCTGATATTCCAAACAAAATGGCCTAGACTGATATAATCGAACTTGACCCATCTGATGAGTTCTATGTAAATGTCAATGAATTTTATGTAGATATCAGGAGCAAGATTTTCTGCAAACATAATACACTTGAAACTAAACATGTTGGTCATTAATTCACAAAAAGAATTGTTGTACACTGTGTATGAATTCAGAAACAAAGTATTCTTCCTTATCTGTGCCTCTAATAAACTATCCTCCATTTCCCCAATTACTCACCAAACCAATGTAAGGTCACCTTATCCAGTATTATTTATCACAAGGTACATCAATTATGCTCATTAATAAGTTACTGATCACCCTCGCTCTAGTTCCTTGCGGGGTCGTGTGGGGTCACTACACTTGGACACATAAAAAGAACCAACTTGTCAGCTCAAATGATAGAAGATCTCTCTCTGACCATCCTCTGTCCCAGGACCGCCATAATTTCTGGTACTAGAGAAAATGGACACTTTTCATTGTCTATTCATTTTTAGGCAAGAGGAGCACACTTGGAGCATCACACACTGATGGTATATTTTAAGAACACAGATTCTTTGGTACCAGGTATATTTCACAGATAAAGCAAGTTGAATACTCATGAATGAGTGTCCACATGTAGCTAACAAAGGACACTCCATGGACATCCAAGTCTTGTGTCACCTGGAGGCACAGAGGGTAAGGACTAGAGATGTCCACACCCATGGGCTATTTGACTACTGTGACGAAAATTGCTTTATAAACACTAATGTTTGATGAAGCTGAAAACAGGGAGGAGGAGGAGTATAGCCTGGCAACAACAGCCATCAATCAGATAGTAAACTGGAAAGTTGCATGCTGGGCTTGCTAAATCATAATTATCTTCTCTGACTTGACAGAAGGACCCTGATAGAAACAACTACTCACATCTCATGAACATGGACCAAGGTCAAAGACCTATTGTTTCTCATCAAGCATGAGACAGGTCTGTGGTCATGGACCTTCAAGTACTGTACTACTAAATTTCAGACCACTTTTCAAACAAAAAATTAATATTTAACAGTCAACAATGAACACTGTCACATATGCTCTCCATGATTCAATGATTCAGTTTTTAAAGAAAACTTTGTATCCAAATATTTTACATGCATATTTCAGTGTTTATTTGCACAGGAATGTAAAGTTTTTGGTTCTCTTTCTGAGAAATTTCAAGTTCATTCAATTTGTGTCCTTTGAATATTTACCTACTTATGTTACAACAAATGCAATTTTCCCAGTTGTACATGGATTAGATGACAAAGCTTTAGACATACATGTGTTACAGTCCTTACAAGATCTCTTAAAACCTTTCCAAATTCAACAAATTTTCTCATGGTATGTTTTTCTTCCTAATACGCGCTTTTCTCTATACTACTTGAATTTTCACAACTGAATTGACAAAGCCTCTTAACAAAGCAACTGTTTGATTAAGAGGCTGTTTAAACATCAGATTGCTCCAGTCAGCTTACAGGAGTTCCTGCACTATTAGCAGTAACATGGTGACCCTGTTTGGAGTGGACTTCCTTTTGTCTGGGCCTCTGGAGCTACCACAGACCAAAAGAAATTGGACCATTACCGAGTACACCCTATTCAGCTCAAAGAGAAGACGTGACCTCCTTGACTGCCTAATGATTCAAATTGATCCCTTAATGGGACAAAAAGATGAATGAAATTGCTACTTGCCAGGGGAAATAACTCGATTTATCAAAGATCAGCTAATTCATACATGATGATTAACAGTTCATCTTGAATTATCCATGACTGAATATTGTAAAGAACAAGGTACGATTGTATACATGAAAAGGCCCAAAAAATTTCTCTCTATAAAATGTGTCTGGAATTAACCTTAATCAGCGTTTTAAGAAAGTAAAATATATGCCAGGTATACTATGTCAAAAAAATCATTATGGTATTCTTAATTGGATGGCATTATGACATCATGAATAAGACATTTCCCGCCTTTTTTTCAAAATAAGCCTGAAAACTGCCAAATATCATACAGATTATTGCTCAGGAAAAGATGTGCGCATTTGTCGAGCAAAATGAAAATGATATATATTGTGTATTATTTTAAGATGAAAAACATACTTGAATATGAATTTGCTCGACGCATGCGCTGTATGTTTTCTGAAAGGAAAACCCCCTGAATTTGTGGCTATTTTCATTGAAAATGGCATTTCTGCAATTTTATGCCAACTTCTAGCTCTCGTCATATGACACAAATCATTTTGCTGATCAAACTGAGCGGATTTTGGGTTTGCTAATCTATTCCTTATTTCAATGTCAGGGTTTAAGCTCCAAGTGAAATCATCGATATTTTGGGCCAAATGACTTTAGAAACTGTACCTACTCCTTTGGAAAGTTCAAATCTTTATCATCATCCACACAAAATTATAGTCAAGACAGACATGAAACTTCAATGTATGAAGCTTTTCCTTAATAAGGTAATGCAGTACCACTGTATTAAAATACCTTTCTGTACTGTGAATGCATATAATTTTTTAAATACTTTCATATCTAGGAATTTTCCTTTATGATTGCCATGTGGAATTATTTCCTTCTGGCCCTAGTGTAGATAAAAAACATAAAATGACCTTTTCGATCCTCAATCAATTTACCTGTACAATTACACATTGTGGTAACCTGTGAATGCTTGCTTTAACAATACAAATATGAACAAAATATTTGGTGAATCTACTTATCATTGCCAGAAGGCAATGGTTGAAACATTTGATCAATATGTAAATGAAACAAGCAGAAACATTGATCAAGCCATTTCCTGATCTTGCTTCAATCAGAATTTCACTGCTATATCAATAGATTGATTAGAAAAAAATATTCATTTACTTCTCTATGCAGCAAGCAAACAGAATAATTATTTCTGCCTCATAAACCATATCCGCTTACCTTATTCTCATTAATATCCATATTTGATTTTGAAATTCGTGTATTATCAGGCATAACAATCCTCATAAAATAACATTTCTATCATCATGGTTAATGGGTAATATCGGCAAATATTAAAAATCCCACAGATTATAGTGTCCTTGTCACTGTAATCTTCACACACATACTACCGGTAACAATCTCTCACCTACCAAAGCATAATATTACCCTTCCAGACCAGGTAAAAAAAGAGTCTAATCCTATGCAGGCTACACACAAGTCTATCGATAATTGAACCGAGTCGGTATAATGTTTGAGTAACCTCTACACATAGCGGTATTGGTTTAAGAGAACTGCGGTGTTTAGTATAAAGCGCTGAGTAAATACTTCCTAATAAGTAGCCTTTATTCCCACTCGTCGATTCTGACCACTAACTGCTTGTATTTCACACAAAGAACCAGGGTCAAAAAGGAAATTCTGAAGTCATCAAAATTAATGTCCTGATCACCATAATGTTTATTCAGGATGGTTCTTTATGGAATTGAAAAACACCACAGTGTTTGAAAAACTTTGTGGTTTTTTCATCAAAGAATTTGAATCTAAGAAAGATGTTTACAAAGTCATGTATTTTTCACCACATGTTTTCTACTGTCCTGTAATAAACATCTCTGTATCTATTATATATTCATCTGTGTAATTAGATTATAGATAGTTTGCCCTCAATGACTCTACCCCCAGAGCAATGATTACATCAGTTTATTTTTCTTTCCTTTTATTATAGTCAATAAGAGTCGGGCATAATGATTTAGTGCTTCTCCAGGAAAATTTATAAGCCCTTTGAAAAGACTCCCAATTGTGACCTCTCATTGCGTTACCCTCATGACAAAGTTGCTTGGTATATAGTACCTTGCCCCCTGTGTGTGTATGTTGGGAAAAATGTTGTGGGCAACATTTGAAGCATATATATATTGTTTCAGGTTTCTGTCTCATACTTGCTACAGAGGTGACAGGTGAACTGAGAAGATTTGTTTTGGGTCAAAAGGACAAAATCATGCACAATAATTTTTCATACTGTTTCAGGTTTTAATTTCGTACTTTTGCTACAATGGTGACAAGTACATCTCTATGTGCTGATATCTTACCAAACGCTTATTTACAAAGGTCCATAAAGGGATTGATTGATTGGTGCTTTCCGCCACACTCAACAATTTTTCAGTTATCTGGTGGCGCCCAGTTTTTATTGGTGGAAGAGAGAACCCAGATACAGAGTACCTGGGTCTCCACCGACCTTCTGAAAGTAAACTGGGAAACTTTCTCACTTACCGGCGCAAACGGGATTCGAACCCGCGCCGACAGAGGTGAGAGGCCGTGTGATTTTGAATGCGATGCTCTAACCACTTGGCCATGGAGGCCCTGTCCATAGATGGAAGAGAGAGACTCAGAAAGGAAGGAGAGAGAGATTAAAATCTCACCTTAAAAATGTGCAGACTAATTTTTCAAGTCAATCAGATTAAATTCATTTCAAGGAAACCTGTTAGTCAGACTTTAAATTGGTGTTCAGAACCCAGTGTAAAAACAGAAATGTCCTTGTCACAGCATAATGAGTATTGCCTTATCAGACTCAGAGAGTGATAAGATGAGACCAGACAACCTCAAGTTTCTATTGAAGTATCTCCATCAAAAAATTACACAATTTATCTAAGTACCTTGTGACTAATTGTGGCACTCTGAGGACAAGGAGCTGGCATTTGAATGAAAAGGAAACAGACTGCCATCCAAGAGAAGAGATTCAAATCAAATTTCTGAATACCCAAATATGATGCTTTCAATAGTATGATTTTAAGTGACTTGTCATTTACTCTCACAGGGAGAACACTCATCCATTTACCACACATTGTCTTCTACGCATTACATCAATTTTGTCTCATAAAAGCATTGACCATGTGAAGCCTTATCCTTTATATGTCATGGATGACCAACACATTAACTGCCTCAGCAGTCATGTGTGGCATCTGACCATCACTTATTAGTGGATTAGCGGGGTGGTCAAGTGGTTTCCTAACACAAACTCAAATATTTCCGTCTGGACGTCAGAATGTGTACGTTTCACTTCCCATCCTCATGATGACTTGCCTGTATCCGAGATGTCCCCAATCAACAAAAGAAACATATACATGTCAGGACAAGCTGGATGTGCTGAGAGTGATCACTGAACGGTCTGCACCACTTATTACCTGGATGCTACCTGTATATTCTTGTGTAGGAGCCGTTGTTAATGGAGAAATGAATTAGCAGGTGGTGACAGTGTGTCTGCTACGAAGATTTTTGGGTCACAATTTTCATATTCTCCAATTTGTATGCTTAAATTTGCATTTCAATTTGACATTAAGTATCTAAAATTCTAGATTAATGGGAATTGTTTAAACAATATCAGATTTTGGTCATTTTATTAAGATTTCCACGATCTGTTGAAGTTTGATTTCCTGATCCAATAAGTCCCGATTTAGAAATTCATAGGAAATTCAATCATGTTTCTAGGCAACTATAAAATGTCTCTTTTTTTTCCTGGAAACTCAATTGTTGTATTAGTTTTTCTTTCAAAAGTGGATAAATGTCAGACTAATTGCCAAGTACCATATAGCATCACAAACCTTTATACACCTTAACAATACTCTGATCCTTTGTAACATCAACTGAATTAGCTTTGATCCACACCCTTTGGGTTAATTCTTTAGTACCCTATTTAAGAGTGACCGAAAAATGAAATATTCTTTCAAAGAAGTGACAAGTCCAATTACTTATACTTTGAAGATGAAACTTATTTTTAGTCACAATTTATCATAATAGTGTGGCCTAGATATTGGAACCTTGTTGAATAAAGGTGTTTGTTTATTGTCCCTCAAGTTAAAAAACAAAAACAAACGTTTTTTTAATCCAACACATCTGTGTCCATGCCTCAAGTAGTGTAACAAATTTTACTGTCTCAATCTGTTCCCAGTATTTTGAGAGAGATTGTGATTCATCGAGATATCGTCTATCAAACATTGCATGCCTTGGGTCAATCACTTGGAAAAACCAAAAACTCGAGATTTATTTTACCTTCCAATATGTCTCCTTTCCATGCTTTCTGCTACCCTCCATTGTGGGTCCTCTGATTCACTATGCATTGGAACTGACTGTATGCTGTGTAGATTACATCTATGTTGTGATTGCTCACTCAAGTTCTCCCTAGTATCATGGAGTACTCATAAACTCTGACATCTTTAAATGTCATCTTACCTTTTGTTTGTGTGTACTTTGTGTTAAGTTATTTTGAAACCTAAACTGCTACATTATGTACCTGCAAAGTGGACACCCACATATACTTTCTAGAACAACAAAAGATTTCATTGGAGTAACAAATAAAAAGACTTCAATCCAGCCCTGCAAACACCAACAGTGAGTCACGAAGCTCAACCAGACATATCCCAATCACCATTGCATCCTTTGTAAGAATCAAGATAAAGTAAAAATTGAAACCATCAAACGTAGGATTACATCAGAGAACAAGAAGCCCATGAATCACAATACTCACATGGAACGGTTTTGTTTTTACTGTAAGAAAATTAAACTGATAAACTTTGGACTCCTTAAATACAATGCCATTATCCTGGCTTCCGGGGTCATGATTGAAAAAATTGATGTCTATACTAAATGGAGATGCTTGCAAAGTAATATGAATGGATATAATACCAAAAAAAAAAACCCATTATTTTCAAATGTATTTTTTCAGTAAATAAGTAGACAGTAGACACACAAGGCCCATTGCTGTATACATAAACAACTTCACAACATTGAATCTACACTTCATGAGAATGTAAAAAAATATTCACAAACTTCTGATAATATACTTCAACAAAAAAGTAGAGACCCCATCCCAGCCAACAGGACCATGGTTTTAATATACTTGAATTCAAAATGACAAGTATACACTGTGCATGAGAATGCTTGTATCAAAATTTTGTAATTTCTGGTCCATTAACTTATTTTAAAATGATTCTACCTTACAGAGGTACTCTACATCGTCATAATGGATGACTTCCTTTTAAAACATGGATGAAAATACATATATCAGTAATATTTGTCTATTCATTTCAAAAATCATCGCCTATAGCTGAGTAGCTCAATAGGTTAGCATGTTGAATTCTGAACTGTAGATTGCGGGTTCGAGTCCAGCAAGGGTTTTACATTTTTTTCAGATTGCTTTCTACTAAAAAAAACTTCATTTTTTGATTAAATAAAGTAAGTTTGAAATTTCAAAATATTGTTGTACATATTCTCCACTTTTCATCCATATCAAATTTCTCTGGTGTAGCATACCTCCTTAAATTTGCTTTTTCTGAATTGTCTCCCCTTTAGGAATCAATGATGTAAATTCCATCTTAGTAACAGCATATATGTGCGTCTGTCTGACCGATGTTATTACTTCAGTGGCAAATTAACAAAGGGGAAAAAATTGATTCAAAATCAGAAATTTGCTTGTATCTCTAGTTTATCAGAGTACAAAAACTTTCCCTCCATGACAGTAGAGTATGGATTGTCTGACAATGAACATATTCCACCCCACCTGACATTATCTTCATCTATCTGGATGCAACTTCTGAGGCATTCAGCACACTGTTTCATGTCAAGAAACTCAGAAATTGAATTTTAAGAACAAATTCATACCACTTAGATTTTATTCCTCAGGAGGTCAGAGCACTTAGTGCTTTGTACACATTGCATGAGTCATGGTAATTAATTCTAGACTAGGAAATAAAAATGTTTTTTTTATTCTTTTAATCAAAACAAACTTTATTACAAGTTACAACTATACCCTTAGAATAGAACTATTCAGTTCAATGTTACATTCAGTGAGGAATTAAAAATCCTTTAAATAACTGTCATTTTTAAGTCATATTTTATTGCTAAAGAAACTCATAGCAGCATAATTTACATACATAGCTAGTTTTAACTGCAAAATTGAGCAATTAAAACTTTGGTAGTGGTAGTTTTTTGAAAATGCCACATTTACTTATGATATTGCTTGAGATGCTCCAAGTGGGTGTCAATTAATGATTGCAAACCATGAAGGCTTGAGGGAGATGGAAGGGGGGGTGTTGCCTACAGAGCATGCCAGACACACAGGGATCACTTTGTCCAGTGTTTATCTGTCTCTTTAAAATCAAGCTGGAGATAGATATGACAGACATATGTTCCTTGCAATTTTCTGGTTAATTATATGGAAACCTCTCTAGCATGCTTGAATTAAAAACAAGAAATATCACTTAAATTCAAGGAGAAGAACTAGTAAGTTGTCAGACATGTTTATGATCCTTTTGATTATATATCAATAAAATGTGTTCTAAACAAAACATAAATATCTCTAAGAACAACAACAAAAAACCATGAAATAATGTGCATTCACAATATGAAGATGAAAATTTTACTCCAAAGATCTATCAAATGCAACTGTACCTCCTACAAAAGAAGCACAGAAGCAGGGGGCAGATTTTGAAAGGCATGGAAAGAAGATTGTGCATGAGCAAGGTGAAATTATTAAACTTTCAATCTTGTCTTAACTCTTTAAAACTTTTCATGGTCCCTTGAAATGACATAGATTTTTGTTTTTCATAGAATGTACTTTAAAAAAAAATTTCTAAACTTGTTTTGATTTCTTAGAGGACACATTCTGACAGTTATAGGAAAGTTAAATACCTTGTTTGTTTGCAAGAAGTTTTTGCATGAAGACATGTGGGAAAGTTTTCTTAAAAACTTAAAAGCCATTCCTATTTGATATCTTACAATATTGAAATACTGCAACAAACAAACATTTTTTATGGCCTTGAAGATCATGATATTCCAACAATGGCGAGTGTTCCCATTTTGAAGAAGATTTAAAAGTAAACAATTCAGGTTGAAAGATGATATTGTTATTATGACATAAATAGAGCATTTTTAGATAATGCAAGTATTAAATAAGAGGTCCATGAGACACAGTGCTAACTTGACAGGCCCTGCTGTTCTTCACAGGATTAACCCTCTTGTGTACTACCTGATGATGGTTGCATAGAATACTAATATAACTATAATCATGGTTCTGCTGTTTTTGAGAAGATTTTTCCTTTTTATATTCCCATGTTAAACTTTAATCCCCTTTTGTAGCCCCACCCTGTACCCCTGAGGGCCATGATTTGGACATGTCTGAATCAGTTTCATCTTTTCTGGCCCAGTGGTTCTTGGGAAGATCTTTAAATGACCCCAAACCAATTTTTGCCTTTTCTTGATTATCTTTCCTCAAAAGGAGAGATGGTCCTTCATTTGAACAAACTTCAATCACCTTCACCAAAGGATATTCTGTGCCAAGTTTGGTTAAAATCAGAGTTCTTGAAATCTTTTACCAACAAACAGAACAATTGGTCCTACCAGGAGAAAATTTTTGTACAAGTCAACCCATTCATTTCTAGCAGAACACACAAAACCCCTACACACAGTTTTGAATTATATTAAATAAATTGCTGAATCGTATAATCATGGTATTATCTTTATTGTTATTATACATCTCCTCTTTCAAAATTCAGCCAAGACTGGTCCTTTCTACAGTAACACTGCTACTGAAAACTACACTTGGGTCGCTGTTCTATTTCATATGATTGCCTCGTTATTTCCAATATACATGTATATAGTTCTTCCATTTTTGAGCACGCTATTAAACCATTTAATCGGCAAGTTAGACATGCTTAAAATGCAAACTGGAAGTAGTCTTTGATACACTATCTCCAGTGTGCGAAATTAACCATGGACTGATAGACAATGTCTAGAAAATCGAGTCGGTCTATAACAATCGAAATAGCTATAGACCAACTTGTCTATAGGAATTCTGAGTAAAAAAAAACTGGTTCCCCACTGCTTATTTAACATTATTCTCTACCCAGAGTTCTGTGCGCTCCTCGCACTACATGTGAAGCTTGCGTAACGCGCCCTCTGGTGAGAGAATGATTTAACATATATGAGAAGCGGGACCAGTTTATATGTAGTATGCTGATGTTTCTGTTCACCCCTTAGCTGTAATAAAATGTTCCACAATGTAATTACAAATCATTCGAATCAAATTGTTCCATTTTCAACAGGGGGGGGGGGGGGGGGGGTGGTGTCAATTAGATATTTACAATGTACGCCGTTTTCGTGCAAATTTGGAATGTCCTTTTTTGAACGGTTTTAAAAATATGTGGAAGGTGCACGCCCTGGAATCAAACGGAAAGCAGTCAGTACAACAAGCTCCAGCAAGGCAAAAGTCGCAGAAAATAATGAGAAAACGAAACATAGTAAAAGTGACTTAGATGAAGAATCAGACAGTGAAACTGAGTGGGAACAAAATGAAAAAGAAAACAAAATTCTAATTGAAAAGCTTGACATGCATGAAATTGAAAAAGAATATAATTAAACTATGAACAAATTACCAAACCGAATTTGTGTCTATTATTTATTTTTTAATAACAATGAATATTGCTTGTTAAATTTCGGTCTATAGGGATTTGTTGTGGTCTATAGGAAATAAAATGACTATGGACTGAAAGTCTAAAGGACTATAAAGCTTGTTTCGCACACTGTATCTCTAAATATATTATGATGAAATAAGAATTCCCAGAATACATCATGGACTGATGTACCCTCACCAATAAGATTTTTATGGTCCCTATATGAGGAAAAGCCTGCCAGGACCTGAGGTCTAACAATTTTCGAGAACTCTGTGAAAATGATCCAAAGAAGAAGATAAATTTATGAAAAATCTACAATGCCAACAACAATACCACTGACAGCAACAAACAAATTTTGATCAGAAAAGCTTACTCAAGCCTTTGGCTCAGGTGAGCTAAAAAAAAAAAAAAAAGGTTGATAATGTGCAGGTGAAAAACCTGAGACTTCGGTGGCATCAGAAAATAATTCAGGTCATGTTGTTGATCTTTTTACTGCCTTATAATACTACCTCATCTTTTCATTCTCAAGCAAACTTGATTAACATGTATTCCACAAACTCTTAAAACACAATTTCTGTAAAACCATACATTCCAGAGCTGGGTGGACATTAAGGAAACTTTGTGAGCAATGATTTTATATCAGAAAATATACTTACTGCTTGCTCTTTCTTTGAATCTAGATTCTCTGTTTGGGTCATCAGAGAACTGGTTTCTTGCTTGTCTGTCTGAATGGCTTGCTCAAAATTTTCGGGCTCAATAGATTGTTTAATTTCCTCTACAAATCTTTCTTCCAATTTTGACAAGTCTCCTGCATTAGTCTCTGACTCTGTTTGAACAGATTTGTCTGTGCTTTCTAGTGTTGAGACTGACGTCTCTTTGTCACAAACCTCAGTCTTTTTTGCCTCTTCTACAGTGTCTGTTCCTGTCTTCTTGTGCTCACATTTGACTATTTGGTCAGGTGTTTGAGTTTCCACAGATCCTACATTTTGTGTGTTTGTTTCACTGCTCTGATCTTTGGATTCTCTTGGAACTGTTTGTGTAGATGACGTATCCATCTCTTTGTCTTCTGTTTGCACTGCTTCATCATTGTCATTTTCCCCCTTCTCTACTTTTGGTATTCCATCACATATGCCATCAACATTTTCTCTCATATCCTCCGTAACAGTTCCATCTAGGGGCTGCATAGCACCGAGTTCATCGTTTTCAGCAATATGTTCTATTCTATCACACTCACTATCACTCTGTAAGTCTGACTTTTCCAGTGGTATTGTTTCAGAGGTCGTATCCACTGTTTGGCATTTGTCATTACAAATGTCTGTCTCCACTTGTTTATCTACCTGTTGTACTTCTGAGGTGGGCACAGCATTACTTGGTACTTGACCCCCCTCTACAGTTTCTATATTGTTGTGACTGTTAACATTGCTGGCATTTTCAGACAGATTTGTGTCTACTTCAGTTTCAATTTCCTTCTTGGTTTCAGTTATTGATTCTTGTTCTCTTTGTGCACTTGCAGTGCCATCAATTATGTGTTCAAGGTTGTCTTTAGAGTCAGTTTGAGCCATACCATCCTTGCTGCTATCTGCACAATTTGAGGTTTCACTGGCAGTTTCAGATGATGGTGTTATTTCAGTACTATCAACATTACAGTCATCTTCATGTTTTTCTTCAGAAACATTTTCACTAAGTTTTGATAGTTCAACTTCATTTTCTGTTTCAGGTTGATTTCCTGGATTGGAATCTTTGGGGGTGTCTTTTACATCCTCTACCTTCTTTTCTGATGCACTATATTCAATGACTGAGGAATTTTTTTCTGAATCATTCATTTCTATTTCAGACTTTGTTGATTCTTTGTCATCGTTATTTACCGAGTCATTGGTGTTATCATCATTTCCTTGGATCTCTTCATTACAGTTTTCATCAACAATGTTTTCTTCATTGCAAGGTTTAGCAGCATTAGAGTCCACAATATCACTGTCCTGATGATAACTATTTCCATCATTGCATTTTGTGGAGTTTTCTGCAGATGTGAATGTCTCTTCAGAGCTACTATCATCTTTTGTGGTTGCCTCACTTGATGATTTCTTACACTTTTCTGTCAAATCCCTGTTGTCTGATGTCAAATTAGATATTGGCACATTGTTGTCATCTTCATTTTGACTCTTACTATTCTCACTATGAATTTCCAAATCATCAGATTTGTTTGCATTATCTTGTATTTCTTCAGATGTCGTCTTCTCTGAATTCGAGTCACTTGTTGTACAGGATTCATCTGTTGAATAATCAGCACTATCACTGTTTTTATCTTTCACATCTGTTGTTGTCCCTGCTGACACCGGTGTAGGGTCTTTAGTGTCTGACATATCTGTTTCATCCTTCTCTGTTTCACAATTATTTTGATCACAGGCCTTACAATTGTTTTCCCCGTTGTTTTCTCCATTAAATTTACTGTTATCTTTGTATACTTCTGGGCTTTCACCTTCGGTATCAGATCCTTCTGAAATATGAAGTTCACAGTTTTCTGTAGTTGGACTAAGATCTGCTTCAATGGTATTATGGCTTATTTGAGAATTGTCATGCAGTTCCAGTTTTTCACTTTTTGCTATATTCTTATTGACATCTGTCACAGTATTTCCATCCCCTTGTATAGACAAATTTTCATTTAAGTCCACATCACAGACTATAGCCCTCTCCTTGTCTGCTACTTTTTCCTCCATGTTGTTTTCACTGCTAGATTCCATTTTGTTCACAATTTGCATTATCTACCTACAAATATAAAACAGTTGCAATTGACTTAAAATGTCCAACATGGTCTCTCTTTTTCCTCCAACATGTTTGTAATAGCTGATATATCAAGCCTTCTTACTTAATACTAGAAGTGCCTAGTTGTGATTATACAAAGTCATAAAACAATATTTCTTATGTAGGATCATTAGCACACATAATTACCACATAATTTTACTACTTCTCTGAACATAACAGAAAATAAATAGCCCCGGCATGTCCATACCATGTGTATTATGCCTAAATCTTGTCCTCAATCTCTATTATACCTCATAAAAATGATATACTACTAGCGGCAAGTCATCAACATCTAAGGCAATGGCAAGATTTAGGATTCCCAACACACCATTGTAGAGGAACAACAAGAAAGTACACTTAACAGCAGTTCTGTTCAGCAATCACTTAGAAGACCTGCTAATTCTCTCCCATACCAGACAGGATTCTATCCTGTACAGCCATTCAGCAGTCCCACCTATAATCAACATTCCTTCTATTTATTTAATGATCAACCTAGAATTCAACACCTTGCTTGTTTTCTTGTCAAGATTTGTACATACTCTGCCATTATATTGTGTAATGGCCAAAGTAGTTCAGCAGGGCAGATTCTGCTTCATGAATACACATAAGGGCAGGTGTTAAAATCCATCATGGCTCAGATTGATAAAATAAAATGTATGTACATACTTTCTCAATCACCAATTTGTTCTGCCTTTGATTTTATCCTCATTAGGTAAATTCTAATCCTATTTATTAGACAAGGATTGATTTAAAACATCCATGCCACACATTTAAAACAAAATGTCCTTTGATCAATAAATGTCAACTTTGATCTATGATTGTTTGACTGTTAGGGCCATCAGATGGTTAAAACAAGCAAAAACAAAACTCTTCTAGTTTTGTACAAAAATGCATGCCCAATATGTACAACCAAACCCCGAGTAGATGCAATATTCCATGGATAGCTTGTTTATAACATACATTTTCACATACTGTAAATCCTTTTGAAGAATTGTGTGCTTTTTTGTGTAATTTCTAAAGCCATTAATTAAGAGAGGGTCATCCACAAACCATGTCTATAGACCTCCAAAACACCATCTTTAGAACTGGTACATCTTTGTGTGTGTGAAGATCTTGTGGATCATTGTATTTTTAGATACTTGTCCATGTCCTTAAAGAATTCATGCACATAGCTCCAGGGTAAAATACAAATTCACGACAGAATAACTCACACCAATGCAAGTCCAATATTATTATGGCATTAATTACTAGTATATTCATTAATATTCATGTGCATGACAAATAAGATGTTGTCTTCTGGACTATAAGTATTTTAATATATTAAAATTAATTTCACTAAAAAACAATAATCTGTATATTTCTGACGCACAACATACATCAATAAAAATCAATGTGGGGTTGTTTTTTTCAAATGGAGATTAAAAATGCATATGTACTTATGAAATGATATATTTATGAAATAAACTGATACATACCAACAAGAATTCATAGTGCATGTACTGATTACTGATACAGATTTTTTAAATGAACAACACACAACCAACTTCCTTCTGTAGAATTAAAATTTATGTCCTCATCAAACTCTGAATTTACATCCTGAATGAATGAAATCATACTTTGGGGAAATACTCCACAGAAAATGAAATATGCTGTTCACAACAAAGAAGTTTTGAGAAAAATGATATAGTGTATTTCTGACAATGGATTCATGACTCATCTGCCAAAAATCACTTTGCATCCATTTTAAAAGGAAAATGCAGCATTGTGCAATTTTGGGAACTAAGATAATAGACATTTTTTTGGAAAACTATGTGCTATATACAAAGATGAAATAGAAGTATTTCACTCCATTTAAGAAATGTATAAGCCACTTGAACAATATAAATGAAGAAAAGAAAATTTACCTTGTCATGCTGAGAAGACTTTTTAAAAACCAACACACTTGAAAAAAAAAATCCTCTGAAAGGAGAATCACGCAATTTGTGGCACTTCATTGACTACCCATACAATTCTATCTCCAATATATCCACAGTTGTCTGATTATTACTCATCTGGAAAAATGTCTCCATCAATATTAACTCTCTATAACTATCTGAAGTGAATAAAAGCACATCCACTAGGACAGGACAATTGACTATCCCATAAACCCCAATCTAGAACTGCTGCAACGCAATGTAGACAGTGAAGTAAGTCTGTCACTGGAAATTGCAAGGCAATACATGACCAAAAGCTTACCTGTGCTGAAATACACTGTTGTAAAACTTTTCAAGTGAATCATTATTTTCAAAACACCTGAGGCAATATTTTAACAGGATAACAAGTTTCAACAGCAGACATCAACAGAAGAAAACTGTTCTAATTTTGCCATAGGATCCTTGATCTGTTGATCTGTTCACAAGATTGGGAGGTCTTGCATAAGTAGTTGAATAACGGTCTAAGTATGACCAATTGCTACCACCAAGTACTTACACTACTTGTAACACTATGTATGTAGCCAAAATCAATGAATGTACTCTTTGCTATCTGAATTATCAGATGACGTCAGTATAATCATACACTACATTAGTGGCCCCTTGAATTCCTATGTGCTTATACCAAAGTGTATAAAGGGGCAACTGCCCAATGCAACACTGAATTATTTAATGACTTGATATTTCCACATTCTTTACCTAAACCATTCTGTGTATCTTTTCTTACACCTTTTTATAGACGATCTATCTATTTTTTAACAATGCAAGTTTTTTTTTAAAATTAGTTACACTGGCATATTAATTGTATATTGCAGTAGAAATATGACACAAGTTGTTTTTTTCGCTATGCTAATCCATTTCTAACACCAGATTACTGTAAAACCTAACAAAGACTAGCATTATTGAAGAGAAACACATCGAATAAATCTATTTTATAACACTTACAAACAAGTCTCTTATTCAGAAAATTTGTGAATCGAAGAGGATTGAAAAGGTATTTAAGGGAAACCATGGTGCAATAGAAAAGTAGTATACAATTACATGTAATTAAGAAATTCTAGATTAAATTACAGCACATCTCAATGTAAAAATAAATACCAAGACAACGCATCGTCACTAGTATGTTGTAACATTTTTGTCTGGTGAGCATTTTTTAAATCCGTGTCCTCTCTTCTAGACCTTAAAATCCATCAATTATTAAAAGACAATTTACAATTAGTGCTATCTTAATCAGCTATTGACACTTTAAACTGTCTTTGACACTTTAAACTCTGTAATCCATCACCGTTTTCCAGCATGAAGTCCCGATACTAGATTGCAATGCATCCCATCAACTGAACAAAAATATTTATATAATTTTAAAATATCTACCTTGTGCTTACCCTGTGGATTATGATCTGAGTTTGGCAAAGACCTGCAGTTGTAAGCATTTATGGAATGTCGGAATAAAAGTCGTTTTTATCTTATCTTTTGTTTGACTGACAGTTGTTTTCTGAAGCGCACGGAAAACCTGGCGAAACAGGGACATGACATTTAGGCGGCAAATTCAGTATTAAGCATGTAAGAGTTATCTTTCGTGGTGCTAACAACAAGCTGCAAACACATATACAATGTACATCGTTATACGTGGATTTTGTAGTATATTAGATACCAGATTAGCTGCACAACTGTAGATCTGGGGATAGGACTATTCCAGTATAAAACTCTGGTACAAGTGTATATCCCAATTTTTCTCTCGGAGAGCTACATTAACAACAAAACAAGTCCAGGAACAACAACTCTCTTGAACATTGTATCTTCAAAACTCTCCTGTGATGTGATAGGAGGTAGTAATACCGAGATAAACATTTTTAAAAACAAAACACAAAAAAATCTGACAGTGTATGGCAACGGAGGAACAATAATTGTGGCTGATTGCCGTCACTTTGGAAGAACCACTTTACTTAACACACCAAACCCGAATTCATGCTAGACTTTTTGACATCATAGACAGTCGTTTCTTCAATAAAGATGGACAACGTAAATATTCCTATCTAGTGATCAGTCATCCAAAAAATTACTTTGTTAAACACCACTCTGATTCCACGCACACGTACTCTGAAGTTGAAATTTAAAAAAATATGCTGGATACTGGAGTTCCTCATTGACAATATCTTGTTGGTATTTGATGATCAAGTCTTACAACAGTCTGTTGAAATATTGTGCTCCTTAGTTAGCTGACCTGTTATTATATTGCTATGAAGCAGAATTTATTCAAAAACTTCTACGTGAGAAGAAAAAATATCTTGCTGTGGCCTTCAATTCGATATTTAGATATAAATCGACGATTATTATCTATTAACAATAATAATTTTCATTGATATGTCGATTCAATATATCACAGTGAACTTGAAATAAAAGACACCACATAGTCGTCCACTTCTGCTTCATACTTAGATATTTTATTGAAAGTAGATATTAACGGCAAACTAACAACTCAACTTTATGACAAACGGGATGGTTTCAACTTGTCCATCGTAAACTTTCCATATTGTAGCAATATTCCATTATCACCTGCATATGGTGTTTACATCTCTCAACTGATTTGATACGCAAGAGTTTGTTCTGCATATTATCACTTCTTAAATCAAAGTAGGCTACTGACAAATAAGTTGATGGTGCAGGGGTTCCCAGTCTCGTTTAAACTCAGCATTTCGCAAATTCTATGGTCGTTATAACGATCTAGTTTGCCAATACAACCTACCATTGGGTCAAATGCTGTCTGACATGTTTCATGCCGATTGTTAGGCCGTTCTTGGCACACTGATTTTAACTACGGATAACTCCGTTTACCTGATCAAGATATAGGGCTCACGGCGGGTGTGACCGGTCGACAGGGGATGCTTAATCCTCCTAGGCACCTGATCCCACTTCGGGTATATCCAGGGGTCCGTGTTTGCCCAACTCTCTATTTTGCATTGCTTATAGGAGTTATGAGATTGATTACTGTTCGTTATCTTCACATTTCACGCAAATCATCTTCAAACATGTATGTAATTATTTTCATTACTAGTGATTTATTTTATCAATATCAAGCTGGATTCTTACCAGGATATTCTACTGTTAATCAAATATTAGAAACATATCATTTGACTCCACTTTTTGGCACTCTGTTTTTCGCTAAAATAGCTCTAGCAAGTTTATCGTTATTTCGGATTTCAAATACATGTATTTCGGTGAAGAGACATTATTTGTCGAAATGCGCATCTGGTGCATCAAAATTGGTACCGTATAAGTTTTACATTTTGACCCCTGGGTCGAGGCCTCTGCTGTTGGACTGTTAGTCCCCGAGGGTCTCTATGTACAGCCCAGTAGCTAGGTACTTCGTTATTAGCTTCAAAATATGGTTGTATATTCAATTCAAGCTCCGGTCAGCTCAGTATATTCCGTTACGCTACAACTCCAACATCATTATTCGTAGGGGAAAGTAGTCCCGGAGAATTGATACTGCACGGAGTTTAAAATTGCTGTGATAAAACTTAAAAATAATTTCAAAATCAAGGATTTTCTCTCTCATGCATAACTCTTATCCTTGGACGAATTTGACTCCACTTTCCCCCTAAAATAGCTCTAGCAAGTTTATCGTTATTTCGGATTTCAAATATTTCGGTTGAGCATCACTGAAGAGACGTTATTTGTCGAAATGCGCATCTGGTGTATCAAAATTGGCACCGTATAAGTTTTACATCATAGTATTTTCAAAGTATTGACGAAGGAAAATCATGTTGTGTGATGTTTTGTGACCTTTCAAACGCATTTGATAAAATATGACATAATGACCTCATTTTAAAATTACAAACTTATGGTATATCTGGCAATCTTTTGCAATAGTTTAGAAGCTATCTGTGTCACATATAACAAAAAGTAATATATAGGGACTCTTTATAGTCAAAACTTGATATATTTGCTGGTATACCCCATTCTTCTCTTTCGGGACTTATCCTATTTTTAATTTATGTTAATGATGTTGCTGTAAATATGCTATCAATGTGTTGACTATTTTCTCAGTGATGACAGCTCACTTCAGCAATCTAAGAAAAATCAATATATGCACCCAGGGGTGCATGAGCCGAGTTGCATGGGGTCTTCCTAACCTGCTGTCCAACAATATAACCAAGTTTCATTTGATTCAGTTTTAAACTTTCCGAGTTACATGTACTGTCCAGAAACCATATTTGTCTGAAGTTTTCAATCTATTTTCGGTCACTGTGACCCTGACCTTTGACCTTTTTCTCCAAAATCAATAGGGGCCTTGCTTTGCTGGTATCCAACAATATATCCAAGTTTCATTTGATTCAAATTAAAAAATGTTCGAGCTATCCTCCTCAAACCAAAATTTTTTGGAATTTTAAATCTATTTTCGGTCACTGTGACCTTGACCTTTGACCTATTTTCTCCAAAATCAATAGGAGTCTTCCTAAAGCCCCTGTCACACTATAACGTTTTGTTAGACGCTTGGTTGCATTTTGAAAAATTGGAGAAACGTCATTCTTCAAATTGAGTTTCTAGGTCATCGTTGTTATAACGATCTTGTAACGCTTGGGTAACGCTCAGTCAACCTTTGCGCAGTGTCAATCGACGTTTGTGGTCGAAAATAGCAACAAAACCTAGCGTTCCCAGCGATTTGATAGCGTTCTCATTGCTTTTGGGTAGCGTCTGCCTAGCGTCCAGGTAGCGTTTCATTGTTTATTCCAGCGACTAGCCAACATTCTCGATGTTTCCACAGCGTCTGCTTAGCGTTCCTCTAACGTTCCATTAACGTGTGGAGCGTTTGTGTAACGTTCCTGTAACGTTTCGCCAACCTCCGGCTGGACAAGCAATATAAAAGAGGGCTTTTGACAAGAGTGCATAACTTCCATTTCAACCACCGCGCAGTAAACATCGTAGAAATATGCCTCCCAAGAGCAAGAGGACCAACAACAGAAGTCGGGACAGCAGCAGGGGCCAACGAGCAGCATCCTCTCCCAGCCAGGAGGTTGTTACCATCACTGCCGAGGTCCACCCCCCCCCCCCTCGCGTCGAAAGCGAGGCCAACAACCAGCCAGCAGCCGAAGAAGAAGAGGGCAACATTCATCCTCTCCAGGTCCCAGTCGCCATCTCCAGCCTCTCCAGGGTCGAGCTCCTCCTCTTCACAGGAGAGAGGCAAGAGGAAGAAGAGCGACAGGGTAATCTGCAGCCTCTCTGAATCTGATGAGGCCATCATGGTCGAGTGGTTACAAGAGAACAGGGTATTGTGGGACTCAAAACTCCAGGATTACCACAAGATTACCAACAAGGAGAAGTTGTGGGAGGTCCAGGCAGAGAAGATGCACAAGACAGTGAAGCACTTGAAGGGCTGGTTCCGGTCACTGCGGGATAAGAATATCAGACTCCTGAAGCACACCGAGCGGTGACGGTGCCCCAAGAAGAACAGAGAGGGACGAATGGGTGCTCAGCTACTTCAGATTCCTGCAGGAGGTAGTGCGACACAGACCGGAGCCAGCCAAGTCCATCCTATCAAGCAGAGCCTCAGCTGCTGCAACTGTTCAGGAGGAGGAGGAGTTACCGGTACATGGACATTCTATCACGGAGTCTACTGCCATACCTCCCAGACCTGTCACAGCAGCCTCCAGCAGCAGCAGTTTCAAGAGACCCAGAAGATCTGGACAGGAGGAGGATACCATCACCCAGGATAACCCTGCAGGAGAAGGTGAAGGAGTCAGAGGCTTTTGTCCAGCCTCCAGCAGTCATCCCTGAGTCGACATTTGCCAATTACGTGAGGGACAGCCTTCTCACCATGTCGAGGCTGGAGTTCAAAAAGGCCAGGGCCAGCATCAACAAGATTCTCACGCGGCTGATGGATGGATACATTGAAGAGAAAGAGGAGGACCTGCCTACCTTCTCAGCTAGATGTCGGTCCCCCCTCCCTCTTGGCATCACAAGCACCAGCCAAGCCCAGAGTGATATGTTCCAGCCGGATCCTAGCCAGTGGCATCACAACCCGCCCACTGGCACTCCTTGGCAGTCACATTCTAATAACATTAATTATTACTGTTATCTACAAATAAATCATTGTAAATTACACACACAATATTTCAGTTTCTAAAAATTTTGTCTACCAAAAAGTAAAGTTTATATTAAGTTCATTCTGCACTGCAACAATCGGGTCCATGTCTACACCATCCTGTCCTGCCAGTCCAGTGTCCCGGCTGAGGAGTTCACCCAGTGCTTGATAAGGTTCCTCTGCTTCTTGGCTTCCTTGGTTGCAGTGTTGGGGCCTGCAACAACCTGCGTGTCTTCCAGATTCAAGCCATCTCTCCAGGCACCAGGCAGAAAGTCTTCTTCTGGACCTTCTGGTTGGTCCAGCTGTTGGTTCTGCAGCGTTGGATACCTGACTCTCATCAGGTTGTGAAGGACCAAACAGGTATTCACTATCAGCCTCACATTCTCTGGCTTGTGCTGCATAGTGCCCAGAATCACCTGGAACCTGTTGCCAAGGATCCCAAAGATGTTCTTCACGACCCTCCTGGCTCTCGATAGCCTATAGTTGAAGATGCGCTTCTCCTGGGATAGACCACGGAGACTGTAGAACTTCATCATGTAGGCTCTCAGGGCAAAGGCGTCATCTCCAATGAAAAAGTATGGAACATCTGTAGTGTCTTGTGGGAGAGGTGTAGGCTGTGGAAACCCAAGCAGGTCTTCTTCAGCTCCATGTTTCAGCTCACTGGAGTTGTAGATCTGGGAATCGGATGCTGATCCCAGGCATCCAAGATCTGTCCACGGGAATTTGTAGTGAGCATCTACAAGGGCCAGCAACACGATGGAATAGAACCCCTTGTAATTGTAGTACAATGAGCCACTGTGTGCAGGACACCTAATGGCCACATGTTTGCCATCTAGTGCTCCCAGGACATGGGGGAAGTTCCACCTCTGATAGAATCTGTCAGCCACTTCCGTCCACTCTTCTGGCGTATTGGGGCAGGTCAGCATCTCATCCAGGTACTCGTTCAGTATGGCATGGCAAACCTCTCTGACCACCAGTGACTGTGTTGTGAGGTACTCTCCAGCCAAACTTCTGCGAGGAATAGCTGTCACCAGAGGCAAGGTGTCGCAAAGTCAGGGCCAGCTTCATACCAGGGTCAAGGGCCGGTCTAAAGCGAGTATCCTTCTTGGTGATCCTGGGTCCAACTCTCTGTATCAGCTCATCAAACATCTCTGGTGGCATGCAGAGGAAATTATGGAAGGAAGCTTGGTCTTCAGTTCTGAGTTCAGCCATCAGCTTGTCATAAATACTAAACTGGGATCGCCTTCCTATCCAGGATCTCACCCAGTTCTTTCTCCCTCTCCTCTTCCTTTTCTTCTTGGACTCTGCCTTGGACATTTTGACCTGGTGCAATGCCAACTGTAGGAGGTTGTTGTGATGCATGAGAGCAGCAACAGCATACTGGTGTTTCTCTTGGTTTGTCATTCTTCTGAGGTCTTCACTCGGAAAGTTCCAACAGAGTGGTGGCCTCTGGAAGTCTCTTTATTTATGGCAAGTGGCTGCCAAACCCTTCTGAAAGCTACCAGTAGGTTACAGGCGCGTTACAAGGACGTTACACAGACGCTGCAAAAATTCAGAACGCTGACAGACGTTAGGAAGACGTTGAAAGAGCGTTACATGAGCGTTAAGAATGCTCGGCGAACGCTGCGAAACGTTGGCGACACGTTGGACAGACGTTCGACGGACGTTACACAGGCGTTACCCAAGCGCTGGCCACGTGTCGGACACTTGACCCTGATGGGTGGCGTCGGCCTAGTGTCCAGGGAACGTCCTGACTTTTGACTAACGTTCGAGTAACGCCCACCAACTTTCGTGTAATGTTCCTCAAACACGTAAGTAGCGTTTTGATAGAACTTCGTTAATTTTTGTGCACACCCAAAAATATTTTTCACCCTCAGCGTTTGCCGACGTCCCTCGACGTTCCCCAACGTTTGCCGACGGTCGTCTAACTTTCTTGTAGCTTGTTTCCAACTTTCCCGGCGTTCCTCTGCGTTTCGCAACACGTTACTCGAACGCTAGTGAGAACGTCATAGTGTGACAGGGCCTTATCCTGGTACATAACAATATCTTTAAGTATCATTTGATTCGGATTTAAACTTTCTGAGTTATCATCCGGAAACCAAATTTTTCTGAAATTTTCATTCTATTTTCGGTCACTGTGACCTTGACCTTTGACCATTTTTCTCCAAAATTAATAGGGGTCTTCCTTACCCAACAATATATCAAAGTTTCATATGATTAGATTGTAAACTTTTCGAGTTATCATCCGGAAAACAATTGTTGACGCCCGCCCGCCCGCCCGCCCGCATCACCAAACCAATAGCCGAGTTCAACTTCGTTGCAACTCGGCTAAAAAATGGTTACTCAAATTCAATCCATCCGAGATTTAAGTTTTTCAAAGAAAGATAACCCTGTTCTACGTGTTCGAGGTGATGGGCTGGAGTGTGTTCCAGTCCATCGATCGTCATTTAGGCTTATTATTGTCACACAACCTATTTTGACTCATTATAGAAAAAAATAGGGTTTTTAATTTTAAAAGCTTCAAAACTGGTAGAAAGTAGTATATAGCATTTATATATATACTTCACTGTGATCTTTATAAGCGTATAAACATTACACATTCTCCAATTTGTTCATGTAGACATAATGAAAATCATCTCTTTTTTGCTTGAAAAAAATACCTTTGAGCTAAAAGATTTATAATCTTTTTAATCGCCGTTTGATATTTGACTTGGTCAATATTGATACAAAATATGTGCGGAGTAGTAAGTTGTTAGAACTTGTCCCTAATCCTTTTGATTTTATCGATAAAATATGTTTAAAACAAACAAATATTTTGATAGTTTTCCTGTAGATCCTATACAGAATGTCCAGGGTACTGAATCATAAATACCCACACTGTAAATGCCCAGGGACCATTGTGATATCACATCTGTTTGCAGATGACAGTGGCTGTAAATACTTTGTGGTCAAAAATGTGCGCTTCTAGAATAATATGAGTGTATAGAATTTAAAAGTTATGTAATGATATCGGGGGAATATACCTGCTCTCGGTCGTTCTAGTACACGGAGGAGGGCCTCGCAAGCTCGGTCCGATTTAGTCTGCAATTTTATCAACGATAAATTGATTAAGCGTCTAGGCCTAATGAGTTGATTCTGTCAAAATATCAAGGTATTCAAAGACATTTACGTATCTAAGGTGATAGTTTCGACTTTTTATCTAGTAATTATATCTTTTTAAATCTCATTATTACAACATACTGAAGTCGTACTTACTTTTCACCTCGTTATTACTTTCGTATGTCGTAATTACAACTCGTAATTGTGACTTGATTTTTTCTCCGTGCTCCTAGTATGGCCTCGCTAAGCTCTACTAGAAACTAGCCAATCACACTGTAACAGGATGGGAGAAAATGAAACGGACCAAACCGGGGTTCCAACCTGGGCCCCCTAAATTTCAAGTCAGGTGCTCTACCAACTAAGCTATCTGGCCACCGGCGATTGAACCCGTCTGAGGGCCATAACCAAAAGTTATGAGCTTATACATAGTTATTTTGGACTTTGATGATATTGCATAGTATTCAGTATTCACAATATACCAAGGAATGACTTATTTCCACAGGGGTCGTCTTCCCTCTTTATTTTAAGATGTTAAATTCGTTGTTTTGGACTACCGTGGGCATAGATTAAATTCGTCATTAACAGGGGCGGATCCAGGAACTGTGGTTACGGGGGGTGCCACTTTATGAGGCAGGGGTCCAGGGACCGCCTTTGGCGAAGCCCTGGTGGGGGCCCAGGAGGCGAAGATTTTATAGGGCTAGAGATTTGTGTCCAATTTAGTCATTTGTACTATTTTCTATCATTTTGATACGGCGAAATTAATAAAATGATGCAAATTTTAAGGGGTTTTGGAAAAAATTAAGTTCTCCCAATAATGTAATTCAAAAATTCAAATGATTTTGTCATCTATTTCTCCGGGAGTGGACGAAATTATTACTTCTTTTATCCATTGGTACATTTTTTTAAACAAGATACCACGATTTACCTTAAATTTGAAAATTTTAAATCTGCCACTGTTATTTCCTTTGGGGTGGTTACAAATGTATAAATTCTACGAAATATTGTGGCTTCACTGGAATGTGGAGATATCGAAGAAACTGAAAAATATGGAGCGCCAAATTAACATAAACTCAAACAATCTAAGATATTTTTAATCAGTTGAAGATGCCATAAATTCAACTATTGCGCGCAATAATTGTATTGATACGCGCATCAGTTCAATCGGTGAGAGCAATGATTGATTTGATGTGCACATTAATTCAATTGACGAGCGCATCAATTTAATTGATGAGAGCATCAATGTGATGGTATTATTGCTCGCAAAATTTTATTTGGAGCTCGGTACAAATGATTTGATGATTTCTTTTAATTCAATTGAAGACATATTAACTGTTTACAACAATTTTGTATAAGGAACCAATGCACGCATCAATTCTTTGAAAGAGAGCAACAATTCAATCACAGAGATTATTAATTCAACTGGGGATATGTTGAATTGAAGATATCTCTAATTGGATTAGTTTCTTTATTTAAAAGAATTATCGCAAGTATTAGCTGAATTAAAGGTGTCATTAATTTAATTGAAGAGAACAGTAATTCCATTAATTCTTATATTGATTGAATAGATGAGTGCTACAATTCAATATATCGAAGGGATCAATAATTCAGTTATTGCGTGTATTGATTGAATTAATGCTCCCTTCAACTGAATTGTTGCGCGATTTAATTCATTTGTTGATATCATCAATTCATTTGAAGAGAGCAACAATTCAATTATAGTGCTCATCGGTTCAGCAAAATAATTTTATGCGAACATCCATTCAATTAATGCGCGCAATAATTCAGAATTGACTATATCATTAGTTATTTGAAAATATCTTTAATTGAAATGTTGTACATCAAATGAATGGATGATATCTTCTTGAGTATATGTTAATTTGACACTCCACAGAAGAACAATTTATGTGAAATTCTTCGAAAACCATATGATGGGTGGTGACCTATGACAGGCCCGAGATCTACTCACAACCAATACGAACATCACAACAGTCTCTTAGGTCTACAACAATCAACTCACCAACCATGCTACACCTGTCTCGAAGCTCTACAACAACACACTGCACCAGCCTCAACGCTCAACAGCAATCAACTTAACAACCATACTACGCCAACCTCGAACCTCTACGTGAATCTACCCAACAAGCATACTTCACCAGCCTCAACGCTTTACAACAAAACCACTGATCATTAAAGATAGTAATTATGTGTTCTCGGCACACTGATTTTGACTACGGATAACTCCGTTTACCAGATCAAGATATAGGACTCACGGCCGGTGTGACCGGTCGACAGGGGATGCTTAATCCCCCTTGGCACCTGATCCCACTTCTGGTATATCCAGGGTTCCGTGTTTGCCCACCTCTCTATTTTGTATTGCTTATAGGAGTTGTGAGATTGATCACTGTTCGTTATCTTCACCTTTCATGTGGACTACTCAATTCGTAACACGACTAGTAGACAGACGAAGTGACAAAAGGGATGATAAAAAACATCTGTTTTCTGATGACACGCAAAATCTCGAAATGTAAAGAGACTGACCCAGGTTCAGGCAACTGCCAGGATAACACTGACCACTCCGTACAAATATATTCCGTTTCCAGATGGAGTGTGGGTTCACTCATGTCTTACTCGTGGTATTCGGTCATCCTTTCTTTTATCCCGTCCGAATAAATCCAGCATCTCCCCAGCCAGTAATTAACCAGACAGGTGCGCTATGACGGGATAATCTCTACTACGGTGTAATAACAAAGCAGTGGAACCGCCAGAAGAAGAGGCCCAGAAATGAAAAAAATCTATTTCATCAAATCTTCGAGCTTCAACAGTACGGAAGGAGGTCCATGGTCAGAGTACCCAGCACCACCGAAACCCAGGACGAGGACACGGCAGCCCCCAAAAGCTGGGATTATCCTATACATCAAGACAATCTTGTCTACTTTCATTGAGTCGAGGACTCTGCCAACAGGACTTCGCTAGATTATTGTCGTCAGACTCAAACGCGTCTACCTAAAATTCAATTAAAAACAATTCTCAGATTAATGACTGTAGACGACGACTTGACAAAATATAGAGACAAACGACTCTGTCAAAAACGGCAAATAAAAACGTATGTCATACATCGGGAGTTCAGACCCGTATGATTCCTTTTGGGTATAAAACGAGGCAAAGTTCTATGAACATCAACTTTTAACTTTAAAGCTGTCGATGTTGAGTTACCTCTTGACACTGACAGTGTAGACCTAACTGAGATATCTGGTACCCGTATGACTACCACATTCCCCCTTCTTCAATCCAGGATCCCCCCATATCAGGCATTTTCACTAGAGGCTGGTCTGTGGCACCAATGTTACAAGAAGGGAGAAAATGCAACGATTTGAAGCCATGGTCTTTGAACCTTTACCACGCAACCAAGCTATCACACACCGGCGTTCGAACCCGTCTGACCACCACAAGTGGTTATGATCGATATAACCATTTTATCCAGGATTGGACACATTTATTAATGTTTACCGTTCACTAATCTTCTGGACAGAATTAACCTTAGACTGACAGTACCATATACCATATCGTCACACCATACCGCAAAACCACCAGCACATGACAAAAAGTAAGGAATTCGAGTCTGGCCAAAAGTTTGACACCCTGGAAAAAATCCTGGATCCGACACCTTTATTAAGTGAAATGAAAACAGAATTTAAATACAAAAAAATAGATTTTACTTTTGAAAATACACGATCTGATACGCAATCTGATTAAAATCAGATCCTCGATCCGTTCCTCTTTCTTCATCTTTTTGTTTTCTTGTCGCTACACGGGGTTTCTTCAGATCCTCGTGTAGCGACAAGAAAAGAAAAAAGATAAAGAAAGAGGAGCGGATCGAGGATCTGATTTTAATCAGATTGCCTATACACGGAAACTCTCATGAATTAAAAAACAAAATATATCAAAAAAGGTGATATTGATCAACCGAAAATGACCCAGGTTTTCACTGGATATGCGCATTTTTAGAGGGCCGGTCCGATATGTCAAAAGTAATATAAATTTCTACATTTATACGCACTAAGTGTAGATCTACCAGGTCTTTACAACATTATTGAAATTGAGTAAATTCACAACATAAATGTAGTTTAACCAAGGCATAGAACGAGTGTGTGATTTAGGGCATATTATGAACAATCTTCAGGGGCGGATCCAGGAATTACGGGGGAGGGGGGTGCCACTTTACGAGGCGAAGCCCCGATGGGGGCCCAGGGGGCGAAGCCCCCGGAAGCTCTGGGATTTTACAGATTTTATAGGGCTTGAAATATGTCTCCTATCTAAGTCATTTGTACTATTTTCTATCATTTTTAATATGGTGAAATTAGTAAAATGACGCAAATTTTAAGGGTTTTTGGAAAAAAAATTAAAAGTACTCCCAATTAAAAAATTCAAAAAATCAAAAGATTTTGTCATTTATTTTCTCGGATGTGGAAGAAATTATTGCTTCTTTTATCGTTTAGTACATTTTTCTAAACAAGACAGGCCAATACCACGATTTGAAAATTTTAGGGGGATGGGGCGCCGGCTGTCCCCCCCCCCCCCCCCCCTTAAATCTGCCACTGGTCTTTACAAAGGCTTTTGAAGGAATATACTCTAACCAGAGTTTCCCTATATAAAGAGTCCACAGGCACTCGACGTTTTAAATATCTACAATGTATAATAAAAAAAATTGTCTTCCTGTATCTTTACAATTTTTTTTATTATAGATATTTAAAACGTCGAGTGCCCAGGCCATGTTTATAGGAATTGGAGAAAATTAGTTATTTTTGATGAGAGTTTTCCAATCATCGTCGGAAATCCACGGTCGGTCGCTCTATTCGTTTAACAGAATAATTCAATATATATATATATATATATGTATATCCGGGTGAGAAGGACAGATAGAGAGGGGAAAGTATTCTACATTAAACGTGTAGTCTAATTACAAATGTGATCTAATTGAATGGATAAACATATTATGCAATCCATGTTAAGCTAACGTCTTATGAGAAATGCGGAAGGATTAGAACACATTTGTTTACAAACAGGGATGGAAAAAAAAAAACATCCAAAAATCTAGGCTACCTCCTCTCGTTGATAAACAAACTGTACCATTTCACACTTTGGAATGTTGACAGTCGATAAAAAAAAAAAATGAATAGAACGTGTTGTAATAATTGAACACCTTCATGTATATTTACAATCTGTCTCTCGCCTACGCGTGATTGACAGCGGGAGGACTGTCGCACGGCATAACACCGTTAGCAGGCAAATAGACGGATGCTAGAAAAGTTGGGGGGAAACATTGTAACAGGAAATATGTTTTGTTTTTAAAAATCTTGCATTTATATTGTCAAAAGTTCGGTACATAGTAATATCTCTTTTACCAATAATATGTCGGAGGAGTTAGGAAAGCCGGACAGTGACCAAGGACCACGCTCCAGAATAGAAGGGTGGCTCATGGTGTGGGGTGAGTCAGTTTTACTTGTTGAATTCTCATATTATTAAATACATGTTATATGTACTCTTTTATACATACGTATTATTAAATACATGTTATATGTACTCTTTTATACATACGTATTATTAAATACATGTTATATGTACTCTTTTATACATACGTATTATTAAATACATGTTATATGTACTCTTTTATACATACGTATTATTAAATACATGTTATATGTACTCTTTTATACATACGTATTATTAAATACATGTTATATGTACTCTTTTATACATACGTATTATTAAATACATGTTATATGTACTCTTTTATACATACGTATTATTAAATACATGTTATATGTACTCTTTTATACATACGTATTCTTTGTACAAAGTGTCACTTTTGTCATAGGTCTGTATCATGTATTTTATATAAAATGCTCGAAGGTCCATGCTCGAAATCAATTTGTTGTAGATCTACTATTCAATAAGATTTTTAGATGGCAATTTTAAGATTGTCTTATCCAAATTTATCTAAAATGTCTGCAAACAGGTGATCCATGATTGGAATGCCAAAATATTACCTCGGTCATCAGATAGAGGCTTATGATATGTGATTTATAACCACCTGTACAGCTTTATGTACACTTGGCCAAGTTGGGAATGGCAATTTTTTGTACCTCATGATTTTGTCACCGTACTTTCTTAATTACTTATTGTGCTTCAATCCTCATATATTTGCAGTCGGACTGCTATTTTTATTTTAACCTTGTATCAAAATAATAAAATGATACAGGTATTTCCAGATAACAATTTAAACACATGTCATTGACAGTTAAGATTAAGCACACAACTCACTTAACTATCATTGAATCACTTGATTAAACAATTTTATTAGAAAGAAGGGAAGAAAGTGAAAAATTTGTTTGACCCTCTTTGTTTGTGTTCCAAGGTACTTGAAATTGAACATAGGGACCCGGATTTTATCTGTGTGAAAGTCAATAAATGAAGTGGGAACACTTCAGCTTTGCTTGTACTTCTGTTTTATACAATCTTTTTTGGGTGGAAAATTTGATTAGTCCAAACAAACTCTCACCATGCAGACACCATCCTCAGGCTCAACCAACCTCTCTATATATGTTATTTGTTAACCTTCTTACTTCTCAACAAATCACTTCAACATCCTCATAAAATATCTGGCATTTTGAACTTATGCAAGTTGTACTGATTTTTTTTTTTTTGGTGTTTTTTTTTTGGGGGGGGTGCATAAATCAAAAATAGCATTTGTGTGTATAATAATAGTATCCCAGAAACATGCATCTAACATTGACAGTCATCAAGATACAGGAAGGTAATGTTTCTTTCCGATGAAACATGCTCTTGTTAAGTACTTCAGACTTGTTACAATATTGAACTGTATTGAATCATCTCAGCTACATATTAGGACCATACATTTCAATGTATAAACATTAGCAAGGGAATGTCACTAGGAGTAAATACTGTATTGATATATTGTCCAGAGACAATTTACAAATTAAAAACTCTATATCAGTATATCATGGGATTTAGGATACTGGTATTTTATAGAAAGCTACATAGTTTAATTATTAATCTCTTGTAATCAAGAGACTTGACTTCTGAAGAAGAGGAAGAAAAAAATATTTGTGTATTTTATTATCAGACTTTAAAAATCGAACAAATTTCTGAGGACAGGAAATGAACAATTTAAAGATTTTAGATAAGTTTGCCAGTGTCATGCAGTCAGGTTAGACTTTGACAAGGGCACATTACAACTCGTCTCGCCGAACTGCGAATGAAAAAACACAAAACCCAACAACTTTTTATCACTGACCCCTTTCTTTTTGACTGTTATCTGTTTTGATGTGTGCCTCACCTAGGAAAGCTTTTGCAACCTGATGACTTTGCATTGATACAAAACATTACCTTTACTCTAAGAATACATGAAATGACAGAAAGTGAATTGTAAGATAGGAATGATGTTTTATATCTTTTGTATATGATTCAGTTATGTGTGCAAAATCTTGAAGAGAAAATTTTTTAATGCATTTTAACTAGTTTATCTCTGGGAGATGACTAATGGTTTGGGTGATTTTGATTTAAGGTGTGACCAGTAATATGGAGAGAGAGAGAGAGAGAGAGAGAGAGAGAGAGAGAGAGAGAGAGAGACTTTAATTGACTGCAAAGAGTAGTCCTAGAGTTAATTTCTTGATTGATCCCTCAGATTACAATCATGGACTGAAGCTTTGTGGATCTGTCAGTGATGATAGTTCTAATCCCTGCAGCATTTTACAACAAACTGTTGAGTTTTCAGATGGTGAATTTGAACTGTCCCTGGAGATGGTGTGGCATGTTCATCTACATTACAAGAAAGTTTTAATTAGAAGGAAACAGTAGATCTGTCTTGCATCAGATTACATGGAGGAGTTGAATAGATTCAAATAGAATGCCATGTCTGTTCAGCTTTCTTCACTTGAGATTTTCATCAGATCCCTTTAGCAGGTTATGTTGTCAGTAGATTTAAAACTACATAACAGCAATGGAGAGGACATTGTCACAGTTTGGAGTCCACACATGCGCGATGATGGATAGAATCGATGAGAAGCACCTGTGGGTAACTGACAATGTGGAGGGAATTGCCACCCAAATTCTTCTACCAAACGGTTCAGTTGACTACCAATTGCTGCCATTCTATTAGTTTGTCAAAGTGTATAGACAAGACATTTTAATTTACACGGTTATTGTGAATGTATAGATGAGGCATTTTAACTTGCACGGTTATTGTGAATGTATAGATGAGGCATTTTAACTTACACGATTATTGTGAATGTATAGATGAGGCATTTTAACTTACACGGTTATTGTGATTGTATAGATGAGGCATTTTAGCTTACACAGTTATTTTGAATGTATAGACGAGGCATTTTAACTTACACAGTTATTGTGAATGTATAGACAAGGCATTTTAACTTACACGATTATTGTGAATGTATAGATGAGGCATTTTAACTTACACGATTATTGTTATTGTATAGACAAGGCATTTTAACTTACACGGTTATTGTGAATGTATAGATGAGGCATTTTAACTTACACAGTTATTGTGAATGTATAGATGAGGCATTTTAACTTACAGGATTATTGTGAATGTATAGATGATGCATTTTAACTTACACAGTTATTTTGAATGTATAGACGAGGCATTTTAACTTACACGGTTATTGTGAACGTCTGTCTGCTCATGTTTTGAGCTCTAAAATCCAATCTCAGCCTCACTGATATAGTGTATACATAGGGCTATATGGACTGTGGATATCGGCCTGGATAGCCCGGTGGTTAGAACACCTGACTAGTAATGTAGGGGTCCTGAGTTCAATTACCTGTCCAGGCCAAAAAATTCTCCTTTCTATTTCATTAATTCATATACATACTTTCACACACACACACACTTTTCTAAAAATGTATCGCTAGTAAAAAGTAGAATGAAGTCTTCACTCTGTTTTGCAATGTTGTGTATTTGAGTACTTTATCAGATTTGAATGATTTCAGTGTTTCACTTGTCATTGAGAATTTGAAATACAAGAAGATGTTCATTGATTTCTGGGTCAAAATGTAATAGTTCAAGGTCACAGCCAGTCATTGAATGTAACAATTTTTTGTACACCATATACAGAGTATCTGTGATTCTTTATTATTGTTTTCAGTCTCATACTTGCTGTGTAGAGATGAAAGATCATGCCTAGATTAATTTTTGGATAAAGAGTCATGCATAGATCAAGGTCATACATGTATGTAGGGAGAATTGAATGTGACAATGTTATTGACACAGCATGAATATTTCAGTTTTTTAGTCTCTTGCTTGGTACAGAGATGGACAGCCACTAGCTGCCATGATAGTCTAGTGGGTAATGTGCTCACTTCACAATCTATAGGCCCGGGTTCGGCTCACTTCACAATCTATGGACCCGGGTTCGATTCTTGATCCTGGTGCTTTATCAAACCTAAGACGTTAACATTGAAGTAAGTGGCTTATCCTTCACCAGGCACTGGGCCTTAGAAGTAAAAGCCTTGGGTCTTTATGATATGACCTTAAAAAAGGTAAGTGTCGGCATGATAAAGAACCCTTACTGCTATGACTCTAAAACAACATGCATAGGTCAAAATTTGTGTCACAGCAAAAACACAACATAAGTGAAAAGCAAACAAAAAAGCTACAGAGTTGATTGGTGGATTTACCACCTATACTTTGTTTCATGAAATGAAATGCATTTTAACAACAGAAATGGGTTATTTGTAAACTTTGATCATTTTATGTTGGTTCTAGTTCACGGAGGTTTTATTACCCTAGCTGGTACTGATTTGGTCTCAAACATCATGACACTATTGTCAGTACATGTATTATAGAATTGTAATTTTATACCAATTTTAGACATGTTAGATATATGACTCTTTCCTGTTACTATGGGAATGGAGGATGTTATAAAACTCTCTTATTCATCATACATTGAATATTGGTTTTAGTACAAAGTAAGGGGAAGGGGAGGTCAGACAGTTTTTTTAAAAGATGGAACCCACTAATAAGCAGCTGGTGCTACCAACTGAGCAATCTGGCCACTGGCGATCAAACCCGACTGACTGCTACATTCCTCCCACTTTAAATGTTTTCACACTTGAAGAGATCAACCCCTGGCTGGCATTTTTACCTGTCAGTTTCAGGGGCTGGTCTATGGCATAAAATGTAACAGGAAGGGAGAAAATGCAACGGACCAGACCAGAATTCAAACCTGGGCCCCCTGAATTTCTAGTCAGGTGCTCTACCAACTGAGCTATCTGGCCATGCACTGGCGATCAAACCGGGCTGACCCCTACATTCCTTCCTCCTAAAATGTCTACACCTGAAGATATCAACCCAGGATGTTAATCCGCTGGTAGGCATTCACTTAATTGTCAGTTCCAGGGGCTTGTTATGGCACCAAATGTAACAGGAACGGAGAAAATGCAATGGACCAGACCTGGATTTGAACCTGGGTCCCCTGAACTTCTTTAGTCAGGTGCTCTAACCAATTGAGCTAACTGGCCACCGGCGATCAAACCCGGCTTCCCCCATCCTTAAATGTCTTCACACTTGAAGACATCAACCCAGATTCTTTTTGCCCTGGTAGGATTTTCTCATCTGCAAATCCAGGGGTGGTTTACGGAACCAAATGTAACAGGAAGGGAAAAATTGCGACACACCAGACCGAGATTTGAACCCGGGCCCCCTGAATCTCTAGTCAGGTGCTCTACCAACTGAGCTATTCGGCCATAGGCAATCAAACCTGGCTGACCGCTACACAATTGAGCCCTAGCAACGAACATCAAATAAAAAGTCTCTTGTGACCCCTATTGTTCTTAATGTCAGAAGGTCCATGTTCAAGCGCCAAGGTATCACCAGGTCAAATATTGTGAGAAAAGGTTTTTGAATGAAATCTTGAATATTGTATGAGCTTAAATACAATGAAAATTCAAATAAGAGTCTTTATGACTTTTGACTCCTATTGTTTTTAGGTCAAAGATCATGATTACTTAAATAAAGTCACATTATTCAGCAATGAAATTTCACATGACACAAAGATTGATCTTTATTAAGAGGGTCATGATCTCTATCATGTTTGAGATTCAAAGGTCACATGAGTCAAGTTCATCAGCACACATAACGTAACTAATTGTCTCTGTATGGTATCTTTGATATATTGTGATTTAGCATAGGGACATCACAAATTTAAAAAGTGTAAGTCAAATATACTTGTTATGTCTTGATACAGAGATTGTAGATCTTTGTTATGATTGTAGGTCATTGTTATGATTGTAGGTCATTGTTATGATTTAGGTCATTTTTATGATTGTAGGTCATTGTTATGATTGTAGATCATTGTTATGATGATTGTAGGTCTTTGTTATGATTGTGATGATTGTAGGTCATTGTTATTATTGTAGATCATTGTTATGATTGTAGGTCATTGTTATGATTGTAGGTCATTGTTATGATTGTAGATCATTGTTATGATGATTGTAGGTCTTTGTTATGATTGTGATGATTGTAGGTCATTGTTATGATTGTAGGTCATTGTTATGATTGTAGGTCATTGTTATGATTGTAGATCATTGTTATGATTGTAGGTCATTGTTATGATTGTAGGTCTTTGTTATGATTGTAGGTCATTGTTATGATTGTAGGTCATTGTTATGATGATTGTAGGTCATTGTTATGATTGTGATGATTGTAGATCATTGTTATGATTGTAGGTCATTGTTATGATTGTAGATCATTGTTATGATTGTAGATCATTGTTATGATGATTGTAGGTCTTTGTTATGATTGTAGATCATTGTTATGATTGTAGGTCTTTGTTATGATTGTAGGTCTTTGTTATGATTGTAGGTCATTGTTATGATGATTGTAGGTCATTGTTATGATAGTGATGATTGTAGATCATTGTTATGATTGTAGGTCATTGTTATGATTGTAGATCATTGTTATGATTGTAGGTCTTTGGGTCATTGTTATGATTGTAGGTCTTTGTTATGATTTTAGGTCATTGTTATGATTGTAGATCATTGTTATGATGATTGTAGGTCTTTGTTATGATTGTAGATCATTGTTATGATTGTAGGTCATTGTTATGATTGTAATTGTTATGATTGTAGGTCATTGTTATGATTGTAGGTCATTGTTATGATTGTGATGATTGTAGGTCATTGTTATGATTGTAGATCATTGTTATGATTGTAGGTCATTGTTATGATTGTAGGTCTTTGTTATGGTTGTGATGATTGTAGATCATTGTTATGATTGTAGATCATTGTTATGATTGTAGGTCATTGTTATGATTGTGATGATTGTAGGTCTTTGTTATGATTGTAGATCATTGTTATGATTGTAGGTCATTGTTATGATTGTAGGTCTTTGTTATGATTGTGATGATTGTAGATCATTGTTATGATTGTATATCATTGTTATGATTGTAGATCATTGTTATGATTGTAGGTCATTGTTATGATTGTAGGTCATTGTTATGATTGTGATGATTGTAGATCATTGTTATGATTGTAGGTCATTGTTATGATTGTAGATCATTGTTATGATTGTAGGTCTTTGTTATGATTGTGATGATTGTAGATCATTGTTATGATTGTAGGTCTTTGGGTCTTTGTTATGATTGTAGGTCATTGTTATGATTGTAGATCATTGTTATGATTGTAGGTCTTTGGGTCATTGTTATGATTGTAGGTCATTGTTATGATTGTAAGTCTCTGGTATGATTGTTATGACTTGATTGGATGTCTAGTGGCTCCTTGGGTGGACCAGTTGCAGAGCCATTTGTTATGAGAGATTAAAATTGCTATATTTAGTCACTATTTAAAAGAAATGAACTTGCTGCACAGGAAAAAAGCTTATGACTGGTATTAACCTTTAGGAAGGCTTTATGAACATCTAAATCACCAATAACTTTTTCATTACAACCTTGCAGACTGATTTTATGTTTCTTTTGAAATGTAATATTTCAACATCAAAGGCCTAAATCTTCTCCGTATTAGACTCTTGAAGAATAATGAGAAATAATCTCAGGTGGTGTTCTTTCTTGACTTATGTAAACTTTAAAGTGAGGGTGATAAACATGTTTTTCCACAGGATGTAGTAAACAGATTGTGGCTACTTTATGGACAAGTAAATGTTATGGAGTAATGTTACAGTAGAGATGTGACAGTCACAAAGCAATATGTTGCCATGTCCTGGCCTTGCAATGACAGCCAAGGCAGTGTCATAAATAGCTTGGTGTTCAATGACTCACCTATAAAAATCAGGAGATCAGTCCTTTCAAAGAATGATTGACCATTGATTTGTGTTTATATATAAATCTATCAGCTGTTATTAGATAAGTGTTTGCAGTAGATGGCGTACACTGCCCGTGTAGTTTGTGATCTACAGCTCCATTACTTGTTTTTTTACTATCAGTGTAATGGAAATACTGAAGCATGTGTCTAATGTGTATGTACTAGCAGTATATTGACAATGTGTCCTTTATTCTCCATTGTAATGTCTTATACATCCCACTCTGTTGTGTTGTCTGTCTGTCCTTCTGTCAATATCTGTAACACATCTGTGTAAACCTAATGTATCATCATAAAGCATTTTCCACAGAAAATGCAAATCAATACACTTCTTAGCATGTAAGTTTAGTTCAGGTATAGATATTTCAAAATAAAACCAATGATTTTGATTTAATATGGAAGGAAATGGTGTTTACAGAGGTGCATGGAATGTCCCAACTGCATTGGATCACTGGTGGCCAGATAGCTCAGTTGGTAGAGCACCTGACTGGAGATTCAGGGGCCCCGGGTTTGAATCCAGGTCTAGTCCATTGCATTTTCTCCCTCCCTGTTACATTGGGTGCCGTATACCAGCCCCTGGAGCTGACAGGTGAAAATGCCTGCCAGGGGATTAAAATCCTGGGTTGATGTCTTCAAGTGTGAAGACATTTAAGGAGGGAGGAATGTAGTGGACAGCCGGGTTCGATCGTTGGTGGCCAGATAGGTCAGTTGGTAGAGCACCTGACTAGAGATTCACGGGGCCCGGGTTTGAATCCCGGTCTAGTCCATTGCATTTTCTCCTTTCTTGTTACACATGTGATGTTGTCACCTGGGCTACTGTATTGAATCTACACTAAATTAATGTAGTGTAAAGGCACATGATAGAAAATTAGCAATTCTTACATAAGGTAAGGTGGAATAGCATATTTCAATGTTATACCTTGAATGTTTTACCTTATGTTTGATTGGACTAAATAATGCCTACCTGTGTATTTTCTTGAAAAATATACACAAAATCTGTGAATCATGAATTTCTCAATAAACTGATGATATTTGTGCAAAGTATTATTGGGTAGCAAATTCTGCTTCCTGTCGTACCCTTTTTGAATTACCTGCTGTATGCTCTTAATTGTGCAGAGATTGATGTCATTTGTTTCTCTTAGTAGTAAGCAATAATGTGAAATTATGTATGACATTATAATAAAATCTTCTAACTTAAGTTAAAATGCTCAAACCATACAGAAGTGTAGTTTTTACTGTAAATTATGCATTTTTATGATATCATGTGTCTGGTCCATTGCATTGTCTCCCTTCCTGTTACATTTGCATGGAAATGTCCATTTGTAGCCTAACTTGTATACTTTGATATTTTAAACCAAATTTATCTGCAAATTAAAGGTCTGACAATCTTTATACCAATTTAACTGCAGATCAAAGCTTCATGATATCTGGTATCAATTTAAGCTTCCTTTAAGTAAGCTGATATATCATATTCAAGACTTCCTGTTACTGATCCATTATACGATACATATTCATACATGTTTTGGGTGGTGATTGTGGTTTCCAAATAGCTTCGTTGGTAAACCACCAGACTGGATATTTATTCAGGACCCAAGTTAGAATCCTGGCCATATTTTGACCTTTCTTATTGCAAATTTGATCCAGAAAAAATTGCCGTTGCATGGCACTAAAACTATATGTTTACTTTATCTAATAGGATTTATTAGCTCCAAGTTGCTTTAAAGTGTGCATGGTTTTGTTATAATCATCTTTGTGAAATGTATATTTTCGGAATTGTCTGGTAACTAGTATTTTGTTGTCGTTTTTGTTTAACTGCAGGTATTTTTTACGTGCCAAATCTTGTCATTAGTCAGATGCTGTTACAGTGACAGCCACACTGTGCTGTGGCATCAGCTTTTGCTATTTGTGGCATTCCACAATGCCCACCCTTCCCTCTTTACTGGTTTTGTTCTTACAATTTTAAAGGATATGATGTGTATGTCAAATATTAATATTTTTGTCAGGGAGATTTTCATGTATAATTGTTTAATCTGCATATATCTTCGTTTATGCCAAATTTATTGCTAGTTGCAATAAACTTTGAGCCAAACTTGTTTTCTTGAGGTAATGTTACCTGTAAAGTCATTATTGGGGGAGATGACAGTCACTAGCTTTGTAGGAAAATTTGTGTAGGTGTGTCATTTAGTTTTCCTAGTACAATGCTAACTTCTCATTAATGATGACAAAACCACACTTCATTATTTAAATAATAAGGGTGTATGCCATTGTAAATGAAGTAATGAGGTCAAAAAAGAGGTGTTGTGGGGATATTCTTAGCAGCTTGTTAGCAGTGGACAATGATATAAGAAATAATGACCAGTCTATAAGGTTTGGTAGACTGGAAGTGGTGTATATATTGTTTCCTTAGCAACATACTTCAGATAGAATTATAATGTGAGAATGTTTTACTGATTATAGCAATACAAGTACTATTTTCAGATGCATCAGATGAACTGACTGCAAAGTTATGGTCCTATGGTCCATCTATCCCAGCTATTCCTTGGGAACCTTCCTTCTGTGTGCTGAGAGAGGACCTGAAAACTCTAACTTTCCATAACCAAGAGGAGGTGATGTGTTGTCAGATATGGTTTGTTGTAGCTGCAGATGTGTAGCTCTCTAGGAAAATATTTTTACAGAGAGCTACAGACCTGCAGCTGGGTTTGTTGAACCTGAGACTTTTAAGCCTTAGGCTGAAGTGAACGATCTGGGGAAAAAATGTTTAAATTTGTTACATAATTTTCACTGTTATTATAGGAGAAAATTCACCTAACAATACAGACATGTGAAATGCAGTGTATGCTTTGGTTCATATTTGGTCATAAAACAGAATTGAAATTATTTTCCCCATATTCTCTTTTTTTAAGAGAAGAAAGAAAATGATCAATATTAGCACATAGTTTACACAACACTTGCACTCAATATTTTCAATATTTTCTAATTTCAAAAAGAAAGTGCCATACAAAAGTTTGTTTTTCATGATTTTTTAATTATAAAACGTCGTATGGTGTCTTCATACTTCATGAAGTTTTTGTACTTTTTCAGTCTAATTACTGAAAATTATTTTATCTCTTTGATCAAAGTTATGTAATCTTAGCACATACCACATAAATTTTGAATTGTGGACTTGATTTGAACAGTATTTTATTCATGTATATACATGTATATATTATAGCAAATACATACATAAATAGGATTAGGCAGTAGGCACAATGCCTATATATAAGCCCTCTCCATAGGTCAAAGGTCAGTTATGACAATATAATTGATATAGTACATATGAGAATATAAGAAAATGATTGAAGAAAAAAAGTTTACAAATAGGAGAAAAAAATGAAACAATTATAATAAAAAAAAAAAAAAAAAGAGGGGGGGGGGGGAATACAACTAATTTGCCGATTATGGTAAGAATATAACAGTTGAATTAATATATAGTCATACAATAATTTGGATTCAGAAATATGTTTATTAGTAACTATACAGTGAAGTATTGAGTGACTACATATGTACATACATTTTAAACAACAACAGTATTAAATTCTGAATTTTGGACAGCCTCTTGTATGAGGTGCAAAGTATATAAAGAATGGCTTGTGCTTGACAAGTCTTTGAAAAGAAAGGATTTTTTAAAATAAAAATGCATTTCTATATATTTCAACATTCTATGTAAATTATGTAGAAAATAAACTTTCATCTTTTTTCTGTGTTGTGCAAAATTGTTTAGAATAAGGAAGTGCATATTAGACTTGAGATAAGAAGTGATTTGCGTGGTGATTATGACGTCCTGAGCTAAATAAACCATAAGTGCTCTTAAATCCCTGTTTTCTATAACTAGTATGCTGGAAATCATTGGGAGATATAATATCACATCATAAATGCACATAATTTTGCTTTGAGTATCACTACATGAATAAGCATCATTGTTTTTATTTTAAGGAAATTTTTTTTAGTGTCAATAAATGTATTGGTTGGATGTGTATGTCATATTTCATGCTCAGTATATGCTAATGTTGTAGTGTTAGATTATTGTCTTCTTACTAGCTCAGGATGCTGAGTTAACCCTGTAGCTCAATTAATCAGCTAAGAGCGCTGGCGTGTTGTGCCAGAGGACCCGAGTTCAATTTTCAGTAGAGTCCACACAGATTTGTGTTAAGACAGGACACAGATACTCTATAGGCTGTGAAAATGATTACTCCCAGAACTTCACCTCACAGACTCGGGCATGCTGGGAGATTTGAGAAGCCTCTCCTCTCTCTGGAGGGGGCAATGTTTTAGTGTTAGATATACACTGACCTTCCTACTAGCTCAGACTAGTGGGTTTAACCTTTAACTCGATTGGTACAGCACTGGACGCCTTTCTGCATACTGTTTAAATTCTGCCCAAAGTAATGACTAAAAAATATTTGTTAATCAATTTCATAATTACACATTTTTAACAGACTACCCTACCCAGGCCTGTAATCATTTGAAAATAAATTGATGTTTGTTTAATTATTCTATCGATTTTTCAGACTGACAGTTCATTACATCAATCATTTCATTGTCATTTCATGTTTAGCAACTGGCAATTTCATTTTGTAAACGGAAGTAAGGTGAATCTACTTAAGCACTATGATCCTTTCTTCTACGTTTCTCTCATTAGCTAGCTGTAAACATATCGGACTCGAGATTAGTTCACTTCGCAGCATAGCAAAAAACTGCAGTGTGTCTGTTGCTTTGAATAAAGAGAAAAGTATTATGAAATATACCTTGATTCGTTTCGATATACTCAAGTAATTAGAATAATTGACTGTATTGGCTGTGATATCACTGTTACCTGTGGACAACAGGCACATGTTTATGGCTTTTTGTTAACGGGTCAGTTCGTCAGAGACATGACAATTTTACTAAAGACACAGTGACAAGAATTTCTATTTTTTTTAATAACAATTTCAGAAAGCATGAGAATTGTTACCCATACATGAGAGTTTGAGATGGATTTGAAAAGAGGGAATCTCATTTGTAAAGAGTGAGATATCACTTGTCTGCTCATGGTTACGTGCACTCTGTGGGAGAGTTAGGACACCTATCTTAGGAGATCGAGATTTGTAAAGAGTGAGATATCACTTGTCTGCTCATGGTTACTTGCACTCTGTGGGAGAGTTAGGACACCTATCTTAGGAGATCGAGATTTGTAAAGAGTGAGATATCACTTGTCTGCTCATGGTTACGTGCACTCTGTGGGAGAGTTAGGACACCTATCTTAGGAGATCGAGATTTGTAAAGAGTGAGATATCACTTGTCTGCTCATGGTTACTTGCACTCTGTGGGAGAGTTAGGACACCTATCTTAGGAGATCGAGATTTGTAAAGAGTGAGATATCACTTGTCTGCTCATGGTTACGTGCACTCTATGGGAGAGTTAGGACACCTATCTTAGGAGATCGAGATTTGTAAAGAGTGAGATATCACTTGTCTGCTCATGGTTACTTGCACTCTGTGGGAGAGTTAGGACACCTATCTTAGGAGATCGAAATTTGTAAAGAGTGAGATATCACTTGTCTGCTCATGGTTACTTGCACTCTGTGGGAGAGTTAGGACACCTATCTTAGGAGATCGAGATTTGTAAAGAGTGAGATATCACTTGTCTGCTCATGGTTACTTGCACTCTGTGGGAGAGTTAGGACACCTGTCTTAGGAGATCGAGATATGTAAAGAGTGAGATATCACTTGTCTGCTCATGGTTACGTGCACTCTGTGGGAGAGTTAGGACACCTGTCTTAGGAGATCGAGATTTGTAAAGAGTGAGATATCACTTGTCTGCTCATGGTTACGTGCACTCTGTGGGAGAGTTAGGACACCTATCTTAGGAGATCGAGATTTGTAAAGAGTGAGATATCACTTGTCTGCTCATGGTTACTTGCACTCTGTGGGAGAGTTAGGACACCTATCTTAGGAGATCGAGATTTGTAAAGAGTGAGATATCACTTGTCTGCTCATGGTTACTTGCACTCTGTGGGAGAGTTAGGACACCTATCTTAGGAGATCGAGATTTGTAAAGAGTGAGATATCACTTGTCTGCTCATGGTTACTTGCACTCTGTGGGAGAGTTAGGACACCTGTCTTAGGAGATTGAGGGACAGTGTTAGATACATTGACAACACAGGCAACTAGCTCTAGCTATAAATTGCCAAGGATGAGACATTCATATATGGTCACACCTTAACATTAATTGACATATTTTGCAGGAAAATGCATTAATTGGGACCCCACCTTTTGGTGCGCCATGGGCACCCTACAGTGATCAACCTATGTATGTAGGTGTCCGTTTGTTCTGGCAATCGCTTTTCAGAACTTTTTTATTGGCTATCCCTGCAGCAGTGAATTAAAAATTTATTCATGAACTTATATTTTAAGGGGATACATATCAAGTTTGAATTTCCTAATTCTAAAAGATGTAAGGACCTTGAACTGATCACAAGGGCCGTATTGTAATACTTGAACTGATCACAAGGCAGGGCCCTATTGTAATGCTTGCCATGATATCTAGTTTAATTTCTTGTGCCTTACAAAATATGACATTTTTACCATTACCTTAATGTATTGGGCCTCAGTGTGCTAGTGACCATACCTGTCTCTATACAATATGGATATCAAATATGCCTAGGGAGTTATTGCTAATATATAGTATCTCAATCGTACTAGAGGTGAAATGTCTATTCTTGCAAACATCTAAATTGTTCATTTACAGATCCAGGGGAAGGAGGAACTTGGGGTTAGATCCCCACCTGGTATTGTTAGTCATTATTTCTGTAAAGAGTGATGTGTTGAAAGAATTTGGACACCTTGAATCCCCTCTGAGAAAAATTGTCACTTGAATATATCAGAGTTATCTTTCTTTAAACATAATGCACCGTATTTGTAGGGAGCTGATGACCAGCCAAGCTTAGTGGTTCTGCGGAGGAAGAGACTGGATGATGGGAAACAGGAATTTGACAAGCGATGGGGGTTTGAAACTCTAAGGAGCATCCGCGAAAATGCAAAACAACACCAGGAGGAACACCTGTTGTGTCCTCCACAGCCATGTAGTAAGTATGCTTCACTGCCTCACAGCATAACCCTGGTGGGAGCATTTGAAACAGATTTTTATTTTACAAAAAATGTTTGCTATAATTTTATTTAAAGCCATGATTGTGACTTGATTTTGCGTCTCAGCGAAACTTAACCACTCTACATAACTGCATGTTTGATGCTGTAGTTAACAAGTGGTTTTCATTGACTGATATTTCTTAGTGCGGAACTGCAAGAGTGCAGAGGAACTGTTTTACACCAAGTCTTCACCAAAGCCTGGTAGACGACTTCAAAGGCTAACCCAGTTCTTTGGAGGTTTGGAGATTAGTCTGTATACCTCCTCTGTCGTGTATCATCTTTATTTCTATAGTGTCTGTGTTGTCAGTACATTCTTTAAATCCATTTCTTTTTGGTGTATATATACCCCTACAATCAGTCTAGATTTGTGACAGTATGCACAATGTAAGAAAAGATGTAACATCTTGAATCCAGATGCTTTAAACTTTCATGGTAATTATGAGCCATCTTTATTTATTTCTTTGCATGATTTTCCAGAGAGAACACATTTTTCTCATTTACTGCAACTATAAATATATATACGTATTTCACAGAGAAGTTTCTCCTGCTTCCCTGTGGTTTTGACGACTTTTGTTGTTGTTTTTTTTTTTGTAAAAGTTATATATTTTAACGTCCGTAATTATATACCCGTTTTCATTATCTATGGCAGGTCTTCAGGAAGATTTGTGTTGATCTTATTTTTCACATTTCAGCAACTATGCACTCAATAAATAGCTAACTTAAAGGATTAAATTTTATCTGAATTATTTCCCTATAAATGATAACTGACATCAGAAAAGTGCATTATAAGAGGCTTCTGACTGATAGGTGATATACGTACTACACATTTATGGATTTATTTTTTGTTATTGAATTGAAATATGTTAGTAATGATTATAGAAAATTATCCAACATATAATTTAAGTTTTATAATGGAGTTTTTGATAACTGAAATATCACTATCATGTGATGTTAAAAATATTTCCGTATTCGACAACTTGATATGACAGGGATTGATGTTTCGAAGTGTATTTCCAATCTCGAAATGTGTAGAATTGGCTGATCTTCCCATCAATGGTAATTATGGACACAACGAATGATGAATATAACAAACTATTTCCCTGTACCCCTGCTTTGGTTTTAAAGATAGTGTACTGTACTTGAGAAATATAAAAATATTTATACATGAGCATTCACCTCTTAATTGTGCTCTGTGTACCCAAACATACTTAACTTAATGTGGGAGTAACTAATTGATAATTGACAGACAAGAGGTGCTGGTAGTTTAATTTGGATCCTTGATTGAAATTATTTTGGCAACAGAGAAAGTACATACTTGATTTCAAATTAGAAAAAAAAATTAATATGCCAAGATATTGAAAACCAAGAAATCAATATGTATTTTATATTAGCAAAAGGCAAGTGTTTACTTTTTGTCTGTGACATTAAAGATATATTTGGAGCATATTAAAAAGGACCTGAACACTAATGGTAAAGTTTGATAGCCATTAAAAACTAGATTATGCTGTGTAGTAGCCATTCATAATGATAAAAAAAATGATTAGTGGTAAAAGTCCTCAGACCATTAAGGATTAAATTTTATCATTAACAAACTATCCCACTGTTCATTAATGATAATTTTTAATGATAAAATTCCAGATTTATATCATTAATGGTGAAAATCCACATCCATTAATTATGTAAAATCAAAAAACACCTTCACTACTAGTGATATACATTTTGATATTGCAGTTGTTGATAGTGTAGCAAACATTGATGATATAAATACATGTGTTTATGGAAATTTGTCCATCAGTTTGTGTAATATGCTACTATCATTAGTTATGTGGACACTTAGAGGGGTAATACAAGAATATATGGGGTCCTTGAAAAAAAATCATATTGGGTGAGGCGAAAGATTTTTATCGAAGGCAGGATAAATACATGTACACATAGAATGCATGCAGCAAACATCTACTTGCCAGTGGCGCCCATGGTCGGTTATGAGGACAATATTCAAATAATACTGGCAAGCAAAACAAAAAACAAAAACAAAAAAAAAACAACAAAAAAACAGAGGAGGGGATTTGTTCATACATAAAATGTGTCTATTGATACCACATCTATGTTATCTTAATCTTTTATCTCATCAGATTCTGATCACTAACTTAATATCATTAGGGGATATACTATCATTTAATGGTTACTACACAAAAGATATCCTGGCACAGCAGTTTATTAACTAATAGCTATCCTTTAGAATCGCCAAACATATTCTCTGACTAAATTGGTGGATGTAGAAATTTTCTTTCTTCCTGTTACACATTAAAACTACCTTAAACCAGACAGCATTTACATAAACCTAGTTTTAGGGCCAAAGAAATGTCTCTGCCTCCCTCTTCCTTTGATGCCTGAAATATTAATTTTGTAACATGGGGTTTGTAATGGAGAAACCAATAAAAGATGTTTTCATAAAACATCAAGCAGTAAAGTGTAATTTTGATTCCAAAGGAATTAAAAACCTAAAGGTTGTGTGAGCACTTCTTAAACTGGACAACATAATAACAAACCTATTAAAGATATTTTAAATTCAAATAAGGTTGAAAAAATATTTTAATAATCAAGAAAAGTATTAGATTTGAAATTAATATAGAAAATGCCCTTTACATACACAGTGGCTTTTTGTTAGATTGCTAGAAAACAACTTCACATTAAACTAGAACATTCAGATACTCAGCACACCTCTGCCAAGTTCCCCTATTACCCAGCACTCTCCCTTGTTTGTATAGTTGCTACATGCACTCATCCTGAATGATCTCTTGCACAAATCACTTCAAACATTCAGTCTGCTCTTGTCAGTAAGCAAACGTTTTTGTGTTTTTTTTGGTGAAAATTTGTTTGAATTTTTAGGATGTCCACAGATAAACACCCGCACAATCACACACATGAACACAGCACACAAATAGAAAGGGGGGGGGGGGCAAATCAACCTCCTTGATGGAGGCTAAAATATTGATGTGAATTGACGGAACTATGGGAAAAAATCCAACATGTATTGTCATTTTGGACAATGAAGGAGCAGTGTCTCTGTAGATCGACAACACCAAAGTAAGTTCAGAAAAACACTTGCTTTCAGCGATGCTGGAGTTACACTCTACACAGTCATTTTGAAAATCAGATAGTCATGTGTATATAAGCCTATATGTGTGCATGTGTATAGCACAGAAAAATTCACTAGATCTGCCCTTGCCCAGAGTTGAACTCTAGACTTTCAGCAGCGTGCTACAGAACCAGCTCTCTGAACTGCTCAACTGCATCTGGGCAAGTCAAAAAATGATGGAATTCTCACCAGGCTTGTTTATCTAAGAGTTCATTGCAATCTTTCTACTCCCTCCTCCTCCCCCCTAACTCTCTCTCACACACACAAATATATATATACATGTATATGATGTATGTGTGTGTATGTATTATACCCAATATCATTACATACTTGAGCTATCGCTCAAAAGATAATATAAAACTAAGCATTTTTTTTTATTATGAGGTCTTCAAGGAGAGAATTGGATTGAATTTATTTTGTTTTTAATAGGATTAAACAAATATTCCCAGGTCCATTTAATTAGCATGCATCCATGAACATGCATAGATTTATTTATTTATTTTTTACTTCTGGCAACATTCTTTGAGATAGTGGGGAAATTAAAATCCTGTTTAATCTTTTGTAATTAGACATTGCGTGCAAATTAGGTGTGAAACCTTATCTTGTTATTCCTTGCAGCAATTAATGAATGGGGAAGTAAAAGAAATGTCATATATACCTGTAAATTTGGGTCATTAGAAGGAAATTGATACAAATCAAGGCTAAAAGGGCGGTGCAGGAGACACTATGACAATGGATGGGTTTTTCGTAAATTTTGTGTGTGACAAGTGAACAAAATAGGGCAACTAAATAACTTTGGATGACAATTTTCACAGCAGACTTATAATTGACAATGGGGGCTATATAGTCGGTCATGCATTTTATAAACCGGAAAGAATTGGGTGGAGCAAAGGTGTCTTTCTGAAGTGGGGGCATACAATGCTGTGGAGGAAGTGATTGCTTCTCGGGAATATTTTTAATTTTAGTGATGTTTTTGAGTGATCTTTTATGAATTCACATTAATGTACAGTTTACTAGCAGAAGGAGCATCTCCCTTAACAACTGAAGTGTGTCAGATTTATTCAAAGAAGTTCATACTTGGATAAATGTGACGAATTGTGTATACAGAGTTGAGTAGAAGAGGGACGTCTGTATATAATCTCCGATAGTTCTGGTAGTTGATGAAGTCTATGTTGTAATAAGAGGTTTTTCTTGGTTCATGATGGAATGAAAAAAGATAAGCTTCAGATTGGATATATTTTGTTTACAAAGCTTACAGAAGAACTCTAAAAGTATGAATCATTTGGTTTTAATTCTTGCAATTTGATCCTTTTGTAAAGTAATTGAGTTTATCTAAGTTCAGATCCAAGTGAACAAATTGTTTAAATGCACCGTTTATCTTTCGGTGACGAATAATAAAGCGGGGGTTAATTTTATTCCAACAGAGATGAAAGGTCGTGCTCTTCACGCTGTCTCAATGAAAAATTTTGAAAAACTTTCTACAACGTTTTTGTTTACTTTAATACAATGCTTAAAAGCCACCAATTCTGATATTGAAACTGTTGTACAAAAGAAAGCCATTCAGAAAGTTTGAGGATTGAAAGAGATCGATTTTCATACAAATATCAGTGTTTACATCTAAATTTTGTGTGAGATGGACATTCTTTTTGTTTATTGATGATTCTGCCAAGTTATTTCAGTTTCAGGTTTTATTTTGAGATTACAAGGATCACTTATCAGTGATGATATAGATTTTGTTGGAAATGATTTTTGTTTTCGTGCATTTGCATGAGGTATGTGCTCGAACTTGAGGAAAAATAAATATATCATGTATGTAATGGCAGAAAGGAAGGCTGTTTACAATCACACTTGAAGGATGAAACAAACTGTTCATTTTTGACTTACACTTCTGCTGTTTGGAGATACTGTTGTACATGACAACACATGCTTGTGCTGAACAATTAAAATTGCGCATTTTGACATTCTGGTGCATGCTAAAAGTGGGCTGTTATATAAAATGCCAATATAATAGCTAAATTAAAATGTCAGGATTACTTTAACTAATGGCATTCTTACAGCTACAGATGTTGCCAATGGAACTAGTCTATCTCTTTTGAACAACCATTCAGAGAGTTTTTCAGCAACTTTTTTTTAGTCTTCACACCAATAGAACTCTGTGTTATTCTGTGCTTTGGCTCTCTGAGGGAAAATTCCTGGTTTTGTAGGAAGCATTGTGTTTTGGTGGACTTCAGTCATGATTATATTTGCTCAGGACTTTGAGCATTTTATGTAGCAGGAAACTTTACACACCTGTGAGAATTGAACATAATGAGTAAATACTAATTTCCATCCTAATCCATAGAACAAATCACAAAAATACTGGACGTATCAGTTGGACCCTGGGCTTACAAAAACTACATTTTACTTGTAAAAGTGTGATATGACATGATATGTGCATTTGAAGATTGATTCCAAAGAAATTCCACAACAAACCTGAGGATAAAATGTTTTTTACTCGTTCCAAAAAGTACAAGTTAACACAGTCTCATGAACTGGGTATGTATGCTATAGAGATTTAAATCAGTCTTTCAAAATGGTGTATTAAGGATATGTATTCAATTGATACTTTTCTTCTCCAAATGAGTAGCTGACATTTAAAGGAGGCCATCATATAATTAACATGTCTGGAGGTAGAGAAGGCAATATTTTCCTCTGGATCAATGCTGTTGATTACAAGAATTATTGGGTTCTAATATATAATAGATTTAGATGTTTCCTCAAGATTACAATGTTCAGTTGTATGCAATTGCTAATTAAATTCTACTTTCTATGCTTCAAACTAAGGGCTATTTTGTACAACTGCATTTTAGATTGCCAAAGGAAATGGACAAGCACTGTGGTCCATGACAAATGAGTCATTTGTATTTACCCCCCTTTTCAACTTAATCACAAGGAATAATGAGCTTACTCAGACTTCATTAAATATTATCATTATAGGATTGAAATCATCCATTCATTTCAGATAAGGATGTAATTTCACTAACAGTTGTCATTTGCCACATGTTGTGGAAGAATTGCAGAAATCTGTTAATTGAATAAAAGCATAAAAAAAAGCATCAGAAGAGATGATCTAGATGTGCTATGAAATTCAATGGTTGCTTTTTAATTAAGAACAGATCTACAGTTTCATGGTAAAGCAGGCAGTTAATGATTTTGAATGCTCCCTTGTTCAGAATGGCTTTCAACGGATTATGTAATGAGTCTGCTTTTTCGTGGATTTTTTACCCCCTCTACATAAACACTACATGTTGAAGGTGACATTGAGAAATTGAATTGAGGCTGTGGAAGTGATGATAAGAACTTTAAAATCTGTACAAATCATGCTTTACAATATTGCACCATATTTGGAATGTTCAATGTCTATAATTATCATTATCTGAAATAATTTTGATAAGCCTTTATGTTTTTTTTCTATTATAACTCTTGTTTTCTTTTAACAGTGTCATGTTTATATAGATGTTCAATATGTAATGATGAGCTTGAATCATAAATTTTTTAAAGACACATAATTGCACTTTTTAACTTAATTACTTGAACTGAAAGTTGGTGAGCTTTCCTGATTTAAATTTATCTGTTATGCATCTGATTGTCTGAAGTTTTTTCTTTTTACATTTTTGACTTCTTAAGAACTACAGGGCCAAGTTTAGCAACACATGACATAACACATCCTTAGGAGAAGGGGATTCAAGCTCGTTAAAGGGGAAGAGTACCTATACCTACTTCTGAAGGAAAATCATTAAAGACAGTAAATTTGAAAACTCTTTTTGATGAAGAGTCACTTGACTAGAAAGGCCATAAAATTTGCATAAAAGCTTCCTTATACAAATGAAAGTTATCTAGGAAATCTTTCAAATGTTCTAATCAATAACCACAAGAGAACAGTATGTCAAATTTATATGCAAGCATCCTCATGTAGTGTAGATTCAGATTTGTGAACACCATATCCCCAGGATCGGGATGGAGCCACAGTAGGATTCAAAGATTTACGAAGAAATATCATAGAAATTCTTTTGAATTCTATTTTTTCCCCCCAAAAAATCAGAAAGGTACAGTCTAACAGATTGATATTCAAACAACCTCAAATATGTAGATTCAAGTTTTTTTCCCACCATGAACCCTTATGCCACAAGAGGGTTGTAAAATTTTACATGGTAATATATATAGGAAATTTATTTTGAATTGGATATCTTCCCTGGAACCATTGGAGTCAAATTAATATGCAAGTTAACCTTGTCTAGTGTATATTCACCATGACCTTGGGATTTAAGAATGGACCACAATAGAGGTTCAACATTTTACATAGGTTTGGAATATGTGAGGATTTTTTTTTGAAAATTGTCTTTTCAAACACTGCAGAGGTATGATAAATCAAATGAATGTGCTAATGTAGCACAGATTCAAGGACTTCACACCCTGCTGTGTATGGCAAGACGGGCCAGGATTGAAATTTTAATAATTTTTATGTCCCTTTAAGGAAATTATCAGGACATATAGTGTAACCCCTCTATCATTCCATTATAGTTTGTATTCTCCCTTATTTTTAGCCATGTTTGTAGATTATATAAATGAGCTAATATTTGGTAGATCCCTTTATATTGATGACTTGCAGATCAAGGTTGAGTTTTCATGTCAGTTGACTTATTTTCACCTTATTCACTGTTTTCTGGACTTTTTTTCTGATGTGTTTCTAAAATGCAGCTTTGTTAAGGCTTTCCTAGACAAATCACAGCACTGTACAGAAATGTTTCTCAGTGCACTACACACAATATGATGTCACAATAGAAAACTACATCACAATGTATAAGGTCTATAGATGTATTGATATGATATTGTGACAATAAAATTGGGGGTCCTATATCTGGTCCTGGTATATTGAATAGTCCTAATTTTATCAAATAAACATTTACGTAGCAACATGGATTTTGGTGACATAATAGCAGATTCATGAAGTGTCATTCTTATTGACTAATTACTTAGTTCGGGTAGCTGCAATAATAATCAGATTTTTAGTGTGTGTACTTATTGATAATATCTTGCAGGTATATACCAAATTTAACTTTCCTGTATATTAACCTACTTTCACCAGAGTTATTGCCCTTGGACTTAAAAATACCATATAGTCAATGCCCACAGACATTATTTGATGATCAAGTATACATCGTAAGTGTGGCACAGTAATCAAGCAATCAGTATCTTGATAAATCATTATTATTGTTCCCCTTGCTCCTCCACCTAACGTAATTCAATTCTTGTTGCAACTGATTCTAGAAAACAAAAGCACCAATATGATAATTCCTTTTTTTTTTTATTTGCACGCAATGTTATTTTCACATCCTTGGACTTTCAAATATTACAAACTTTAATGTCATTGGGGACATTCGTGTCATACTGACACATCTAGTTTACATGTGAAAATATATTCACTGAGGTGAGTGATGTGGTTCAATGGGTCTCTCGTTATAGAACATTAATACAAAAAGATGTTTTAAAGCATATACTATAGTGGTTAATGTATGTAATGATGTATAAATCTATAATTCTGTTCACCAATGATTGTATCTCTTTATGAACTATCTATGAATTTATACCCTTTCACATTTTATGCATGCAAGAACAATATCCAGAGAACTGCTTTACTGTGCATTGAATAATATCATAATAATGGTCTATAGTTTTACAAGATATATCACCAAATCGATTCATCACCATTACACGATTTTACGATTTTATCATGCACCTTCCGAATACAGATTTGAAGCAACTGAGTGTGTGGACGTAATCAGTACTTTGATTATTTTCAGTGTCCTGTCCGCTGGATAAGTTCAGCAGGTCCCCTATGTTGGACACCTTTAACGACAGCATGCCAGGTATGTAGTACTTGTGTTTGGGAATTAATAACATGAAATGCATGTAATGAGAATGATAAACACAGGGACCAGAGGCATACTTACAATATTTATAACTTAAATATACCCTGGTACTTAGAAAAAATATCACTAATATGTTAGCTCCTTTGATAATGCATGTACATGTGGTAATAATGATGCTGTACTTGCCTGTTAGTAAGAATCACTGGCTAGTCTCCATGAAATAGGAAAATGGGAATATGAAATGTTTAGGTTAAGAGCCTGAGACACATTAAGGTAAGGATTTACAAAAGGTTTATTTTTCTAAACAGTGAGATGTATCAAATATGAAGCATCTAAATGTTGGAATTTTAGAATCCATGAGTTCAAATACGACTGAAATACTGGTCATTTTGTTTGTAACATCAGGGCAAGGCTGTGCAGAGTGATTGTGACTAGTGTCTCTGAGTGTGAAATGCAGTGAATGCTTATCACTTTATACTATATAGTAATAAATAGTAATCTTCATAGTCAACTTCATGGTGTACTTAAAGGAGTGGGAAGATGACCAAAAATTGCACTTTCGTTTGTTTAACAGGTCTGGAAATATTGAATATGAGGAATGGCATAATTTGAAAGTTTCATTATGTTTGAAATGAAAAAATTATTTCATAAATTGCACTTTTTGCATCAAATTCAAAAGTTGAGATGTTGTGTGAATTTGCCAAAAAAAAAAAACAACCAAAAAACAAAAACCACCCTTTTTTATGTAAGCATTTAACTATACGAATAAACCATTAGAAATTTGATGATAAATATTGTACAAAAATGTGAAGAATATTGTTCTTTTTATATTCCAAGTATGCCAAACAAAGCTTTTTATTATACTGGAATCGGGTTGTCCGTCCGTCCGTCCGTCAGTCCGTCCGTCCATCCGTCTGTAGACGCAATGGTTTCCGGACTATAAAGCATTATCCTTTCCACCTACCGTTACCATATGGACTACCCATGGGATGAAGATGTTCCCTATCGATTTTGGGGTCAAAAGGTCAAAGGTCAAGCGCACTGGACATCGAAGTAGCAATATGGTTTCCGGGCTCTAAAGCGTTATCCTTTCCACCTACAGTCACCATATCATACATATGGACTACCCATGGGATGAAGATGTTCCCTATCGATTTTGGGGTCAAAGGTCACGTGCACTATGGTTTCCATTTAAATTCTTTAGCGGCTTTTTTCATCGCATGGAGATGCTGTGTTCCTAGATACCTTTTGGATCATAATACTGAAGTTTTACCTATTACCAACACCCTTTGGGAGATTGGGGTAAGCGGGGGGTATTCTTAGTGAGCATTGCTCACAGTACCTCTTGTTATATCTCAGTATGAGAATTCTAAATGCAATGCATAATCTGATTGGTCTAGACAGTCACTTGTCAGGGATGATAATTAAAACTTCATATCTCCCTCTCAAACTTAATATCTCCCCATCATATTTACCCCTTGGGCAGCCTCTTGCATTTTCCATAAATTTAACGTTAAGGTAGACAAAGTGTATCGTGACGTCACAATAAGTCCGAGGCATTCTACTTTCATAGTTCGTAAGGCACAAAATATGCGGGTCTCTGATACACAGTTGAATCGCCTGGTTTTGGTTGATACAAAAACAAGCAAGTAAATCAGCATTCAAGGAGAATGGAAATACAAAAACTGGTTATCATATCACTGTATTTTGTTGTTTGTACCTTCTACCATAATACGTTGACGGCACGATGTTACCGTTAGGGCGATCTCAGCTACATACAATGTATAGATGAGCGGACTCCAATTTCAAATGCACTTTTTGTAGTCTTGCTTTGTTTCGGTATAATAAACAATTTATTGCATGAATGTTCGGGAGATATGAAGATTATTCACCAAAGAAAAATCATATTCCCCGAGGGCAACATATGATTTTTCTTGGGTGAATAAATCTTCATATCTCCCTCACTATCATGCAATAAATGTATAAAGTCCTTTGATGCTTCAAGTGAAAGCAACTCTACATTGTTTACACAGATAGTGAATCAACAAGGTACAAAAAGGAGATCCTGTTTGTGCATATCCATATTATTAAGTATCCCATTTTAAAATGCACTTTTACAATTAATTTTTAAGAGCACAGTCACTCCACTCTTACATATTCACTGAAATTAACATGTGAAATCGTAATATTGGTACTAAGTGAACCAAATAATCGGAAAACTTCCTTTAAGAGGGTACTTGATATTATAAAATCAGGGACCACTACACATGCTGGCTGAAATAGTGGCTGAAGCCAGTGACTTTCCGTGACAAGGCAGGAAGTCACACTATAACATCTGTTGGTACCTTCCGATAGTTGACGGAAACTGTGTCTTGGTCAATTTTCTTTGGTACTCTAGTCCTTCTTGCTGTGTCTCAAAAGATGGCGATGAAAAGACGTTGCAAGTCTTATGACCTTTTGACCAAAGCAAGTGATGAGGGTAAGATTTAAGCTTTGTACGGCACATTCTTATGATTTAAAAAAAAGTTTATGATATATATTATCTATTTTGGGATTTTTCAGATAGGCAGTTTAGAAAATATATACATGTCAAATTTTGTGG